>NC_089597.1:31538776-31862206 GCF_019320115.1 Miscanthus floridulus | reverse complement strand
CACACGGTTTTCCCTGTAGATAAACGGCGACGTCGTGCTACCGCTACAGAAAGAGAGGGAGCTCACGGGAGGCACCTATGGCATCTTTACCTCAACGCGAACCTCGACTGAAGATCCTCGACGATGGCAAGGCAGCAGGTGAGATCAAGAGCGGGGGCCGCGCTGTAGTTCTAGACTGCATCTACGCTAGGATTATGCAAGGAGCGGCGGGTGCTCGGATGGATTTGGGCAGCACGGCGCGGAGGCTCGCTATTTATGGGGCCGGGCGTAGCGTAGTGCGCACCAAACTGAGAGGAGACGGGAATGAGACTGACACGGCCTTGGCATCGCACGGAGTCCAGGTCTACGACGTGAGGTAGGAGATGCGTCTAACAAGCAGGCTCGGGCTATCGGAGAGAGGAAAAGGACACGCGGGCACAGCTGAGCGAAGCTGGGCTAGCAAACCGAGCCTTCGGGCTGGCTTGGGCCGAAGCCGAGAGAATGAGGAGGGGAAGCCAAGGGAATGCTTGGGTCGGAAGAGAGAGACCGGGCTAAGAGGGAGAGCGGGGAAGGACCAGGCCGACCAGGCCTTCGGGCCAAGAGAGAGGAGTTTGGCTTTTCCCTTTTCTATCTTCATTTCTCACTTCAAAACCAATTCAAATATGAACTAAATCAAATTTGAATAGGGTTTCAAATATACTTTGCAATTCAATTAAAAAAGAACAATTTTGGTTGGCTTTCATAAATAAATTTTACAACATTTTAAATTCTTTTATTTTCAAATTTTCTTTTCTTTTATTTCAAAGCCATTTTCAAATTTATTTTCAAAAGCATTTAGAATTCATTTTGAATCTCGATTCAAACCACTCATCCAAATAAATAAAAAGCACCGACATGTATACATAACCATGTTGCTACTCCTTATGATGAATTTTAATATAATAAAAAATATTCTTTTTTTGACATTTCATGAGCACAAAAATTCATAAATTAATCATTTTAAACCTATTTTCAAAATTAAAATTTTTAGGGTCTTACACTCTACTCCCCTGTGAGTGCGTAGGCTCGTAGGATTGGCCATGCCACCGCCATGGCTAGCCGCTCACCACTGCCACTCTCGGCAGTACGCCGCTGAGTTTTCAACCACCATCCATGCTTGCGGGTTTAACCGTAGATGGTGGTCGGCCCTTTATTCCTGTCGCAGCGGGTCCAGCTCGTTCGGCATAACCGCCGTTGCCACCGGTGTGCCGCGCCACCACACATGGGCATGTCGGGGACCGCACCGTTGCGAAGGCAACATGTTCCAAGGTCCTTAATGTAAAATACGTCTCTCGTGCAATAGTGATCGGAGGTGTCGCGTAATAACCGATTCATCTGAGGGTTCTTTTGCAAAACACGAGTGCGCGCGCGGGCCTTCCAGTCTTGGGACGCGCTAGGCCATCGCGATGTGCGCGTAGCCACCCCCGCGTTGGGCTGCTGGTCCGATTAGGTTGCCACCGGCCTTTTTTGTTTTCTAAGCCATTTCCAATTTACAAAATAAGTAAATTTGTAAATTCAATATAAATTTGTGTAGAGATCCAAAAATTGTGAAACCAATTTTGTTAGGTTTCTAAAATCATGACCTATCTAATAATGTATTTTGTTCACTTATTTTCATAGAATTTTCTAGAGTAGACTAATTAATTTGAAGCACTTAAAATGGGTAAAACAAGAACTTGTAGGAATTATTGTGATGAATTGGTAGAAGTACTGGCCCTGAAATTTTTATAGTAGATTCCTAATAATATTAGGTGATCACTAGAATTTTTGTAGCCCCATAGGAATTACTTTGTTAAGGTAACTAAATGAGCCCTAGTCCAAAAATGTATAGTTAATCAATCAAATGTCTAAAATAATTGAGGGTTTGTAGAACAAAAACATTTTCTAGAACAAGCATTACTTGGCGACGTGGATATGTAGACTAGTTCGTTAGTCATTAAGCTAGCTCATTAGCTCACGGAGCGTAATCATATTATAGAGTTGTTGTTACCATTGATTAATTGTGTCTCTACGTTGCATCCACATATATCATAATAGGAACAACGATGGATCGTGAAGTTTACCGAGGTAGCGGAAAAGTTGGTGCATTGATGATCATGTCACCATGATGAAATACTAACTTTTGGTTATACCTTACCCAGGCAAGTTCCGGTGCATAACCCCTATTATTCTACACTTTAATTTATGCTTGTGCATTAAGTTTAAGGAATCGAATGAAACTCGCTTGCATATATATCTATATCCTATGAGTCTTAATAGTAGGACAGGATCGTGTAGTTTGCTATGCTATAGGACATCGGTAGAAGTCGAGTGATTACCTGTCACTCGCGAGAGATAGGAAAGATATTATTGTGGTTATTATATTGCTATCACATGGAATATATATGAATGATAATTGGAGACCGGGTGAAATGGTACTTTGGATCTGGATTTGGTTGGCACTCGAGCAAGGCTCGGGTTGCACTTGTTTCGCCTGTGTCAGATAAGGACTGGTCGTTGCATTGGATTCTAGGTAGGTCACAGACTTATTATCCTGAGCACATACTTATTTATGGGAGCAGAGAAGGCTCGTTGCTCTCTTGTCATGGGTTCTGGCTCTTTTTGGACCGACTGATTGGAGGCAGGGATGGTGGAGGTCTAAGCACCACACTGAGTCCAGGACTCAGGTGTGGGGGCTTGGAGTCCAAGTTTGGATGGGGACCTGGTTCCCTTGACAAGAGAGTGGTGGATTGGTCCAGCATGTGCCTGGGGTACAAACGGATCGTGTGTTTTGGGGTACCCAACTGGGCATATTGATTCGTGAATCACCAGGTAATCTGGTATGACTTGTCTATAGTCTAGCACCGTAGTAATAACTAGAATATGAAAGATGGTAAAATGGTTCTGATTGCTTACCACCTGCTTGAAAGTAGCATAGGTGCTTACATAGAATGGTTAGTTAATGAACTAATGATGACTACTAATAAAATTGGATATAAGGACGCACGTGTTAGTAATGCTTCCTGCATATGCAATAAAACCACAAGCCAGATAGCCTTGCATCTCCTTGAAGTATTTTCTTTCCTCCTGACGGGTAAGTCTTGTGGAGTACAATTAAGTACTCAGGGTTTGTTCTACCCTGTTGCGGGTGACAGGAACATGTGGAGTTGACACTTGTGTGTGGAAACCTCCTATTGGGCTTAGCGAGGATTTCCTTAAAGTTGCGGACATAGACTTTATTTGAAACTTCCACCCAAAAGGTTTTACAATGGAAAACTTATAACCTGCTATAACGTATATAACGGATCATCATGGTAAAGATTAACTTGTCATTAAATGATTTTATCTCCTCTGAGACTCTGATAATATGATTATATTCTGCTATTATATACAATAAGTATTATACTCTGATGTTGCATGAAAAGTGATGTAAGAAATGGCTAAAAAGTTGTAAGCTTTATTCTCTCATTTGTGATCCTGATGGAAAAATGTGGATTTTTTGGTTCTCCCATGGGGTGTGCTCGACAGAACTGTTCGATATAGCTCCCTTTCGAGGTGCTTAGCATCTAGTGGAAGACGAGCATCTCTAAAAGCGGGTTATTTGGAGCGGTTCTGCCACAATACTAGCCCCTACCACCCCTTGAGAGACCAAGTCATTTGAGAAGACAAAAACCCTAACCATCCTCAGAGCTCCATCAATTCTAGGGCATAGCTAGTTAGGTTAGATCTAGAGGGAGGCAAGCAGGCTTCGCTTGAATTCCCGAATGTGTCAAGAGCGTGGTTTGGTATAATCCTTGTACCCCCTCTCTTTTGTATCTCTATTTTTTTATATGCTTCTACAATTGTTATGACAATATTAGTATTCATCTTATTCATGTTCTTTGTTGTAATGTTCATCGTCTACTTTCATTATATACCTAGTATAGCTAGTTTATCATTATGTTGATGCATAAGTTCGCAAAGCGCTCGCTCCAAAGTACATGGGGTGAGTGGTCGACATTGTGTAAGCATGGTGCTTATACGTTATTTACCTGCAGATACACCCTATATTCTGGGCCATGTGGTAGATCGTGAATGTGATACTCCTGTTGAGTCTTTTGTAGTCCACTCCACGATATAGGTAGCACGTAGGATGTGGTTACGAAGGAAGGGCAAACTCTGTTCTTAATCTTCCTTAGTAATATCCCTTATGTGTAGATATAAAGATGATCTTAGCCATGATTACTAGGTGTAATTGCACTAATCAATGTATGCTTTGACTTATAATTAAAAATGACTTAGGAATTATTCCTCTAATATTCTACCTGGCCATCTGAGTGATTTATCATTATTGATGATCAATACTTATCATATATATCTTATCATATGACTTACCCCTGTTATGAGTAGAATATTTGTTATGATTTACTTCTCCATCAATAGTATAAGTTATCAATACATGTCCATGTTAGACCTTCCATGTGGTAAAAATATAAATAACAATAACTAGAATACTCTCGGGTGAAGTGCTACAATGGTATAATTATTTATGCGCTTGCAGATTCCTTTTTCATTCATATATCTTTATATTCTTTCTAGTCACATAAAATGATAAAGAAGTACTTAGTATCATTCTAGCAGTGATGCTAAGCAGTACCAACAAGCATCTCTGGCACTATCACTAGGGATGACAATCTAGTAAAGTAATGTTAGGAGATGTAGGTAATTAATAGGTGGCTACTAAAACAAGTGACAAGTTAATAAATACCAACAACAACCTAGTATAAGTAATGCGAAGAGATGTAGGCATATAATAGGTGGCTACTAAAACAAGTGATAAGTTAATAAATACCAACAATCATTTCTGGCGCTGTTGCTGGGGATAGAATTAAAACTCTGTTCTTAGTAGCGATGCTAAGGAATGTCAACACAACGCTACCTCTATAATTACAAATGTTTCTCTTATGAGAACCCGAATCCAAAAAATAAAGTCCATGGCAAAGTCGTCTATAGCGATTATATCGGGCCAATGAAGAGGGCAATTAAAGTTGTATCTCCTACTAAGAAGAAATAAATGTTCTGTTATATCTCTGGCAAATGAATTAAATAATTATGGAATATGCAGTTAATAAGTGGATTATGAAAATCCATATAATTCTTGAAGAATATAAATCACAACGTATGAAAATTAAATCTGATACAAGTACTAAGAAGTCTAAGATAGAATATATTCTTGATGAACATTAAAGTATCAAGAAGAGCATATCCTAGAAGGAATAGTCATCAAATGACTAGATAGTGAATAACACTATCTCATTGTGTATATCACATAATAATCTCTCATATAGTAGAGAATATATCTCATAGAAGAGAAATGTTATTCACCAAAAATGGGAAAGTCCTTGAAGGAGTTAATCCATGAAAGATTTTCCAGTCGATTCTTGAATAAACATCATTGATCCCTGAAGTGAACAGAGACCCGAGAGAAAGGAAATGAGGAATATTAAACACTATGAAGGTGTCATACAAACACTTAGAAAGTGCATGTTGAAAGGCTAGCATTGAAGTGATGATATCCTCTAAATACCATAGAAGGTATAAGAATAATGGTGACTTTGGCAATTGAATTATCCCCTAAATACCAAATGTAAGACCGGATTCATTTAGTGGTACTATCAAAATCCTAAAGATTTGTAGAACATATAATTGAAAAATCCACTAAGAAAGAATTATAAGTATTTCAAACTCTAGTATGAGTTTAATGCACTATCTATAAGATATTGAATATTGTAACTTATTTACCCCTATAATCCTCTAAAAGGATTTATTACCCTGAAGGACAAAATTTATTTGTTTTGCACAACTAATAAGTGGTTATTATGCATGAAGCATATTGCTCTTGTTTATACTCATATTATAATTCAAATAAGAATTGTGGCCCAATTTTTGAAAGATATAAGTATTGTGGTGCTGTATATCATTAATTAAGCACATAGTTATGAGAAGTGTGATTTGAACAATGAAGCTCAAATATGACTATATGAGGGGGAGCAATTTGATTGAATCTACCTTAAAGGTAACCACTAAAATTATAAAGATCAAGTAGATCATATATGCTAAAACATTAAAGTTTATGCATAGATCATGAAGATCAATATCTATTCACGAAGATTAAAATATCCCGAAGAATGAATGACCAAGAAGGTTAAATATTGTACTCTTTTTCCGATGTGAGTTTTTTCTTGAAGGTTTTTCACACAAGGTTTTTAATGAGACAACATGTGTAATGCAATTAACGAATGTAATGTACTCTTTTCTTCAAGAACCGTTTTTCTCCACTGAATTTTCGGATAGAGTTTTTAACGAGGCATGTGCATATCGTGGTAATCGTCCAAGGAGGAGTGTTGTAAAATATACGGATTTTATCCTAGAAGAAAAGGAGATGGAAGAATCCTGATCTTAGTCCGTTTGTATATAGGCTTTTCCCAAAACTCTTAGACCTTGGTATAACTATATATATATGGGAGCTCTATGTTGTAATATCTAATATTCAAAAGAATAAAGAAGAGTCTATCTATCTTATGTCTATTTATTTTTCTACTTTCATCTTTGACGATGAAAGACGGAGAGGAAAAAATTCTAACAGGTAGCAGCATGTTTTATAACAGTTCCCACCGTGCAAGGCTCTTGACCTCCAGGCTGAGTCCTCCAGAGTCCAGCCGTCCTGCTCGATTGCCCGGCCAGGCCGCGAGAGATGACGGGGCCAGCTGCTAGCCCGACCGCGACCGGCCGGATCGGAAGGCGAGCGGTTGAGGAGAGTGGATGGACGGGGAAAAAACTGGCTCCGTGTCCGTTGCACGGACCGCTACCACGCGTCCACACCACAACGGCCACCGCGCCGCGCCGCGGTGGTGCCTGACGCGCGCCGACCGTGCGGACAAGGCCATACGCCACCAAACCGCCGAGGCCCTGCGGGGAGGACCCGGCAAACGCCATCTCTCGTCTCCCCCGACAGATTGTAACCGTGAGATTACATATTTTTCTTTTTCTTTTTCTTTTTTTGAAAGCATAGATTACATATTTTTTTCTCGATGCAAATAGAGTACTCGTACGACGGTGACGTTGTCTCTAATAGTTTAACCGCTCACTACAGTGAAGCTGAGACGACAAGAAGGTACCGGCGACGACCGACCTGCCCCACCACGAGGCACGTATGCCCGTACGAGGGTCGAGAGCCACAAGCTAGAGCTAGAACACGTACCTGCCCCCACCACGAGGCACGTAGGGACGATGTGACGATGTCGTTGCAGCCTCTCTCTTTTTTTCTGAAACTGTTGCAGCCTCTTCTGGCAAAGACGCCGCCGGCCAAAAAAGGGATCGAGGGCCCGTTTGGGTTTATGGGCATCTCTCGTGCCGGGTGCATTACTCGTACTAGGGGAGAAAATTATTTTTCTTCAAGAAATGGAGAGAAAATTATCTGGCCTGACAACCGCATATGCATGCGGCCCTCATGTTGATCATCGACAGAAACAGCCCCGAAACTGAATTCGTTCAGCTCCCAACACACGAAGCATGGCCGCATGGAGCTGACTGACGGACCAATGCAAGTGACCAGTGACCAGACAAGCGTCTCTCTCAGTTCCTGGCAGTGGCAGCTCGTCTCCTTGTCCCCTGCACCGCCACCGCCATGGCACTGGAAAAAGCAAATTACCTAGGAGACAGATTACCTTCGTTCAGCGGCAACGTCACGACGCCGGCCCGACCGCATGCCCCGGCAGCCAAAAATTTACCAGCAGCGCCGTGCGCGGTTGGTACGTACTACTCCTAACCTGGAACAACAGCAACAAAACGCACGGCGATCGACGGGCATCGCCCGTCAATCGGTGACTCGTCCCAGCTCGCAGTCGGAGTAACAGGTGTACCGAGCTCAGACACCGCCGGTCAATCGGACGGGACATGTGGCGCTTCATGGCAGAGACAAGCTGCCAGTGCCACTAATTTCTTATTATCAAACCAGGGAGGTTCGGCCGCTCCTCAGGACGTCCACGTCGCCGCCGTCGTTTACAGCCCTATGATCTTCGCTTCGACGTCCCGCATTCGTTTCGTCTACTGTTATGCCCTGCGGGTTCTGGAGCCTTCGTTCCTTCATTTAACTCTCTCCGTCTCCGTCCTGTGCCCGGCCTCATCCTCTCGCCTCTACGTTCCCTTCCTCGCTCGCCAGTCGCCACGCAACTGCCCCTACGGCGCCGGCCGACCTCGGCGGTGGACGGCCCTCCGCGCCACGGCGGCCACACTCCTCCTACCCCTCCTCCTCCTCCTCCACCAGCACCACCAGCACGCCGCTTTCTACTCGCGACGCAAGCCAGCGGGTCGCGCGGCCTAGGGTTTGGCCCCTCCGTCGCCGGTCGTCCTCACGGCCGCACGGCCGGCCAGTTGACGCCCTCAAGCGGCGGATGGCTCTGGCGACGGAGGGGCGTCCGTGCTGGCCGTGGATGAAGACAGGGAGGTCACGTCAGCAGCATCGACGGTGGATCTGAAGCGGCCGCTCGCGGGGCCCCTCCCGACGGAGGATCTGAGGCTGGAGCACGGCGTGGACCTAGCGCCGGCAACGGAGGCGGTGGATCTGCGCCGAGCAGGCGGATCCGGAGCGGCCTCCCCGTCTCCACTGGATCCGGCTGCATGGGCTCCACCGTCGCGCTGGACGGTGCCACACGTCCGTGAGCTGGCCCCCGCTGCCCCCCCCCAGGTGGCCACCGCCCTGCCTACCGCCCCGACGCCTCTCCTCGCGCGCCGCGCTGGCGGGGCGACAGTGCGGCCGGCCTGCTGCGCAGCGCCGCGCGTGGGCACCGACGGTGGGCGGTCTGACGGCGGTGGACGTCCTCCGCCACGGAACGGCACGACAGGCCCATGCCGGTAGCCGCCGCCGCTGCTTCCCACGCGCTGCCCCTTCCACGAAACCCCACGGCCACAGTGGCGTCTCAGCTCCGAGTCTGGATCTGGCGGATCGCTTGTCTCCTCGTCGATTTATGGGACGCAAGGTACCCAGCTAACCCCACCACGCTTCTGCTGGCAAGTGCGTCGCTCGATTAAATCTAGCTTTCGCCGCGGGTAGAGGCTGTGAAGGAATCAGTTGTTGGCTGACAATTTTCTCTGAAATCGTCTAATAGTTGTTTTTCTATTCTGTGTTGTTCTATTTTTTCGGCTGTTCTATTACATCTAGTGTGTTGGAACAATCGCTCAGGGTCAAAGATGCAGCTGCCACATAATCTGCAAGTTGAGTGCAGAACTCTTAACAAGTCTACACAAGCCAGATCAGCAGCGGCGATCACGTCATCTTCAGTTTATTCCTGCTACAAGGTTAAATTAGTATATGTATTACTATATGCATATAATGGGGTATCATTTAGTGGTTCACAATCGTCGCTCTCATGCCTGCCTTGTTCCCGGCCTGTACCATTCGAGCTTGGTATTCCTCCTGAGGACATCATTGCGGAACTCATCATTGGGTTTCCGGTTCTTTTTCTATTACCATGGCCTATGTCACATTCAAATTTGGGCTCAGTTCCAGGCGCTGTGCATGTATTCTGTTCTTAATGTGATAGTTTTGGAATGCTTCTTGTCTTCAGTAGCTCCAATCTCCTAATGTGCTGGGTTTTGGTTACATATTTACTGGCCAGGTTGCTTCTTCCCGAAATCAATTTACATTTATTCAATTCTTTCATCTATGCTACTGTGGTTTACGTTCTTGGCACCAGGTACGTGCAACAGCTATATATAGTCATGCGATCTACCTGACTATATTTAAAGTCTTCGTTCTCAACTTAACCGAGTTGTTAGTTATGCCGGCCATTTTTTTCACATTGATCATGGAGATGTCTTTGCCTTTCGCTGGCTATTTACACTGCCTGATTAAAATGTACTGTCCTTTTCCTGTTCATGCTGCCTAATCAGGGATATAATATTTGGAAGAATCATGTTATACATATTCAGTTAACATGTGTTAGTACCTTTCGTATAACACCATCTTCATACCACAAACAGGTCCAAATCCAGTGTCTCCAAGCTTCGTGCAAAAGGCGGTACCCGTAGCCCTTGCCAAGTCCAAAAATAGATAAGCACTACGCAGCTGCTCGGCCTTATACATAACTCCATACTCTTGCGCCGCTCCACAAAATTCCTGAACCTGCTGCTATACAGTATGCAAATCAGTACATAGTTTGTGCTTGCAACTCACTGCTGCTAATTTTCAGTGGTTGTACTTGCAGCGCTGGAGCAGAAATCATCCATCATGGTATGTTCATCGGCCCAACCTTCCAGTTTGGACCAACGGTCCTCTACATTAAACTGCTAATATTGTTTCTATGCAAAGATTAAACGTATTTTTTACCTGCGCCCAGGTGATTTGCCGGCGCGCGCGATGGCACGCGTCGTGGACCGCCAGTCCTCTGTTCCATTCGTTTCTTGGCGTCTCCCAGGTGAAGCAAGACCATCCCTCTATTCTGTATCGATCCCATTGCAGTCTCCTCTATGTGCCTCTTCTGGATTATAAGTGTGTGACTATGGTGCTGTTTTATTTAATTAAAAAAATCATGGGTACAAAAAAATGTTAGACCTATTATCGTAGCTTAGTGACAAATGGATAGCTGGACCATCAAGGTCCAGTTCGAGATTACCCTTTTCCATAATAAATTATTTCCCAGTTTAGTGTATTTAAATTGAATCTGTGCTTCTGCGAAAGTGCACCTCCAACAAGTTCCATTTGTTTCGCTAATTCTCTTGGAATTTTCAATAATGCTCGCCTCCATCCTTGCATTTAGTGACTATTTTTTTTAAAGCAAATCTCTTATGCTGCCTATCCAATTGGTGCTTTCTTCGCTGCTCTTTTGAGTTTGGCTACAGCTTCAGCAAATTAATCCTCTATTTTCCAGGCCATACCATATGACGCTAATGCTTAAAAAACAAATAATGATCGTCAGCAAGCTTCTTCAGGATCAGTTGGAGATTATGAAAAAGTAGGCTTTTCAGGTATCGCTTCTATGTCTTTTCCTATTGCCTCTACTTCCATTCTATGTACCAACTTTTTCCAAGTCTTTTTATGTGGGTTTGCTCATCACGGATAGGCAGGAGAAACATGTGGCAAGTAAATTCCATTTATGTTCGACGTCGAATTATTAGAGTAATGCCTAACACCCCTTTAACTGTTGGACATCTTGCATCAGGTGCAGTTTACTGACAAGCCATGAGTCATTTTAAACCGATTAATAATAGTCATATGCAGTATGCGATTTCTCAATGAATGCAAATTTGGTACGCGGTCTCTGTCATCAAATTAACTGGTTTGTGTACTTCACCGTTAAAATCTTAGATTATCTTTTCTAGTGCTATACTAAATCAGATTGTCAGCGGACGTAGCAACATGAAACATTACATGATATTTTTACTTCTCAGTCATGTCAGCTAGATTTTAATTACTATTTCTGTGTTTGGTTCTTGGTATTTTCTGAAATCATTTGTAATTTGAAGACTAGACCTACATTTAAATTGCTCTATGCTTTGCCATCGACTGGTCAAAAAAACAGGTCTAGCTGCAACAGTGATGTCCCTACAAAATAGTTAGGGTCGACCCGCTGCTTCCAATTAAAATTAATATAATTGGATATGAGCAGCATTCCACTGCACTCTCATTTAAGATGTCCAATTGATTAAAGAACCTACTCACATGTCTGCCTCTAAATTACGTTAAAGAAAGATTCCTAACAAAGCTACAAAGAACGACCCTTGTCTATATCAAAGTAAGTTCCAAGAAGTTCAATGAGATACAGTTAATCCTGCCTAATTTCAGCTCACGTTGTTTTTGTTCGCTGCTAAACCCTACAGGTCTTGCAACTTACAGCCTTTGGCCCGGTTTACTTTCTACTGCTCTCGCCTGTTGGTTTTGCATGCAGTTTAGCTTCTAAGCTTTGGACCAATTTTATTTTCTACTGCTCTCACCTGTTGGTTCTGCATACAGTAGTGCCGAACTTTGTTATCGATGACATTATTAGCATAGCAAACTCTTATTTGGTATATTTAAGTCTAGTTGCTTGGACTGGCCAATAATGTAGTACGTATAGATCTTTGGACATGTCTGTTTTAGAATCGTTGATTCTATATACATGTATAGGTCAACTAATAATGCACTTCTTATATTTGGATAAGGTGCACAGTTTAGATAACCATTCAACTTATTTGATCAATCATCAGGGTGATCAACTTTTACCGTTCAGCGGCGTTGATGTAAGAGGTAAATTTGCATTTCACACATCATCCATGCTACAAGGTCCAAACGAGACGTTTGTTACGATGAAGGTAATGAACAATGTAAATAAATTCTATCATCTGGATTATCTCAGGAATCAGGATCTTTCTTAGCTCACTATCTGACTATTGTGATCTTCCTTAGGTTATCTCTAGCTTAAACATGGTGACTGCGCTCCTGTTGAGACAACGAAGGTGCAGACACGACTGCTTCTTACAACTACAGTTCTCTGTAGTTTCAACAAAAGAGAAAATGATGATTCAATTGTTGGATATATTTAGATTAGAGTTCAATGCGGTGTCAAAAAATGATTTTGTTAGTGGTGTGTACCTGGTTTGTTGACCTTATCTTCTGCCTTTTTTTCTCCTTTTCCATATACTGAATGCAATAGTTTAGTTGGTCCGTGCCTGGTACAATCTTTTTTTTTCCTACACTCCCAGCTAAAGGGCATGGTCTTTACCTCTCTTAACAAAGGCAAGGGGGACTATCTCCTTATGGTTAGGTTTTCTAAATGTCTAAACTGAGAGATCTATGTTTAGATCTGTGATTCCGTGCTCCGATCTTGAAAAAATATGTACACACATTTAGATTTGCGATTGTATTTTCAAACAACTGCCGACGTGCATGAGGGCGCGCATGATGCACTAGTAGTTTATTGAATGCGCAGGAGGAAGTGGATCGAAAAAGGCTTCTGGAAGCCAGCAAAGGTAGGTGAGGGTGAAGCACATTGAGGCGCGTGAAAGCGATTCCTGATGGATCCTTGTCCGTCTCGCTGTGGCGGGGTCATCATGGGAACGAACGTCATGCTCATGCTGCTCTACCCGTTGATGCAGCCAAACAGAAAAAACATGGGCATTTATGTGATGTTGTTTGAAGGTGCCAGAAAATTAATGTGCTCGATCGAGACGATAAACGTAAATGTGATCGAGAATGCGGGATCATATTTACATGTTGGTACAGGTCTAGCTGGAGAAGTGAACAAACAACTGCAGAATCTTATCTCTATCTTTTCCCCCCAACCACAAGTAGCCAATTTTATTGCTCGTATGGACTATGGATGTTCAGAAGGCCGAGACGGCGCCGACGACGACGACTCGGCCTCTCCACCGCGGGCTCGCCGTCGGCGTCAAGCCACCCCCGACGCCCTGATCCCACAGCTGCACCACGCTGCCGCCGCCGAGCGCAGCCGTCGGGCTGAGAGGCGGAGGCAGCGACCTCACCACCTCCCACCCGAAAGGATCCGCCCCATCCGAAACGAACACGTCGCGGTCACCGTCCTCGTGCTCCTCGTCCGCATCGTCATCCTCCTCGTTGTTTCCGTCTTCGTAGCAGCACCCGACGCAGCCGGCGTCGCGGAAGTACGCCGTGTACATCTCCTTGCGCGACGGCGCCGTCGGCGTCGTCGACGCCGCGGCCGGCACCGGCGGCGACCGCTGCGACGACGGCCTGGACGGCGACACCTCCGCGGCGCGAGACGACGGATCCAGCTCCAAAGGCTTCGTGGTCGTGGAGACGGCAACGGCGGCGGCTGTGGACGAGCGCAGGCGCCAGAGGCCCGCGGCGGCGGCGGCAAGGACTGCGGCGAGACAGGTCCACGCGGCGGCGCCTGTGACCGCGGAGGCCGCTTCCGGGATCGGGAGGGAGTAGAGGCGGAACGCGACGGCCTCCAAGGGGTGCTCCAGGAGGTCCATCGATCGATCGATCTCGCCGGCGAGCTGTGCGCTTCTCTCGGTCGGTTGCTTTGGACACTTGTCTGCTGCTCTGTCTGGCTGGGTTTGGTAAGTGGAGTGGGGAGAGGAAGGGACGATGAGGTATTTAATGGCAAGAGAGGTGTGGGAGGGGGCGTTGATTGAATCTGGGCCGTTGGATGCTGAGATCACGAGCGCATCAAAACGGGAACATTCTGGGTATCGGAGGTTATCCGGGAGATTTGCTGCGATGGGATGCCGGATTTGCATTTTGTTTTTCAACGTCTTTATTTTCTTCATTCCGTGCTATACTAGTTTTAACTTTTAAGGCCTACCTACCATGAGAAATACTGCTATGTGCACATAGAAAACATGTGGAATAGTATTGTCTTGTCTATATCTCCTATATTTCATCCAGTGGAACAACTGTCTTTTAATTTCATCCGGTAGAGGAACCCCTCCTATTTCATAAAAAATATATATCTCTAATATTTCAGGTACCTGAATTTTAAAATAATTTTAGACAGCATTCTTGTACCACCAACCAGTACAAGTAAATTGTTACTTCTGTGATTTGCTATTTGTCTTTGTATCATAACTATCAAAATTTTGTCCTTGTCTGACTATAAAAATAATTGTAAATTGTTAATTGTCTTTATACCAACACAAATCAGATTTTATCGTATTTATGGTTTTGTCTAACGAATTTTTTTATTCTCGGAACCAAAAATTGTATATTGTGCCTACAAAGATTACAACGAACTAAAACTATAATTTTAATTTTAAAATTTTAATATAAAATATATACAACAATCGTCACCTGAAAGGAAATTAAAATTCAGGTACATGAATTTTAGTAATTTATATTTAAAAAACGGATGGAAGAGGTGTCGATTAGTTATATCAATAAAGAAAAAGACTTCGGCCATGCAAACAATGGCTCGAGATGAGTGATTACAATAAAAACAGGTACATATAATTATATGAATATTTTCTTTCTTGCAGCCTACAAAGTGATACTACAGCGAAAGCAATTCACTGTGGGGAAGAGGCTCACCATGGACTAAGAATTGAATCTCCCTTCTCCCTCCATAATATTCTTTTCACGCCATGAATTGTTTGGCAAAATTATTTGTACTATTGAAAGAATTATTGTACTTCTAGTACAGTTGTATAAACTTTGAAAAAGATTTACAAAACAGCCGTTGAATCTCCCTTTCTCCTGTGTGTTTTTTCTTGTCGATCTCCCTTCTCTCTCTGCAAATTTTCTTGTCAACTCTTGAATTTTTCGAAACATGTACTACTAAAACAATTATTGTTAGCCCTATAACACTTTTCGTCGTGAGTTTCACTTTGGGTTGTAGCCAAAATTGGCCGGTCTCAAAGCATCTCCAAGAGACTCTTTATATCTTCTCGAGTTTATAGGAATAGAGATTTTGGTGATAAACTACCCTCCAACAACCTCTTTAATTGGATTTCTAAATGTAGACATTCTCTATTCCAGATTTCTCGCTAGCTAAAGATGGAGGGCGAGAATGGCTCTCTACACTAGGCACAAGATATAGAAAAGCTGTTGGAGAGTACAAAGATATAGAAAACAATTTTTACTCAAATGACTCTCTAAATGATGATTTATAGACTAGATTTTAGAAAGGCTCTCGGAGGTGTGAAGCCTTGTTGGATCGACCAGAGGAGGCTTTTTAACCTAGGCTGACAAATATTGCCTACTCACTACATGTCAAAACAAATAAACTTCTAAATTTATGTTAAATCAAATTATTTGAATTTTGAAAAATAATAATAAAATGGCATCATTATATTGGACACTAAATTGACATATATGCAACATGAAATATCTTTTTCTCAATATACTTATTTGTTGTTATAGATCTTACTATTCCCTATAAAATTTATTAAACTCAAGAATTCAAGATAGTTTGACTTTGGGTAACCCTAGGAATTGATTTGTTTTAGGACAGAGGAAGTATATTATGTTAACAAATATCATGTGTGTTAATTATTTTTTATGCACAGTGAGGTAGCTCCCAACAACTTTAGAGTCGACTTCAAAAAGAAAGCGAGGAAAGCGGTTTGGAGTTCAGAAGCTCGGAGATTAGCAGGCTTTATATGATGCCCTTTCATTTGAGTCCAGGTGCCCCTATCAATTTTGGGAGCCGCCACCGTCAAGTCGGTGCGGTGCCGGTCCGGTCCGGATGGTGATGTCTTTAGGAGTATTCTCTTGCGGCGAGGCGAGAATAGCGAGATGGGGCGGGGACGATGACGACTTGCAACTTGCAAGTGACGGGGCAACTGGAACATGCGCACGGACGGTTCGTTGTGTGGTTGGAAGCAGCCCAAGCAGCGCAGGCATTACCTCGACAGATGGATGTGCCGACTGTGGAGCACAATTCTAACTGCTGGATGATACATTTTCCAGGGGGCGTGGGAAGATAGAAAACAGCAGCAGTATGTATAGGGGGTAAGTTTCAGTTTCAGACGTGCGTACGTGCCTTGTAAAACTGCGTTCCATCGTTACGTAGCGTGTCCGTTAGGATTTGCTGAATTCGGCCTGTGGTGTCGACGTCAGAAATCTCCAGCTCCAGTGCGTGGCGTCTGATTGATTCAGAAATATGGCCCGCATACACGTTTCACACGAACCACCTTGTCTATTTTTACTTACAAGGGAGAAAATTGCACATGTATGTAGTCTGCCACGTGCATATACAGAAATGGTTGGGTTCAACGAGCTACAACATCTGAGACTGCCGATCACACAAGCAGTACAACTGAAACTGACCATGACAAACAGGAAGAGGCGGGTCGATCAAACGAGCCAGAGTCGAATGATCGACAGACTCAAGGATCGAACAAATTGTCAGCTCACTATAAATCCGGTACTAATACAGAGACGGATGCAGAGCATGGCCCAGAATCCCAGGTGCTGCCGTCCGGTCGCGAAGCTGACGAAGCGCGGAGGGGCGGCAGGCTCAGAGGCTCTGCAGGATCTTGAGCGTCTCGCCGATGTGCTTCTCGGGCTGGAACTGGTTGTTGTAGATGTACTGCACGACGCCCTGCTTGTCCAGCACGTACGTCTGCCGCCCGGGGAGCGTGCCGAACAGGTCGGCGGGGACGCCCCACTCCTTGCGCACGCGGTTCCCCTCGTCGCTCAGCAGCGTGAACGGCAGCCGGTACTTCTGCGCGAACGCCTTGTGCGACGCCGCGTCGTCGCCGCTGATGCCGATCACCTCCGCCCCGGCCTTCTTGAACTTCTCGTACGCGTCCCTGAACGCGCACGCCTGCATGCAGTATATAGTGCAGGATGGGTGGAGCTCAGATACAAACTTTCAGGCAATTTGCCAACTGCGACTTGCATACATCAGTTTCAGGGTGCCTTTGGTTGGGCTTTTGAGAGCTGTTTTTTTTTCTTCTTCTTCTTCTAAAAAGTCAAAAGTCAACTAAAGACATGGAAACCAGAAGCTGCTTTTAAAGCAGAAACAACTACTTTTGGGTCCGCCTTCCCTTGGGTGCTTGCTTCCATGTTCTACAAATTGCGAGGCTTTTGCCTTTGCAAGAAACAGATATGCCTTTGTTTCAGAGTTCCTTGATATTTTTTGGAGGCAACAAAACAGATGGTTGCAGAGTTTCTTGCTATTTCTTGGAGGCAACAAAACAGATGGTTTCAGAGTTTCAGTAAAGTATCGGCTCAGGCATTTGCGCAAGAAGCTGACCTGCTTTGTGCATCCGGGCGTCTCGTCGGCGGGATAGAAGTAGACGACGACGGGCTTGCCCTTGAACTTGTTCAGCGACACGGGCTTGCCGTTCTGGTCCTTGAGAGTGAAGTTCGGTGGCACGCTGCCCTTGCTGACCTGCAACCAAACCACGACTATCAAATCAATCAATCACAGCGAAATACGAATCCACCACCGGCGGACGTCACGGAAGATGCCCGCACGCACGCACGCCATTTCCACGGTGGGAGCTACGAGACCACGTACCTTGCCGCAGACGATGCCCGTGGACGCCGCCGAGCGGCGCCAGCGCGGGGCCGGCGCGGCGGATGCGGGCGCCCGGAGGCCGCGGAACGCGGAGGTGGAGGGCGTGCAGAGGAGCGCCGCCTGCGTGCGGGCCGCCGAGCCGCGGGACGACGCCCGCGGCGCCAGCACCAGGGAAGGCTTGCAGCCGGCCGTAGCGGGCGTGAATGCCATGGCGGATGGAGCTTCAGGTGAGGCCTCTGCTGCTGCTGCTGCTGCTGTGCCCTATTGGCTTCTCCTTTCTGGTGCTACCACCGCTGGAAACAAACATCTTGCGATGGTTGGCTGATAGGGGAGGGGATATCAGGAATTCAGGATGAGATGTGAGGGGGGTTTTGTGCCGACGTGGCACACCTTGCTGCCCTTTGCTGCTGGACTTGCTGCTGCTCGTGAAGTTTTGGTTGTCCTGACCTTGTGGCTTTTGCCATGGCATCCAACCCCTTTTTCTAAGGCCTTGTTTAGTTGGCGAATTTTTTTAAGAAATGATATTGTAGTATTTTCGTTGTTATTTGATAATTAGTGTCCAATTATAGTCTAATTAGGCTTAAAAGATTCGTCTCGTGAATTTCGTCTAAACTGTGTAATTAGTTTTATTTTTTTATTTATATTTAATGCTTCATGTATGCATCCAAAGATTCGATGTGACAGAAAATCTTGAAAAATTTTGCAAAATTTTGGAAACTAAACAGGCACTAACCCATCAGCAAACATCTAATAAAACACACTTTTCCTATTAGTCCGATGCCAGAGTTCTCAGACTATACCGTATTCACTCATGCCTTGATTTTTCCTACATCCAGCTAAATCTCAGCCTTACATGCTCATGAGCTATCGGTGAAGATCGTCGCCTGAAAACATACTATATTTCAGGCAGCAAGTTCCAATAAAACAATAAAAACATGGTTATAAGAATTAAAACTTTGAATAAAACACTGAACCCAAACTTTCCAAAAAAAAAGACTTGAATTAATTCACAGATTCACCATAAGAGCATCCGTACCATAACAAGAGATTGTTGGATGCGCAGTCAAGGTTTTCAGCCTTTTCGCTGGTTGGTTTTTAGGTTGATAAGCCCGGCTGGTGCTGATGTGTTATGAGAGAAAAATATTGTACCATGGTTGATAAAGCCTGGCTGAAACCAACAAGCGAACATGTTATTTGTCTGAAAAGGGATAGCCAATTTTGATTCTATTAAATGACAAGTGGCGCTTCTAATGCAAGCTTCCCACCATTGACCAACTATGTTAATCTAGGTATGTTGTACTTGCTCCGTCCTAGAAAAGAATACAATTCTGAGTTCCCAATGAGTAAAATCATTTCAAATTTGACCAAATATATTAAAAAACATTTATGATACCACATGAATAGCATTTTAACTATAAAATATATTTTCTTAGTAAACCTATTTGGAGACAAATGTTGATATCCACTAATCAAATTTAACCTAGAATTGCATACTTTTTTAGATGGAGGGTGTAAGATGTTAAGGTAGGTACGTCCAACTGAGATTAAATCCGCTATCACATCCTCAATCTCATAGAAGAAAAAAATACAGAAAGTCAGACTGCTCGTCTGTCCAAAGTGAGAGGAGATGCCACTGCAGCAACTTGGTTAACAACTCCCTATTGCCTCCACGAGACATGACCGTCTCCCGTGACACCATGTGAGGAACATAGGCGCCAAGAAGCAGTCGGTCAAGTGTGCATAGGGAGACGTCGGCAAAGGGTTGCTAGAAGAGCTAGCATATTTGTTGGTTTGTAGGAAAAAAGTACCTCCAGCTCTGCCATGAAAAACAAAGCGTCCATCTCCATAAACTATCTATTGTAATTCCATGTCTGACTCAAGAACTCCAATGTCTACTCTAAGTGTATCCCAGTACAAGCGGTGTGGCTAATCATCTATAGCATAAACTGAATAAACTCCTGCTAAGGGTGGATCCACACTAGACTATAGAATTGATGAACCCACATAACCACAATCTGGTCCACCTTACCAGACAAGTGAATTAAACCCTAAAACCTCTCAAATAGGGGCCGGATCGATCTGCCAGCTGCTCTCTCAAGCTCTTACCACCCCATAGCCTATGGTCTGCCAAGTAAACCCATTTGTCACTTGTAGAAGTTGTCCTATGCCATAGTCCAAAAGCGCATGCCCATGTAGTACTCCTTGACCTATGGGAATCACAAATTAGGAAGACAGAACAAGATGCCATGTATCTTCTTCGAGTTGAACCTTTGAAAGTCACATAACACAATCCATGGGTACTATGTCTGCTCTGGTTGCTCCTAACCCTCCTACTTAGGATGCTCTACCTCTAACTATCTCTTGCTCATCTTCCTACAAGTGGTGGCAAGGGTAAAACTACCTCGAGTTTGAGAGAGTGGGCAACGAGCTGTTGGTGACATCGCCTTTGGGGCAAAGGGAAGTCTGGTGACTATAGTGATACTCCCCCGTTTGCTCCAATTCGATCTTGAGTAAACACTTTCCCATCTATCTCCTCTGTATATGTCTACTGACTATCAAGTGTCTACTGCTAGTGACGCGTTTATCGGGTTTGCCTCCAGGACTACTCAAGCCACTACCACACCTAGCCTCGTGTGCTCGTCATGGCCGAAGGAAGGCGAAGAACAACTTTAGTGGATTGGAGATGTGGAGAGGTTCTTTGGTTCTACCGGCCTAGAGATCAAGTGCTCATGTCGGAGCCAACCTTGTCACCAAACCACGAGATAAACTTCGGTGTCTCTATATGTGATTAGATTACTTGAGCTCTTTACATTCAAACTATTTACATTTGTAGAAATATGACTGCTTGCTTGTCACTAAAGAAGTGCAAACCTCAACCTAGACGTAGGGTGCTTATGATTTTAGTGCTTGGGGTGTAGTCATGTTTTGGTCGTTAGTTTCAGTTATGCATCTTTATCAACTAGGTTTCTCAAAAGTTTTAAAACCAACTATTCAACACCGCCACTCTAGTCAGTCTTTTTTATCCTACACTCAACCATATTCCACTTCATCCTTCATAGTTGAAAGTACATCTAAGCCCCTTAGTGGGTTTTGGTGTATTGATGACAATGTAATTAAGGATCTAATGAAATTTGTCAAGTATGGACATGTAACAAATATGCGGAGGTGTATGACAACACGTGAGACCCTCCAATTCTTTTCTAAGCATCGTTTGGATCCATGAAGGCTTACTTTGCTTTTTATTTTTTTTAATTTGAGTATAGGAAGCACCGTACTATAAAAGGGCGACAGAAAATGCAAGCTTAAGGGGAATCATGTGCTCTCCCAAACCAACAAAACCCCCAAAGCCAAAAGAAGCCAGCTAGTCCTAATTCCTATTTAGTTCTGGCTTGCGTGAAACTTCTGTGTCTGTTCACGGAAATTCCGCATCCGAGTGCGGAACTTCCACACTTTAACTATACCGTTGGAATAGAAGTGAAGGGGTATTTATACCTCCTAATCTTCTTTCCCAATGGTTGCCTGCCACATTCAGACTCACACCAACCCATGGACAAGCCCTCTCTCCTCCATTGAAGGCCACCCAACCTCCCCTTTGATTTCTTGGTGATTTCCATTTCTAAGGTTGTGTTTGGGAGTGGATTAGAGAGCCCTATAGCAAGAGCATCAACTTGAGAGCCTTGGTTCTCCCTCTAGGTTGCACTTTGTGTTAGTTGCTCTTGGAGCTTCGGCTCCTAGACAGCTAGAGGTTGTCTAGGTGCTCCCAATTGGTTGTAGTTGAGCAACGGGAAGTTTGTATTTCTCTTGTGAAGCTAGTGGAAACCAAAAGCTTTATCTTTGCGTTTTGCTTGAGAAGAGGTGGGGGTTGGAAAAGACTCCAAGCCTTTGTGGCTAAATCATGTGTCTCCTCTCTTGTTGAGTTTGTGTCTCTCTCTTGTTCGAATTGCAATTCTTGAGTTTTCACCCGATCTATTTGTATAGTGTACTGTAGCTGCAGGGACTAGGTGCAAAAGGAAGCTCATACCACCAGGAACCTAGGAATTTAACTCAACCCAAGTTTCAACTCTGATTCATATCACTTGTTGGCGTCTTCAGCCACCAGCGTGGAACTTTCACGGTTTTGCACGGAATATTCTGCAAAATCATTGTTTCGAGTTAAGTTTTTATAGGCTTATTCATGTAACGCCTCTGGTGTTACGAACTTGCTTACCACCTTGGTTAAGGCCTCAGGGGATTTAGCAAAATGAGTTTTCAAATTTTAACAAGTTAAAACACACATGAAACAGAAAGCAATTTCGGTAAACAAAAACAAAATATAACGTATGTATAGTGCTTATGTAAAAGGATGAGCAAATAGTGTAGTTAAGAGTGCAACTTTAGATTTGGGAAGTGGATAGTGTTAACCGGTGTTTTGGGAGCTCAAACATCGAATGCGAGCTCTGGACCTTCTAAGACTAAAAGGAAGAAGACCATGTCATCTTGGTGTTTACGTTTTAACTAAAATACTTAAGCACTAGCTCCATGGTTGTAACACTCCGGTGTTACGATATTATTTAGTGCCGCGATTTAGGCCTAAGTAAAACTTTTGAAACGAGTTTCTCAAAAAAAAATTTATTATTTAGGACATACGTGAAGCGATAAGCGAATCCTGTATGACTTAGTTTCGTGGACTCAAATACATGCTCAAGTAAATTACGCCGTACGTAGGGATATTCAGGACTGTCCGATAACGATGCTATCGAACGATTTGATCTTTAAGATTTGGCATAACGAGCAACTGTTATAATAGAATAAAAGTCCGTAATAAATAGAATGAGATATATATATATACATATATAGACTCACGGGTCTAGCTTTATATGCATGAATGGTGATGAGAGTTTCCCGGTGGTGGAAATCTGTCCTCTATACAAGTTGACCTCGCTCTCTCTCACGCGTCTGCCTTCCGTATCTCCTTGGCTTGGCCTCTGCCTGCCCCTATCTGCTCCTGTCTTCTCCAGTCATGTCTCTATCTTTCGTTGCTGGTCATTGCGCCACTTTCCCACTGCCACTGCTGTCTCCTGCCATCCTTCTTTGCTCTCCTTTTTCTTCTACCAGGCCAGCAGCTGAAGCCGTCCTTACCAACCGAGCATCTTGTTTTTCTTCCCTCCTTGGTTCCTGCCTTGCGCCCGTCATCGCTGCACCCTCCTCGCCGTGCCAGAAGCCCTGGGTGCCGTCGTTGGCCCATCCCGTGCTGCTGCTGCCCCGAGTCCCCATGGCTCCTGCCATGCTAGCACCAAGCCGCTCACCTTCCATTCCATCTCCCAGCATCCACGCTGTGCCATCATCCGCGTGGCCCGCCTGCTGTCAGTGGCCGGTGCTGCGCCCCTAGCCACACCGTCCGGTGCCAGGCCTCCCTCGTGCGAGCGCTGCTCGGCCGCAGCACGCGCCGCCACCGCGCTGGAGCCGCGGTCCAGCTCCGCTCTCCCCATGGCGCGCCTGGCTTGGATTATCGCGTCAACGAGCCGCCTCGCCAGCCGCAACTACCGCACACGCAGGCGCGCGCGTGCCACTGCCATGGCCGTGCCCGAGCAGCAGCGTCCCTTTTTCCGCAGCGCCCGGCCGGATGTGACTCGCCCGCTGCCGCAGCGCCATGGCCACGCCCGCAGCCATGCCTCTCCCCCTCGCAAGCTCACGCGAGTCCCATGGCTTCCTCTTGACAGCATTTGCATTCTCCGTGCCCGCGTGCCCGAGCCTCCAGCGCCACTGCACGCAAGTCGCCGAAGCACCGCCCGCCATCCGGTCACCCGCGCCCCTGTCCTCGCCGAGCCACCGTGAATCGGAGTCACCGCTGCCGGTTTGCCACCTTCCACGGTTTGCGCGGGTAGGCTACCGTGGGGCAGCTCGGGTCTTGCCATGTCCAGGTCGTGGTCGCACGAGTTCCCAGGCAACTCTTTGGTGGGTCTCCCGCCACCGCTGTGCCTTCCCGGTCGGGATTGGTCACCGGCTAGAGCTCCCTTGCCGGTGCTCTGCTTTGGAAGAAGACGAAGGGTATGAATCCAAGTAGATTTTTGTACGAGGGTTCTCGGTGCAAGATACTAGACTCACTCAAATTGTATGTTAGTACCGCAAAATGATTTAGAGGAAGCTCAGGGGCCTAATCGCTTAAACGTCGTCGCTATCTGGTCCTGGCCATGTGGGCTATTTTGCTGGGCTGCGGCCTGCCTGGCGTTGGGCCGCCTCGCCCTTGCTGTTGGCCGCCTGGGCCTTTGGCCGGTTGCGCGCTCGGTTGGGCCGCTGGCCGCGCGCCTCACCTGGGCCGCGCATTCGCCTGGGATGCTGGGCCGGTTTAGGTCCAACGGCCCTTTTTCGTTTTGAGGTAATTTCTAAAATAGATTATAAAGTAAACTTGTAAAATTCGTAGAAAATTATAGAAAAATCATAAAAATGTCAAACCAGTTTTGTTAGTCTCCTAAAATCATGATCTACCTGTTAGTATAGTTGGTTCACATAGTGTGATATTATTCCTAGGAGCTATATAATTAATTTAAGATACTTAATGTTGTAAAATATAAACTTGTAGGGATTTTCCGTGGTAAATTGGTAATAGCGTTGGATCTGAAATTTCTATAATAGATCCCTAGCAATATTAGTTACTCACCATAAATTTGGTAGCTCCGGAATAACTAGTTGCTAATTAGATAATAATGTCCTATTGCGAATAAAGAAACGACTTGGGTTTATGTAACGAAAATTATTGTTGGGAAATAACGCCTTATCCGACAACATGTATATGTAGCCTAAGTATGGTCATCGTTAGAACTAGCCCGTTAGCTCGAGAGACGTACGTCGTATGTTATGAGTCACTATTACAGTTGAGTAATTACATCTTTGCATTGCATCGCATGCATATCATATAGGTACGATGATGGATCAACAGATCAATCGAAGGATGATTGGGGATCCGAAGATGGCGTAAGGGTATTCTCTCTAGGAGATGATGTAGTGGGTTTCTATCCAGTGGATGGTGGATGATCTGAAGATGCAGACACTAACTTTTTAATATATCTTACCCAGGCAAGCCCCGGTGCACAACCCCTACTTTCTGCAGTTTAAATTATAATTGTGCATTAAGTTTTAAGGAGTTGGATGAAACCCACTTGCATATATATCTTTATTCCTATGAGTCTTACTAGTATGATAGGATCATGTAGAATGCTTTGCTATAGGATTCCGGTAGAAGTCGAGTGATTGCCTGTCACTCGCGAGAGATAGGAAATATATTACTATCACTTGGAAAAATATAAATGGTGGAAAGGAAAAATGGTGACCGGGCAGGGATATGGTTTGGGTATTGGTGGGTGTAAGAAGTTGTGTCGCCGTGGACACGGGGCATAGCTTGGTTACACTGCTTTCCCTGTCTGGTCGATTAAGGACCGTTCATTGCATAAGATTATAGGCAAGTCACAGATTTATTACCCCGAGCACATACTTGTGTATGGGCGCTTTGAAGGCTTGTTGCTCTCTTGTCGTGGATCCGGCTCTTTCCAGACCGACTGTCGGGGTTTTATTTTGGTGGAGGAGGTCCTTGCACCGCACTGAGTCTGGGACTTAGGGGCGGGGGCTTGGAGTCCCAATTTGGATGGGGACCTGGACACCTAGGACAGGAGAGTGATGGGTTAGTCCTACTTGTGTCCGGGGTACAAGCAGGATGTGTGTTTTCAGGGTACCCAGCTGGGGGTATTGATTCGCGAATCGCCGGGCGATCTGGTACGGCTTGTCTACGGTTTAGCATCATAGTAAGAACTAAAAGATGAAGGATGGAAGATGGACAACGGAAATCTGATTGCTTACCACCTGCTTGAAAGTAGCACAGATGCTTACATAGAATGGTTAGCTAATGAACCAACGCGGCTATTAATAAAAATTGAATATAAGGACGCACGCTTAGTAATGCTTCCTACAAATGCAACCTACAAGCCAGATAGCCTTGCATATCCTTGTAGTCTTTTCTTTTCTCCTGTCGGGTAAGCCTTGTTGAGTACAATTGAGTACTCAGGGTTTTATTCCCCCTATTGCAGGTAACAGGTGGAGGCTTGAGCTGACCTTGTGTGTGGATTCCTCCTGATGGGCTCAGAGAGGATTTCCTTTATGCTACGATCATAGTTGTTATTTATAACTCTCACCAAATGTTTTTATAAATGAAAGTTCATAACCTGTTGTAGTTTATTATCCATACTTCATCATGTCATGATTAGATATTCATTTCCGCTGTAATACTGATCACATGTTTATATTCCACTATTTAATTAAATTGTTATAACTCTGATAATATGATTTCATTCCACTGTTATAATAATAAATGTTATACTCTGATGTTGTATTAAAAGTGATGTAAGAAATGGTTAAATGATGTAAGCTTTATTCTCTCATTTGTGATCCTGATGGCAAAAATGTGGATTTTCAGGTTCTTCCCTGGGGTGTGCCCGATGGAACCGAGTAATTTAGTGTTCTCCCTCGAGTGCTTAGTGTCTAATGGAAGACAAGCACTCCTATGAGGCATTAGATTAGGCGGTTCTGCCACAGGTAGTATCAGAGCACAAATGAGGAAACAAGGCTTCGAAAACCTTTTCTAAACTAAAATTTGGCAACCCATTATTGCAAAAGTTAGGACATTTATATGCGAAGTTATATAAGTAGCCCTATTACTATGGTTATGCATCCAGGATAGATGGCACTCTGCTAACTTAGATAGGCTTGATCAAGTTTTCTGCAGGTACACTGACTCGAGCATAGTTCTATAGTATCGACTAGTTACAAGGAGAGAACAATGTGCCAAAAATATGAGAACGGTTGCCCTATATGTTGGCAATAGTGGAAGGACGTATAGGACGTGCATTCATGCATATCTTGTTTGTGCATTATAGGGCAATATTGCTGGTAGATACGCTATCCTTAGGTGTCACGCATGTCGTATTGTGCACGACTGACTCATTTCCTATTCTAGAGTTAGGTCTACACTCTGGCTTCGTGCTCCGCGTTCATCGTGGTTCACGCTGGTCGTGACCCACATCTCCCCATACCCCCTTTCTGTGCTCTTGTGGGACCCTTGCCCTGCAGTCGTACTAATCAGTAATGGCATCGCACGTCGCTCGCCTTGAACGCACGGAAATTGGTCGATTCATCGTAGTGACCCCACGTGGGAACCCTGGTGAACCGTGCTAGGACCACCGAGCGCTCCGCCTTTATAAGCAGAGCCTGACTTAGCTATTGGTACCACCACTCGGCGCACTTTAGCTCGCTTAGCTTTTCCTTGAGCTAGCTTTTTGCTCAGCCTTCCTTGCAACCACCACCAGAGATGGTAGGAGCCTGGGTTAGTACCTACTGCTTGAATGTTGAGGGTTTTCCCAGAATCCTGCATGCCACTATGCAAAAGCTCAGAGTCAGAGATCGTCCCGAGTATGAGGGCCGTGAGTATGTGGAGCATGGCACCGAGCGGTGTGAGGTTACCGTCTACATCGGGAAGAGTGAAGAGTTCCCTGACATCACTGAAGCCTAGAGTGTGACCGCAACCGGGTTTCGCTTCGTCGACACCTACCAGGTTATGGCCCACAAAGCCTTGTGGTACCTCTGCCAGATCTATGAGGAGCCTATTGCCCATACCCCCATGTGGTTCTTTCCTCCTTTGGACAAGAATCAGTGGGCATGGAGGGCCCACATAGAGGCTTTGCAAGGGCGAGATGTGCAAGAGGACAGTCCCATCATGGTGCACTTGACCACGTACCTGCTCGCTCTGGATGAGCAGTACGACTGTCAAGCCTTGGAACTGGGGGCATGCCTTCGATGTGCTGAGGGAGCTAAGATCTTCAACCAGATGCTCCAGGTGTAGCTCACCAAAGCGCATGCCAGCGCTGCTGCTGCTGAGAGCCAAGAGGCTGCCATGGAGGAAACTCTAAAGGAGGCTGAAGATTGGCATGTCCATCAGCTGCGGGTGGACTATCTTGTCACCAGGGCTGAGCAGAGGACGTTGGCTGCTGAAAGGCAGGATTCTCCTATCTTGGAAGGGATCCCTATCCACCCACCAGAAAGAAGAAGAATAAGTGTTGCAGCACCGCCCGCACCTCCACCCTCAGAAGTGTCAAAAGAAGAACCCTTGATTCCTCTCTCTCAACCGTTGCCCCATGAGGATGTAGACTAGTTGCCTCGGGATGCTGTACCCATAGTAGTAGTGCATTTCATCGCTGTCCCCCGTATGGTACTCTTGCCATTGTTGTCATCCGTAGTGGTTGAGATCATCTGACCATAGGTGAATGTTGTGTCGTGAATGGGAGCCTGAATGCCTGTATGATGTACCCGTATAAGATCATTGGAACATGCATTTTGTTATTCTGTTGTGTTTATTGTGTTTATCTACCTTAAGTTCGATAGATGTGCTTAAGTTTTCTAGGGTGGTATTAAGCGGGTTACAAGAGAAGTTGCCATTCAGATACCAGCAGATCAGCCGTGATTGGATAATATAGGACACTGTATCGACTAATGGTGGATGTCCCAACAGAACACTTGAATCTCTTTAAACCAAATCCGCCGTTGGATTTGAATTCCTTGTCCCTTGTTGTGAAGGGAACCCTTGTTGTTTGAATTTTCCATTGCAATACTCCCCTTATTCTGTGGTCTACGACCCCACTGCCTTCATGGCGTGTAAGTTGGTAGTAGTTGCCTGGTTAAAAGCTTGGTGCCACGATGAAACTGAGGGCTCCCTATGGAATAGCTGCCACATGGTGACGCTGCTCGGCACGCGCTGTACCGAGGTTGTTGACCAAGTACCTTTACCAAGTTACACCACCGTACCATTTTATTTTAAAAATTTTCTCTTTGGAAATGTTCAGGTGTTCAAACGAGAAATCCACAACGGGTGATGCAGAAGTATTCTCTCAAGGTACACAAGAGGTGGTTTGGAGAAAGAAAGTATGTCATGATCTGGTTTACAGAAAAGATGGATGTGGTCAAGGAAGGTTAGTAGTGGATAGTCGAGAGTAATTGCAAAAGTCAGAGTGGACGTCTTGTCCTAAGCCTTGTGCTTAGTTGACCGCGCTATGCATGCTGGGTCATTTCGCTGCGTGCCCTGCAAACGCCGCGTGTATCGGGTCTTTAGCCCTCTGTTTTCGCGTGGTCATAGCGTCATGCCGCACTCGTCATCCTTGTTCACTGTGCGCTTTTCCTTTTCCTGGTGTCCGGTCGGCTCCCTACCCCGCACCGTCGTTCCCCATGCTGGACCCCCCCATTCCCCTTCCCTTTCTTTCTTCTTTTGGTGACATGACCGCCCGCACGCGTGCCTTGTCGAGCGGACCTCCTCTACTTTCCTTTATTTCCCCTTCTGCTGCTCGTAGAGGAGGCGCACCATATCCCCGACCTTATCTCCACAACATGCACCGTCTGTGTATCCCATCCCCGCCGCATCCGCCTCCAGTGTGTTGTTTCCCCTCTCCGTTCGCCTATATAAATACCCTTGGTCCTTGCTTTTCTTCTTCATCCTTATTCCTCTCGCATTCACAGCAGAGCTACGAAATCCAGTTATTGTTGTGAAGCTTGGTTCGGCAGTTCGAGGTGATAGTGTGATCTGAGAAGAAGGAAGGATCCGATTCGTTGAAGAAGTTCAAGTTCCCTTTTGGGTAGTCAATCTTAGGGTTCACGATGTTTTACTTCTCCATCGACTGTTTCTAGATCTGTTGGTGCTACGCCATGTTTTGGATAATCATCTTCTTGTTGATTCTCCATTGTCCTCGTCTATCTCAACTTCTAGAGTAGGTCTCGGTTGTACCAAGTTGCTCTTAACCATGTATCCCTAGGTCCCATGCGGTTAGTATTCGAAGTCGTGTAATCTTTCGTGTAACCCCTGATCTACGAATGTAATCATGTTTCCCCTTTTCTAGTTCTAGCTTCGAATCTCGGGACGAGATTCTTTTTAAGGGTGGTTGGTTGTAACACCCCGGTGTTACGATATTATTTAGTGCCGCGATTTAGGCCTAAGTAAAACTTTTGAAACGAGTTTCTCGATTTTTTTTATTATTTAGGACATACATGAAGCGATAAGCGAATCCTGTATGACTTAGTTTCGTGGACTCAAATACATGCTCAAGTAAATTACGCCGTCCGTAGGGATATTCAGGACTGCCCGATAACGATGCTATCGAACGATTTGATCTTTAAGATTCGGCATGACGAGCAACTTTTATAATAGAATAAAAGTCCATAATAAATAGAATGAGATATATATACATATATAGACTCCCGGGTCTAGCTTTATATGCATGAACGGTGATGAGAGTTTCCCAGTGGTGGAAATCTATCCTCTGTACAAGTTGACCTCGCTCTCTCTCACGCGTCTGCCTTCCATATCTCCTTGGCTTGGCCTCTGCCTGCCCCTATCTGCTCCTATCTTCTCCGGTCATGTCTCTGTCTTTCGTTGCTGGTCATTGCGCCACTTTTCCTCTATCACTGCTGTCTCCTGCCATCCTTCTTTGCTCTCCTTTTTCTTCTACTAGGCCAGCAGCCGAAGCCGTCCTTACCAACCGAGCATCTTGTTTTTCTTCCCTCCTTGGTTTCGGCCTCGCGCCCGCTGTCGTTGCGCCCTCCTCGCCGCGCTAGAAGCCCTGGGCGCCGTCATTGGCCCATCCCGTGCTGATACTGCCCTGAGTCCCCACAACTCCTACCATGCTGGCACCAAGCCGCTCACCTTCCATTCCATCTCCCAGCATCCGCGCCGTGCCGTCATCCGTGCGGCCCACCTACTGCCAGTGGCCGGTGCTATGCCCCTAGCCACACCGTCCGGTGCCAGGCCTCCCTCGTGCGAGCACTGCTCGGCCGCAGCACGCGTCGCCACCGCGTTGGAGCTGCGGTCCAGCTCCGCTCTCCCCACGGCGCGCCTGGCTCGGACTACCGCATCACCGAGCCGCCTCGCCAGCCGCAACTACCGTGCACGTAGGCGCGCGCGTGCTACTGCCGTGGTCGTGCCCGAGCAGCAGCGTTCCTTGTTCCGCAGCGCTCGGCTAGATGTGACTCGCCCGCTGCCGCAGTGCCATGGCCGCGCCTGCAGCCATGCCTCTCCCCCATGCAAGCTCACGCGAGTCCCATGGCTTGCTCATGACAGCATCTGCATTCTCCGTGCCCACGCGCCCGAGCCTCCAGCGCCACTGCACGCATGTCGCCGAAGCCCCACGCGCCATCCGATCGCCTGCGCCCCTGTCCTTGCCGAGCCACCGTGAATCGGAGTCACCGCTGCCGGTTTGCCACCTTCCGCGGTTTGTGTGGGCAGGCTACCGTGGGGCAGCTTGGGTCTTGCCATGGCCAGGTCGTGGTCACGCGAGTTCCTGGGCAACTCTCCTGTGGGTCTCCCGCCACCGCCATGCCTTCCCGGTCGGGATTGGTCGCCGGCCGAAGCTCCCCTGCCAGTGCTCTGCTTTGGAAGATGACGAAGGGTATGAATGCAAGTAGATTTTTGTACGGGGGTTCTCGGTGCAAGATACTAGACTCACTCAAATAGTACGTTAGTATCGCGGAATGATTTAGAGGAAGCTCAGGGGCCTAATCGCTTAAATGTCGTCGCTATCTGGTCCTGGCCGTGTGGGTCGTTTTGCTGGGCTGCGGCCTGCCTGGTGTTGGGCCGCCTCGCCCTTGTTGCTGGCCGCCTAGGCCTTTGGCCGGTCTGCCCTGCTGGGCCGGTTGCGCGCTCGGTTGGGCCGTTGGCCGCGCGCCTCGCCTAGGCCACGCGCGCGCGCCTGTGGGCCGCGCATTCGCCTGGGATGCTGGGCCGGTTTAGGTCCAACGGCCCTTTTTCATTTTGAGGTAATTTCTAAAATAGATTATAAAGTAAACTTGTAAACTTCGTAGAAAATTATAGAAAAATCATAAAAATGTCAAACTAGTTTTGTTAGTCTCCTAAAATCATGATCTACCTGTTAGTATAGTTGGTTCACATAGTGTGATATTATTCCTGGGAGCTATATAATTAATTTAAGATACTTAATGTTGTAAAATATAAACTTGTAGGGATTTTCCGTGGTAAATTGGTAATAGCGTTGGATCTGAAATTTCTACAGTAGATCCCTAGCAATATTAGTTACTCACCATAAATTTGGTAGCTCCGGAATAACTAGTTGCTAATTAGATAATAATGTCCTATTGCGAATGAAGAAATGACTTGGGTTTATGTAACGAAAATTATTGTTGGGAAATAACGCCTTATCCGACAACGTGTATATGTAGCCTAAGTATGGTCGTCGTTAGAACTAGCCTGTTAGCTCAAGAGACGTACATCGTATGTTATGAGTCACGATTACAGTTGAGTAATTACATCTTTGCATTGCATCGCATGCATATCATATAGGTACGATGATGGATCAACGGATCGATCGAAGGATGATTGGGGATCCGAAGATGGCGTAAGGGTATTCTCTCCAGGAGATGATGCAGTGGGTTTCTATCCAGTGGATGGTGGATGATCTAAAGATGTAGACACTAACTTTTTAATATATCTTACCCAGGCAAGCCCCGGTGCACAACCCCTACTTTCTGTAGTTTAAATTGTAATTGTGCATTAAGTTTTAAGGAGTTGGATGAAACCCACTTGCATATATATCTTTATTCCTATGAGTCTTACTAGTATGACAGGATCATGTAGAATGCTTTGCTATAGGATTCCAGTAGAAGTCGAGTGATTGCCTGTCACTCACGAGAGATAAGAAATATATTACTATCACTTGGAAAAATATAAATGGTGGAAAGGAAAAATGGTGACCGGGCAGGGATATGGTTTGGGTATTGGTGGGTGTAAGAAGTTGTGTCGCCGTGGACACGGGGCATAGCTTGGTTACACTGCTTTCCCTGTCTGGTCGATTAAGGACCGTTCATTGCATAAGATTCTAGGCAAGTCACAGATTTATTATCCCAAGCACATACTTGTGTATGGGCACTTGGAAGGCTTGTTGCTCTCTTGTCGTGGATCTGGCTCTTTTCGGACCGACTGTCAGGGTTTTATTTTGGTGGAGGAGGTCCTTGCACCGCACTGAGTCTGGGACTCAGGGGCGGGGGCTTGGAGTCCCAGTTTGGACCGGGACCTGGACACCTGGGATAGGAGAGTGATGGGTTAGTCCTGCTTGTGCCCGGGGTACAAGCGGGGCATGTGTTTTTGGGGTACCCAGCTGTGGGCATTGATTCGTGAATCGCCGGGTGATCCGGTACGGCTTGTCTACGGTTTAGCATCGTAGTAAGAACTGAAAGATGAAGGATGGAAGATGGACAATGGAAATCTAATTGCTTACCACCTGCTTGAAAGTAGCACATGTGCTTACATAGAATGGTTAGCTAATGAACCAATGCGGCTATTAATAAAAATCAAATATAAGGACGCACGCTTAGTAATGCTTCCTGCAAATGCAACCCACAAGCCAGATAGCCTTGCATATCCTTGTAGTCTTTTCTTTCCTCATGTCGGGTAAGCCTTGCTGAGTACAATTGAGTACTCAGGGTTTTATTCCCCCTGTTGCAGGTAACAGGTGGAGGCTTGAGCTGACCTTGTGTGTGGATTCCTCTTGGTGGGCTCAGAGAGGATTTCCTTTACGTTGCGATCGTAGTTGTTATTTATAACTCTCACCAAATGTTTTTATAAATGAAAGTTCATAACCTATTGTAGTTTATTATCCATACTTCATCATGTCATGATTAGATATTCATTTCCGCTGTAATACTGATCACATGTTTATATTCCGCTGTTCAATTAAATTGTTATAACTCTGATAATATGATTTCATTCCGCTGTTATAATAATAAATGTTATACTTTGATGTTGTATTAAAAGTGATGTAAGAAATGGTTAAATGATGTAAGCTTTATTCTCTCATTTGTGATCCTGATGGCAAAAATGTGGATTTTCGGGTTCTCTCCTGGGGTGTGCCCGACAGAACCGAGTAATTTAGTGTTCTCCCTCGAGTGCTTAGTGTCTAATGGAAGAGAAGCACTCCTGTGAGGCTTTAGATTAGGCGGTTCTGCCACAATGGTTTCATTTTGTTGGTTGCCTCTAGGTGAGTGCTTTAGCAGGGTTTAGCCTACAGATGAGTTGGGGTTGTCATGGCGTCGCAAAAATTGCCCTAACTTCGTTAGAACGTGCTGTCGTTTTTGTTTCGGGCTTCGGTTGTGAAAGGGCGTTCAGCGCGATGAGCTCATGTTGGCATTCTTCCATTTCCCTCTTTGGTCGCTCTCTGGGAGTGTAGTTTGATTTGCTAGCTAGGTGTTAGTATCGGCCCTAGGTTGGTAACTTTGGTTGAACCTCCATCGAGCTAGGTTTTAAGTTTGGCGTGCTCCAAAAATCGTGCAAGCATGTGGTTTGGCCGTTTAGGCCTAGGGACACGGTCACCGCATCTGGTGTCACACTATCATAGGCTACATGCACTACTACCAGCCGCTGCTATCACGCGCTGCGCAGCGCATTGGCTGGCTTACCCTATGGCCGTGACTGTTGTCCCGCTGGCCAGCCATGTGGCCGTCGGCTGCCCGCGAGGCCAAGCGTGGCTGTAGCCGCTCTCCGCCATGCACGGGATGTAGGGCTGTGCCTTGTCCTCTTGTCATTTCGGTCACTACAGCGCTCGCCCTCTGCCACTCCACCCACCTACCTAGCTCTGCTCTCAGCGTTGTGGCGTGACTAGCCGCGACGTGAGGTCACGCTGACGCGTGCACATGGCCGCATAGGCACCCCACAAAGGCTCCACCCGAGCACTAAATAACACGACCCTTGCCCTCGCTCGTGCGGTTGTGTCCTCGTGCTTCCATGCCTTGTTGGGTCATGGATGGGTCACCTCAATCGGGGCCGCTCCCTACGACATGGCAGGAGCAGTGCGCCGCTCTCCTTTCCCCTTCATAATCACCAACTCAAAGCTTCCCAGCCCAATTCCTCACGTCAGTGAGAAGCAGAGGAAGTTAGCTAGGCGCTCTGTTCTCGTCGGGTCCAGTAGTGTTCCATCTAGGGCCAATTTTGGGTTTTGCTCGCCACCAACCACGAGCGCCACCACGACCAGTGGGTTGGGGGTAAGTGAAAGCTCTAGTTTGGTTTTGGTTAATTGATGAAACCCTAAGTGCTAACCTAGTTTATCAAGTGTTCATGAGATAGGTAGCACACTCCAAGTTGTGAAGCAAACAAAGATCATGGCATGATGAAGATGATGCCATGGTGATGATCAAGTGCTTGGACTCGGAAAGAAGAAAAAGAAAAACAAAAAGCTCAAGGCAAAGGTATAAAATGTAGGAGCCATCTTGTTTTAGTGATCAAGACACTTAGTGAGTGTGATCACATTTAAGATAGATAGTCGTACTATTAAGAGGAGTGAAACTCGTATCGAAATGCGGTTATCAAAGTGCCACTAGATGCTCTAATTCATTGCATATGCATTTTGGATCTAGTGGAGTGCTAACACCCTTGAAAATATTTGTGAAAATATGCTAACACATGTGCACAAGGTGATACACTTGGTGGGTGGCACACATGAGCAAGGGTGAAGAAGTTTGAAGTGAAATGGAGTTGGTCGCAAAGATGCTGGCGTCAGTCAACTGACCGGATGCTGGATCACCCAGCGACCGGACGCTAAAGGGTAGCGTCCGGTCGAGTTGTCAGATGGCACATTGACTAGGGTTAAGCACCGGACGCTGGTCTGTGTCCGGTCAAGCCTGATCGGACGCGTTCGGTCGGCAAAAGACGATTTTGGGAGCTTACTGGAAACGACCGGACACTGGGGTCTAAGCGTTTGGTCACTTGTGCCGAAGCGTTCGGTCAGTTAATAGTCTTTGAGATCTAGCGGCTCAGGTTTAACTCAGAATGTCACGTGGCTTACATTAGTTGACCGGACGTTGGGTCTAGAGTCCAGTCAGTCTGACCGGAGCGTCCGATCAGCCCGCAGTGTGCCCAGTGAAGGGGTACAACGGCTCTATTTCATGGGGGCTTCTATTTAAGCCCCATGACCAGCTCAAGCTCACCCTCTTGCACATTTTCATTGACATAGCAACCTTGTGAGCTTAGCCAAAGCCCTCCCACTCATCTCCATCATTGATCCATCATCATTGTGAGATTGGAAGAGAATCCAAGTGCATTGCTTGAGTGATTGCATCTAGAGGCACTTGGTATTCGTGTTGCGCTATGGATTTCGCTTGTTACTCTTGGTGGTTGCCACCACCTAGACGCCTTGGTGCAGCGGTGGAGATCAGCACGAGTTGGTGATTGTTCGTGGCCGTCTCTGGTGATTGTGAGGGGAGTTGTACCTTCCCCGGCGGAGTGCCAAAAGGTAACTCTAGTAAATTGCTCGTGTCATTGAGTTACCTCACTTGTGGGTAGGTTCTTATGGTGTCCAATCGTGTGGACGAGGTTTGTGAAACACCTCTTAGCCGCCGAACCACCAAGTGTTGGTCGACACAACGGGGACTAGCGTGTTGGCAAGCACGTGAACCTTGGGAGAAAAATCGGTTGTCTCTTGTCATTTGCATTCTCCCGGTGATTGGCTTAATCTTCATCTTGTGATTGGTTCATTCCTCTACACGGCGGTATAACCATCCTACTCACTCGTTTATATTCTTGCAAACTAGTTGTAGCAAGCTCTTTAGTGTAATTAGATTTGAGAGCTTGCTTTGCTATTTAAGTTTGCTTAATGGAGCTCTTTAGAGTAGAAAGATTGAGAGCTCTTAGTGAGTAGTATCATAGCAAGTTGTGTGTCTAGCTATCATTGCAACTAGAATTGTTGGATAGGTGGCTTGCAACCCTCGTAGAGCTAGAGCAAGTTTGTATTTTGCTATTTATCTTACTAATCAAATTGCTCTAGTTAATTTGTAGAATTTTAAATAGGCTATTCACCCCCCTCTATCCATACTAGGACCTTTCAAGTGGTATCGGAGCCGTGGTCACCGTGTGATTGAAGGCTTAACAACCTCGGTGTCAAATTATGGCTCAAGTTGTGTTCAACCATGTGGGGGGCAAACCACCGTTCTTTGATGGCACATGCTATGATTATTGAAAGAGAAAGATGAGGATGTATCTTGGTTCAATCAATGATGAAGTATGGGAAGTGACCGAGAATGACTATGCCATCATTGATCCCGACAATCCCACCAACCAAGATAAGACCAACAAGCAATGCAACACAATGGCCCTCAACACCATATACAATGCCATTGATTCCAAAGTGTTTGAGCAAATCAAGGATTGTGAAAGAGCAAATGAGGTGTGGACAAGATTGGAGGAAACATATGAGGGCACACCGGCGGTGAAGAGTGTCAAGTTGTACATTCTCAAGGATAAATTGACAAGCTTCAAGATGAAGGATGATAAGAGCATTCCGGAGATGTTTCATCGGCTACAAGTAATTGTCAATGACTTGAAGGCTTTGGGAGAAAAGATCAAGGATGATGACGTCTCTCATCGGTTCTTGATGTGCCTACCTCCAAGATTTGAGATGTTAAGATTGCTAATCATAAGAGGAGGATTGAAGGATATTACCCCCAACCAAGTACTAGGTGATGTCATGACACAAGAGACATACCATGTGGAAAGGGAGGGGGATGACAAGGATGACAAGAAGGAAGAAGAAGACAAGAAGAAGAAAAGCATAGCATTCAAGGCTAGCTCATCATCATCAAAGAACAAGGGCAAGTCCAAGAAAGAATCAAGTGATGATGATGATCTTAGTGATATTGATGATGAAGCTATGGCTCTCTTTGTGCACAAGATGGGAAAATTCATGAAGAAGAAGTGCTATGGTGCAAGAAAGAGAAGAGATCACACCAAGAAGAAAGAGTACGTGAGAAGATGCTATAATTGCAAGAGCCCCGATCATGTAGTAGCAAATTGTCCATATAATAGTGACAATGATGAGGATGAGAAGAAGAAGCACAAGGAGAATAAGAAAGAAAAGAAGGAGAAGAAGGAGGAGAGGATGACCTTCCAAAAGAAGAAGAAGGGTGGAGGTTATGTGGTCACATGGGATAGTGATGGCTCTTCGGATAGTGATAGCTCTAGTGATGATGACAAGAAATCTATCAAGAGAGCACTAGCAAGCATCGCCATCAACAACAAGCCCTCCATCTTCGACACTCCATCGACATGCCTCATGGCAAAACCTACCAAGGTAAAATATGATGTGAGTGATGATGATGAATGTGAAAGTGATGCTTGTAGGAGTGATGATGATGATGAGGAGTACTCCAAGGAGGAGCTCATGGACATGTGTGAGCAAGTGCATACTTGCTTTGAGATGAAGAGAAAGGAGTGCAAGGAATTGAACAAGAAAGTCAAATTTCTTGAGCAATCCCTTGATGAGCTCAATGCCACTCATGAGAGGCTAATGGAAGTCCATGAGAAGCTTGGCAAAGCTCACTCTAAGCTTGAAAAGGCTCACTCCTCTCTCATTGAGCAAGTCAAAGTGGAGGAAGCCAAGAAGGAGCAAGTGATCATAACATGTGATGTGGGACTAACATGTGATCTTATAGATGAATCTATTTTTGTTGCTCTCACTAACACTTCTTGTAGCACTACCACTTCCACTTCACCTTTAAATGATGGTCTCACTTGTGAAACCTCACTAATGGTGGAAAATAAGACCCTCAAGAAGGAGGTGAATGGGCTCACTAGTGCCTTAGGCAATGCCTATGGTGGAGATGCCCGCTTGCTAAAGTGCTTGGGTAGCCAAAGGTTTTCTCTCAACAAAGAGGGATTAGGCTATACCCCCAAGAATGGCAAGGTGGCCTTTGTCACTCCCAAAGCTAGCTTTGTGAAGGGCAATGGTCGGTTTTGCAATAGATGCAAGCAAGTTGGGCATATAGAGCAAAATTGCAAGACTAACAAGAACAAGCTACCTAATGTATCCTCAATTAAATTTGATTCTTGTTACATGCTTTTCAAGGGTGTCAATGGTGTGAAGGCTAAGTTCATTGGTACACCAATTGTGGGCCCAAAGAAGAAGGCCATTTGGGTACCAAAGACCTTGGTAACTAACCTACAAGGACCCAAGCAAGTTTGGGTACCTAAAAAGAATTAATCTTCTTTTGTAGGTAAACTATAAAGCCAGAGGAAGGCATTGGATGCTTGATAGTGGGTGCACATAACATATGACCGGTGATCCAAGAATGTTCAATTCAATCAATGAAAGCAAGAGCAATGGGATTGATAGTATCACATTTGGTGACAATGGCAAAGGCAAGGTCAAAGGGCATGGTAAGATTGCAATATCCAATGACTTGAGCATTTCCAATGTGCTATTAGTAGAGAGCTTGAACTTCAACCTATTGTCGGTAGCTCAATTATGTGATCTTGGTTTCAAGTGCATATTTGGTGTGGATGATGTAGAGATCATAAGTGTAGATGGCTCTAACTTGATATTCAAAGGATTTAGATATGAGAATCTATACTTGGTTGATTTCAATGCTAGAGAAGCTCAATTGTCAACATGTTTGATCACTAAGTCTAGCATGGGTTGGTTGTGGCATAGAAGGCTTGGTCATGTTGGAATGAAACAATTGAACAAGTTGATTAAGCATGACTTAGTTAGAGGCTTGAAAGATGTCACATTTGAGAAGGATAAGCCATGTAGTGCATGTCAAGCCGGAAAACAAGTTGGTAACACACATCCTAAGAAGAGCATGATGAGCACATCTAAGGCATTTGAGCTGATGCACATGGACTTGTTTGGACCAACCACATACACTAGCATTGGAGAAAACAAATATGGATTTGTGATTGTGGATGATTTCACTAGATATACATGGGTGTTCTTTCTTGGTGACAAGAGTGATGTGTTTGCAACATTCAAATCATTTGTCAAGGGCATTCACAATGAGTTTGAAACAATCATCAAGAAAGTTAGAAGTGACAATGGTAGTGAATTCAAGAACACTAGAATTGATGAGTTGTGTGATGAATTTGGAATTAGACATCAATTCTCGGCCAAGTACACTCCTCAATCAAATGGCTTAGTTGAAAGGAAGAATAGAACCTTAATTGATATGGCAAGATCAATGTTGAGTGAGTACAATGTGAGTCATTCATTTTGGGCCAAAGCTATCAACACGGCTTGCTATTATAGCAACCGACTCTATTGTCACCCCATGATGGAGAAGACACCTTATGAGCTATTGAATGGAAGAAAGCCAAACATAGCATACTTTCGGATTTTTGGTTGCAAATGCTACATATTGAAGAAAGGCACTAGATTGAGTAAGTTTGAAAAGAAATGTGATGAAGGTTTCTTGCTTGGTTACTCAACTACTAGCAAGGCTTATAGAGTTTGGAATTTGGCTAGTGGTACTCTTGAGGAGGTTCATGATGTGGAGTTTGATGAAACAAATGGTTCCCAAGAGGAAGATGAGAATCTAGATGATGTAAGAGACACTCAATTGGTCAATGCAATGAAGAACATAGACATTGGCAATATAAGGCCTAGAGAGGTGATTGATGTTGAAGATGACAAGAATCAAATGCTCTCTAACTCAAATGTGCAACCTAGTGATTCTCATGATCAAATCCAAGCAAGCACTAGTGATGGCAATGTGCAAAATCAACAAATGGCTACTTCATTATCTCAACCAAATGATCAATCAAATGCTAGCAATCAAGTGCAAGTGCTTCAACCAACCAATGTTGCAAGAGATCATCCATTGGACACTATCATTGGTGATATTTCAAGGGGAGTGCAAACTAGATCAAGATTGGCATCATTTTGTGAGCACTTCTCATTTGTGTCATCCATTGAGCCTAAGAAGATAGATGAAGCTTTGAATGATGTTGATTGGGTCAATGCTATGCATAAAGAGCTAAACAACTTCACAAGAAACCAAGTATGGGATTTAGTTGAGAGGCCTAAGGATCATAATGTGATTGGAACCAAGTGGGTCTTTCAAAACAAGCAAGATCAAGATGGGATAGTAATAAGGAACAAAGCAAGATTAGTGGCTCAAGGTTACACTCAAGTTGAAGGTCTTGACTTTGGAGAAACATGTGCCCCAGTTGCAAGATTGGAAGCAATTAGGATCTTGCTAGCTTATGCTTGTGCCCACAACATCAAGTTGTACCAAATGGATGTGAAAAGTGCATTTCTCAATGGGTACATCAATGAGCTTGTGTATGTTGAGCAACCTCCCGGTTTTGAAGATGAAAAGAAACCCAGCCATGTTTACAAGTTGAGAAAGGCTTTGTATGGATTGAAGCAAGCACCTAGAGCATGGTATGAGAGATGGAGGGACTTCCTACTCTCTAAGGGATTCAAGATGGGAAAGGTTGACACCACTCTCTTCACCAAGAAGCTTGGAAATGACTTGTTTGTAATGCAAATCTATGTTGATGATATCATATTTGGGTCAACAAATCAAGAATTTTGTGAGGAGTTTGGCAAGATGATGGCAAGTGAGTTTGAGATGTCTATGATTGGAGAGCTTAGCTACTTCCTTGGTCTTCAAATCAAGCAAATGAAGTATGGTACATTTGTGAGTCAAGGCAAGTATATCAAGGACATGCTCAAGAAGTTTGGAATGGATGATGCTAAAGCTATTAGCACACCAATGGGGACAAGTGGAAGCTTGGATAGTGATACTAGTGGCAACATGGTGGATCAAAAGATGTATCGGTCTATGATTGGAAGCCTACTCTATGTGACCGCATCAAGACCAGATGTGATGTTTAGTGTATGCTTGTATGCTAGATTTCAAGCCTCACCAAGAGAAAGTCATTTGAAGGCAACTAAGAGAATATTGAGGTACTTGAAGCATACACAACATGTTGGATTATGGTATCCCAAAGGAGCAAGATTTGAGTTGATTGGATATTCGGATTCCGATTATGTGGGATGCAAAGTTGAGAGAAAGAGCACATCGGGCACATGTCAACTATTGGGAAGATCACTTGTATCTTGGTCATCAAAGAAGCAAAATAGTGTAGCACTTTCAACCGCCGAAGCAGAGTACATTTCGGCCGGTAGTTGTTGTGCTCAATTACTTTGGATGAAGGCTACCTTGAGTGACTTTAGAATCAAGTTCAAGCAAGTGCCATTACTATATGACAATGAAAGTGCCATCAAGCTCACCAACAACCCGGTTCAACACTCAAGAACAAAGCATATTGATGTCCGCCATCATTTCATAAGAGATCACTAACAAAAAGGGGACATTTGCATAGAGAGTGTGGGCACCGAAGATCAACTTGCCGATATCTTCACCAAGCCACTTGATGAGAAGAGGTTTTGCAAGCTAAGGAATGAATTGAACATACTTGACTTCTCCAATATGTGTTGATGCACCCCTCCAACTTATATGACATGTCTCTCCTTCGAGCAATCCAAGGTAAAAAGTTGATTGTCATGGCATACATACTTGCTAAGGACATGTTTAGTGCATCTAGACATATTTCACATTTGAATAGGCTCATTCATGAAAATCAAATGAATTTGATGCTTATATGGTACCACTATTGCTTGTACGCTTGAAATGATCTAGTGGTAGCATATGACATGTTTGTGGGCTTGTAAACCTAGTGTTTGATCTATAAAATGAGCTATAAGTGTTTAACTCAACATGGTACAAGATAACCCTTATTTGGAGGTGTGAAGAAGCTTGTCCTTGGATCAAACTGAGTTAAATATCTTTTGCAAGTGATCTAGATTAAACCAAATTGGGAAAATGATCCTCATTTCACATGGTTTCACCCTAACCTATCTATAATTTGAGCTCACCTTTTGTGCTAATTGTTGACAAAGGGGGAGAGAAACAAAGATATGAGTGATAGGGGAGTATTTGACATAGGGGGAGAGATATGATAAAAGAGAGGGATCAATTAAAATTTTGAGCACACAAGTAAGGGGAGCAAGCTTATGAACTTGTATGTTGCATTTGAATGGGCATTTCATATATTTGCTTGCATGGCACAAGTCTTTTAATTTCAATATCCATGCTTGTGTGGTGTATGCTAGTTGTAGGTTTGAATGTTGAAATGAAAAACTAGCATGCATAGGCTAAAGTAACTAGACCTATGTTCATTCTATGGAAACTAGACCCTTGCTTGTAATATTGATCTCATGAGGTATTCTAGTTTTTGTGTATGTCTAGTTACTAATGGTGCTAAGGATGGTATATTGGTGCACTCCGATTGGTATCACGCTTCAAAGGTCCATCTCTTATACCTTAGCATCATTTGGTAGAAATTGTCTCCTATATTTTCTATCTAATCATATGTGCAAAGCTTCAATCCAAACTCTTAGCACATATGTAGGGGGAGCAATTGCTATCATATGGAGTTCATGAAACTTGTCCATATCCTTTACACATGGTAAATATGCTTGGACAAGCAACATGGATTCAATTGAACTTTAATTCATATCTTTGTGTAAGGGTTGTCATCAATTACCAAAAAGGGGGAGATTGAAAGCTCTAGCTTGGTTTTGGTTAATTGATGAAACCCTAAGTGCTAACCTAGTTTATCAAGTGTTCATGAGATAGGTAGCACACTCCAAGTTGTGAAGCAAACAAAGATCATGGCATGATGAAGATGATGCCATGGTGATGATCAAGTGCTTGGACTTGGAAAGAAGAAAGAGAAAAACAAAAAGCTCAAGGCAAAGGTATAAAATGTAGGAGCCATCTTGTTTTAGTGATCAAGACACTTAGTGAGTGTGATCACATTTAAGATAGATCGCCGTACTATTAAGAGGAGTGAAACTCATATCGAAATGCGGTTATCAAAGTGCCACTAGATGCTCTAATTCATTGCATATGCATTTTGGATCTAGTGGAGTGTTAACACCCTTGAAAATATTTGTGAAAATACGCTAACACATATGCACAAGGTGATACACTTGGTGGGTGGCACACATGAGCAAGGGTGAAGAAGTTTGAAGTGAAATGGAGTTGGTCGCAAAGATGCTGGCATCGGTCAACTGACCGGACGCTGAATCACCTAGCGACCGAACGCTGAAGGGTTGCGTCCAGTCGAGTTGTCGGATGGCACAGTGACTAGGGTTAAGCACCGGATGCTGGTCTGTGTCCGGTCAAGCCTGATCAGACACGTCCGGTCGACAAAAGACGGTTTTGGGAGCTTACTGGAAATGACCGGACACTAGGGTCTAAGCGTCTGGTCACTTGTGCCAAAGCGTCCGGTCAGTTAATAGCCGTTGAGATCTGGCGGCTCAGGTTTAACTCAAAATGTCATGTGGCTTACATCAGTTGATCGGACACTGGGTCTAGAATCCGGTCAGTCTGACCAGAGCGTCCGGTCAGCCCGCAGTGTGCCCAGTGAAGTGGTACAATAGCTCTATTTCATGGGGGCTTCTATTTAAGCCCCATGACCAGCTCAAGCTCACCCTCTTGCACATTTTCATTGACATAGCAACCTTGTGAGCTTAGCCAAATCCCTCCCACTCATCTCCATCATTGATCTATCATCATTGTGAGATTGGGAGAGAATCCAAGTGCATTGCTTGAGTGATTGTATCTAGAGGCACTTGGTATTCGTGTTGCGCTACAGATTTCGCTTGTTACTCTTGGTGGTTGCCACCACCTAGATGGCTTGGTGCAGCGGTGGAGGATCAGCATGAGTTGGTGATTGTTCGTGGCCATCTCCGGTGATTGTGAGGGGAGTTGTACCTTCCCCAACGGAGTGCCAAAAGGTAACTCTACTAAATTGCTCGTGTCATTGAGTTACCTCACTTGTGGGTAGGTTCTTGCAGTGTCCAATCGTGTGGATGAGGTTTGTGAAACACCTCTTAGCCACTGAACCACCAAGTGTTGGTCGACACAACGGGGACTAGTGTGTTGGCAAGCACGTGAACCTCGGGAGAAAAATTGATTGTCTCTTGTCATTTGCATTCTCCCGGTGATTGGCTTAATCTTCATCTTGTGATTAGTTCATTCCTCTACACGGTGGTATAACCATCCTACTCACTCGTTTATATTCTTGCAAACTAGTTTGTAGCAAGCTCTTTAGTGTAATTAGATTTGAGAGCTTGCTTTGCTATTTAAGTTTGCTTAATGGAGCTCTTTAGAGTAGAAAGATTGAGAGCTCTTAGTGAGTAGTATCATAGCAAGTTGTGTGTCTAGCTATCATTGCAACTAGAATTGTTGGATAGGTGGCTTGCAACCCTCGTAGAGCTAGAGCAAGTTTGCATTTTGCTATTTATCTTACTAATCAAATTGCTCTAGTTGATTTGTAGAATTTTAAATAGGCTACTCACCCCCCTCCCCTCTAGCCATACTAGGACCTTTCAGTAAGTCCCAACCCGTGGGTAAAGGACTCAATTGGTCATGTTTCTAGACTCGTCTTGATCCCCTCTAGCTGGTGCTTGCATTAGGTTGGTCCGAGTTTTCGTCGTGGATGCGGTGACGCATTGGTGCCGCGCTCAGAGCGCCGCCATGCGGCGTGGGTGCGCATGGCCAGACCACCTCAGCACTCCCTGGGTTCAACCGTCACTGCAGCACGGTCCACGGTGAGTTTTTGATGCTTCCCCACTGTCTCCACCCCTCCATTAAGGCCCTAGCTCATCGGAACAGCCGTGCTGCCACCGCAGGTAGCCGCTCACCGCTGCATCTCGCGTCAGTGTGTCCCTGAGTCCATAACCCCCACCCAACCTTACGCGTTTAGCTATAGATGGTGGTCGACCCCTTACTCCCATCGTAGCGAGCATAGGTTGCCCAACATAGCTGCATTATGCCGTCGACCTCTACGCCGACGAGTGCGGGGATTCCAGGGACCTCTCCATGGTGAGGATGAAAACATTCGAGGGCTTGATCGCAAAACCACTATCGGTAGGAATAGTGCACATAGCATTCACAATAATCTCTAGAAGCTCGGTGCCTTTTATGCAAAATAGCCAACGAGCATGGGCTCCCTTGGCCTTGGGCCATACTGGGCCACCGCGACGCGCGCGCAGCCACGCCCGCGCGGGGATACTGTGGGGGTATTAACCCCTATAACCTTACGGCTAGGCTTGGGCTGGCCCAGACTAGGAGATCTGGCCCACTAGAAGACAACACGCGGCCTGGCCAATCTGCTCAGAGTCTCGCGCAAGGAATCAAGACAGACTTGGAGATCAAGCAAGATCCTGGTCGGTTAGAATAGGAATCCTTATCCGGCCACCTATGGCAATTGTAACTGGTTAGGATTAGTTTCTAGATCTATAACCCTGCCCCCAGACTATATAAGGCAGGTAGGGGACCCCTCTAAAAACATCTCTCATTGACATACAGCAATACAATCAGACGTAGGATGTAGGTATTACGCCTTCACGGCGGCCGAACCTGGATAAAACCTCGTGTTTGTCTTGCGTCACCATCTTGTTTGTAGCTTGCGCATCTGTCTGCCGATAATCTACTACCTTGGGCATACCCCTAGGTAGACTACTAACCATATTTCATCGACAGTGGCACGCTAGGTAGGGTGTGTGTGTACTGCTCTCTAGATGAACAAGATGGTCATCATCCCTGGTTCCTTGGCTACACCGAACGGCCTCATGTTCACCATTGGCTAGATCACCTAGACCACTAGCTCCGATGACTTCATCGCCATGACCACGGAGGAGGTGCAGATTTAATCTACGTCGACCACTGCTTCACCTGCATCGGCTACGGCTCCGACCACAGTGAATCTGGCTTCGACCACACCAGCATCGTCTTCAGCCATGCCGACAACCCATCGTCCGCTTCCTCGCTACAAAGGGAGGCAGATCGACAACACCGACCTGCTCGACTCCATCGATCGGGTCGGCACCAAACTTGCTGAAACCCTAGCTCTTGTAAGTTCAATTCAAAGTCAACCTAATGAGCAGGAAACCACTACCCACAACAGATCTACCCGACCAGCTCAGGCCAGTCGTCCTGCACGACTCGGTACGGATCTCGTGGTCACATCTACTCCTAAAGGGCGCTCCGTTCATCGCCGACCAGCCCCCGCGATGGGTCTCTATCTTCGAGTGCGAAGCCTCGATGGAGAACTACCAAGCTCAGCCCTACAGCCTGCGCAACTTCATCAACATGGTCTAGATTGAGTATCAAGAAGGATCGGTCCACACAGTTCAAGAGGGTGGCTCAAGCTCCCCGTCCGGCATCGCATCTAATGGCTCTGTCCACACCGAGCTCCAGCATCATGACAATGAAGGCGTTGAATACGATCTGGATATCCTAGACCACGCCCTGGGGTTCCCATGATTCCCATCCTTCCCACCAAGGCGAGGAGACTTGATCAATGTTGTTAGTAATGACAAACCACCGGTAGTTGGCGAAATAGAACAAGAAAGGCTGGCACGCGAAGCACGCAATATTGACTGGTTTAATCGCCGACAAGTCGAAGCCGAGGCAGAAGAGGAGGCACGACACATAAGGGTCCAGCCACGCGACCTTAACAATGCCTTTGATAGGGTGGGGGACAAGTAGGTCTTCAGGACTCCAAGCGCCAACGTAGCTGTTGCTATGGTGACAATGCAATGACTAACCAATACCCCAGAAATCCAGGCAGTTCGTGATGATATACAAGCTTACCTAATGGCTGCTATGGCCCAGACCGTAGAGATTGTAAATCAAGCCTAGGCTCCATCCATCTCAGTCGAATCAAGCCATAGCCGCCAGTACTCAAGTCGCTCACAGCCACCCAACCAATGTGGCTCGCGCAACAACGACCCATCAGACAACCGTCAAGGCGGAAACGGTGGTCATGATGGTGGTCGGGACGACAACCGCCACGACTATTGGGACGACAACCACCAAGACAACCGCGACAATCGCCGTGATAACCGCGGTCGTAGGGTTACCCAGGGTGGCAATCAGGATCACTGTGATGGCAATAACGATCTCCGCCATTCCCTCGGAGAACGCGATCTGCGTGATCGCATTAACCAAAGAGCCAACGATCGTGCATCCCATGAAAGCTATCGCCGTATGGAATATGATACTACCCACGGCCCTCTAGGTTTGAAGTAGTTTACTCCACACCTTCGCCAAGTCATATGGCCCAAGAACTTCAAGCTCGAAAAACTTTAGAAGTATGATGGCAAGGAGAACCCCGAATTATGGGTCATGCTCTACGAAACCGCGTGCAGATCAGCCATGGCTGACGAGCACGTCATGTCTAATTACTTCCTAGTCGCCATCGGCCATGCAAGCCACCAATGGCTGGTCAGCTTGCCGGTGAACTACTTTGATTCCTGGCAAGAGCTCAAGCAAGCATTCATCGACAACTTCATTGCTACTTGCGAGCAACCCGGCAACAAATATGATCTACAGCGGATTCGAGATCGCAAAGATGAGCCACTACGCGAGTACGTCCAACGCTTCTCGGAGATGCGCATCAAGGTCCCGTCAATCTCTGACAACGAGGCAATCGAGGCTTTCATCACTGGTCTCCGCTTCCACGATGCCCTAAGGGACAAGCTCCTCCACAAGAGACCTAAATCAGTCACAGCGCTCCTAGCCATAGCTAAAAAATATGCGGATGCCGATGATGCTAAAAAGACAATCATCGAAGAAGCAGCAAGGGTTCCACGCTCTGACAACCCCCCACACTGCGACGACTACCGCGACAACCGTGGTCGGAACGACAATTTTGATCGCCGCAACCAGCACAACGATTCCCGTGACCACCACGACCAGCGTAATTAGCGGCGTAATCATCGTGACGATTATAGGGGCAAGCGTGCTCGGGAAGACGACGGTGAGGTCAACACCGTTAAAAAAGGTGGCAGACGTCGCAACTATGAAGAAGACTACGCCAAAGCATTGAAAGGACCCTGCCAGCTCCATCCCAAGTCAAACCATACCATGGAGAATTGCCATGTTCTCAAATCTATCTACATGCGCCAACAGGCTCTGGATACATCCGACAAGCCTAACGACGTAGAGGAGCAGCGTAACGAGGACAACGATAATGAAGACGTAGATCCCCATCACAAGTACATCAAGCCAACCGATCGTGTCCACACCATCATTGGGGGCAAAGTGTCCATCGAGACCAAATGAGAACGCAAGCTGCTCGCCCGCGCTTGCTTGAACATGGCCAACGTCGACAACCTTGTCGCCGATCCGCGGCTCCTTCCTTGGTCTCACTGTGAGATCTCTTTCAGCAGAAAGGACCAATGGGCTATAATACCTGAGCTAGGGCATTTTCCTCTAGTTCTCGATCCTTGTATCAACAAGGTTTAGTTCGACAGAGTGCTGATTGACAGTGGTAGTTCCATCGATATACTGTTCAAGAATAGTTTGCCAGCCTTAAAGATAACCTAGGCTGATCTCAAGCCATATGAGGCACAGTTCTGGGGTGTTCTCCCCGGACATAGCTCCACACCTCTCAGGCAGATCACGCTGCCTGTGCAATTTGGTACCCCAGACCACTTCCGCACCGACTATGTCAACTTCGTGGTCACTGACTTCGAAGGCACCTACCATGCTATCCTTGGTAGACCAGTGCTCACCAAGTTCATGGCCATACCTCATTATAGGTATTTGGTGCTCAAGATGCCTACTGAGAAGGGGGTTCTAACTCTCAGAGGCAACGTACACACAGCTTACACCTGCGAGGATGATAGCTTCAAAATAGCAGAGGCTCATGACCTCTCTATTCTCATGGCCGAGACCACGCTCGATGCCAAGAAGACCCCAGCCGGCCACCTGGAGATCCCATAGCTCAAGGCCCCATGCAAGAACATCAAGTCCAAAGAGCGCAAAGTGATCCAGCTAGTCGACGGTGATCCCAGCAAAACGGCCCTTATCGGGGCCAACCTGGATCCTAAATAGGAAGACACGCTCGTCAGGTTCTTGAGGAGCAACGTGAGTGTGTTCGCATGGAAACCCACTGACATGCCTGGTGTACCTCAGAACTTGATCGAGCACTCCTTAAATGTCGATGGCAAGGCCAAACCTATCAAGCAGAAGCTATGATGGTTCGCTCGCAACAAAAAGGAGGCTATTAGGGTAGAAGTTACATGGCTTTTGGCAGCCGGATTTATCAAAGAAGTGTATCATCCGCGGTGGTTAGCCAACCCGATTCTTGTACGCAAAAAGAATAATGAATGGGGAATGTGCGTTGATTACATTGATCTCAACAAACACTGCCCTAAAGACCCCTTCAGCTTACCTCACATAGACGAGGTCATAGATTCAACTACCGATTGCGAGTTGCTTTCCTTTCTCGATTTCTACTCTGGTTATCACCAGATCGCTCTCAAAAAGGACGACCAGATCAAGACATCCTTCATCACGCCCTTCGGTGCCTACTGCTACATGACCATGTCGTTTGGGCTCAAGAATGCCGAGGCTACCTACCAACGCGCCATACAGGCCTGCCTCAAAGATGAGATAAAAGACAACCTCGTCGAGGCTTATGTTGATGATGTAGTTGTTAAAACCAAGGAAGCATACACCCTTGTTGACAACCTCGAACGTACCTTTGCAGCTCTCAACACATTCCAATGGAAATTAATCCCAAAGAAGTGTATCTTTGGTGTTCCATCTAGTATATTGCTCAGCAACGTCGTCAGTCATGATGGCATATGCCCTAACCCAGAAAAGGTAAAAGCTGTCTTGGACATGAAGCCACCCAAAAAGGTGAAGGATGCTCAGAAGCTTACCGGATGCATGGCTGCCCTCAGTCGTTTCATATCAAGATTAGGCAAAAAAGGACTACCATTTTTCAAGCTGCTCAAAGCATCCGAGAAGTTTGAGTGGTCGGAGGAAGCGTACGCTGCCTTTACACAGCTGAAACAATTCCTTACATCACCTCTGATCCTCACTGCTCCTAGAGAAGACGAAACCCTCCTGCTTTACATTGCGGCAACTAATCGAGTGGTCTCCACTACCATGGTGGTCGAGCGTGATGAGCCCGACCACGTCTACAAGGTACAGCGACCAATTTATTTCGTTAGTGAGGTGCTCAATGAATCCAAGACCAGGTACCCACAGATTCAGAAACTGATCTACGCCATACTAATCACATCCCGAAAGTTGAAACACTACTTCGACGGATATCGCATGGTGGTCATGACTGAGTACCCTCTGGGAGACATCATTCGCAACAAGGATGCAAACGGGCGCATCGTCAAATGGGCAATGGAGCTATGCCCTTTCTCCTTGGAATTTGCAAGCCGTACTACAATCAAGTCTCAGGCACTTGTCGATTTCATCATCGAGTGGATAGACTTAAGCACACCTGCATCTCAGGGGCCCATTGAGTATTGGAAGATGTACTTCGATGACTCTCTCAACATCGATGGCACAGGAGCAGGAGTCCTTTTCGTATCACCATCCAAGGAGCAGCTCCAATATGTCCTCGGGATTTACTTCCTGGCGTCTAACAACGCCGCCGAATACGAAGCATGCATACATGGTCTGCGCATTGCGATCGAGCTCAGCGTCAAATGTCTCTATGTCTATAGAGACTCAGCTCTGGTCATCAACCAACTCAACAAGGACTAGGATACGACCAGCAAAAAGATGGACGCATACTGCAAATCGATCAGAAAGCTGGAAGGCAAGTTCTATGGCATCGAGTACACACATGTGGTCTGGGACAAAAATCAAGCAGCAGATGCGCTGTCAAAGTTAGGATCATCCTGAGCCAAAGTCCCACATGGTGTATTTGTTCAAGACCTACTCATGCCTTCCATCAAAGAAGAAGATCCCACGGTCGACGAGCCTCCAGACCAGCTATTGGTGGCTACGGTTCCAGTGTCAAACACCACCGAACCACCTCTGACCACTAAGGAGCCTGATTGGAGAATACCTTTCATCAAGTACCTGACAGATGGTAGCGGTTACACCGATCGGACAGAAAACGAACGCCTAATGTGTCGCAGTAAGCAGTATCTGCTTGTCGATGGCAAATTGTGGCTCAAGAACACGAAGGAGGAAATCTTGATGAAGTGTATAACCCAGGAGGATGGTGAACATCTCCTGGACCAAATCCACTCTGACTCCTACGGCAACCACGCGGCCTCGAGAACGCTGGTTGGCAAGGCTTTCCGAGCAGGGTTCTATTGGCCATCAGCCGTAGCCGATGCAGAGAAGCTAGTCCACCATTGTGAAGGTTGTTAGTTTTTCACCAAGAGAATCCACGTACCAGCACATGAGATTCAGACAATACTAGCCTCTTGGCCCTTCGCATGCTGGGGACTAGATATGATCGGGCCTTTCAAACTGGCCCCTAGGAAATTTACATGCGTCTTTGTGCTGATCAACAAATTTTCCAAGTGGCTAGAGTATATGCCCCTGGTCAAGGCATCTTCAGAAAAGGCTGTCGCGTTCATCGACCAAGTCATCCATCGCTTCGGCATACCCAACAGCATCATCACCGATCTGGGTACTCAGTTCATCGAGAATGCTTTTTGGGACTTCTGTGATGAAAGGAGCATAGTGGTAAAATACGTCTCGGTGGCGCATCCTAGAGCTAATGGATAGGTCGAGCGGGCAAATGGTATGATCTTGGACGCACTTAAGAAGAGGATGTATAAACAAAATGACAAAGCTCCCGAAAGATGGCTCAAAGAGTTACTAGTCGTGGTCTGGGATCTCAGAACCCAGCCCAGTCGCAATATTGGCGTATCACCATACTTTATGGTTTATGGCGCTGAGGCAGTGCTCCCAGCAGATATAGCCTTCAGATCAGCATGGGTAGAGAACTTCGACGAAGACAAGGCCAATGAAGTATGGGAGCTAGAAGTGAATAGTGCAGAAGAGAAACAGCTCGATTCTTGTGTACGTATAGCCAAATACCTTGCTGTTTTGTGCAGGTACTACAACAAGAATGTCAAGGAGCGGTTCTTCATGGTTGGGGACCTGGTCCTGAAGTGGAAGACAAATCAGGCTGGCGTCCACAAACTCGCAACCCCATGGGAAGGGCCCTTCATGATCAAAGAGGTTACACGCCCAACATCTTACATGTTAGCTCACCTAGATGGTACAGACGTACCCAATTCATGGCACATCGACAAGCTTAGGCATTTCTATGCTTAACTACTAAGATATGTACCCCTCTTGTACTTTCAATTTAATTCAATAAAGCTATTATGATTTCTCTGACCACTCTAATGTGTCACTTCAAAGTCTATTGTTATTCTAACTTAACCAGTTAAAACCGACCACCATTCCTTCTCGGGTTTTCGAGGCAGGCCCTGTCTCCGGTTCCTCCCAACGCATGCACGGGATCCGCTCTCTACGCTATGGGTGATTGGCAGGTGCTCTCTGGTTTGACTTGTGTGTTTCTACGTGTGCACAAGCTACGCACCTCACACCCCGACCACAAGACAAACCAGGGTCGTACAAACCTTTTAGGATGACGTGTCGACTAAACTAATACAACTAAACAGAACGCTAACACGTTCTAACTTAGTTACACCAACACGATATCCGAGCTTAAACATGTTTTCTACAAAACAAACAAGCTTATGCTGATATATAGTTACGTTATTACAAGCTTGCCTGAAAAGGTCTAAGTTTACAATAACACAACTACATCTTCTTCTATAGCTATAGCCTATACTATTGGTTGGTCGGGGCACGCGGCACCTGCTGCTCGCTGGGCCTGACATCGTGCAAGGGTCTCGAGGACTCTAGCATTGATCGAGCTGAAGAAGATGGCCCCGCCGATGCCTGGCTGGTCGAGACCGCAGGCTTCGCCGGTTGGCTTGAAAATGATGATGCTCCCAGCTGACTTGTTGATGGCGTTCCCTATACGGGTGGTGTTGCACCTCCACATAGGTTAATATTGCCAATTATTTTCACTAACAGGTCCAGTTGGGTCATCCATAGCTCCTCGGCCTTGTCTAGATCTACCTCCTTCGGGTATCCAGCCTCCAGGCGCTTGAGATCGATCAGGGGGTAGTGAGCACGTACCATGCTCAGCACATGTGCACCTGTGTACTCTCCTGCCTCCTTCATGAACTCCTGGAACCATCCCCATGCCTTTTGGCATCTCTCGATCAATCCCAGCTGTGGAGTCCTTGGCACATCTTCTACTAGTGCCGGATCGATGAGGTTAAGGACCAGCAAAATGCCCATTGCCACCTCCTAGCACCGGCTTTTCCAGGTGTCACAGTTCTTGATGATCTCTTGGCATTGCGCCTTCCAGCCATCACGGTCTTTTATCATGGCCTCTAGATGCTTCTTTGCATTGACTTTTATAACTACAAACCGCACACGCTATTAAAACTTCAGACCACGCCAAACTACGGCAGGCAATAAAAATGAGCAAAGGGGTTTGAACAACTTACCTTTTAGCTCCTCTGTCATCTTGGTCATGTGGTCCTAGAGCTGCGACTGGTCTTGCGCCAGTTTTCTGTTGTTCTCGTTCAGGCGATCACACTCCACGACCGCACGACTATTCTCCTCTCGGAGACGGATCACTTCAGCTTCTAAGCCTGCACTACAGCTGTTACTACCAACAACGCAATAGCACTTGTTAGTAGTCGGTATGATAAAATGGCTAGTTACTTGTTCTTTCCCGCTCTTTATTACTAAGCTGGACGACCAGGTTCTAGTTCTGGGACTCTTGCACCGTCTTTTCATGGTTGGCAGCTTCAAGTCGCTGGCACAAGTGTTCCACCTCCGTCGTCAGCTCCTTGTTGCTTGTAGCGATCCCCTTGATCTAGTCGAAGCATTTCTTGCAGTACCTTGTGGTCTTCATTAAGTCCTATGTGCAGATAGCTAAGTAAGATAGCTAGACTAGACAACAAGATCAGGTGGTGAAGCAAAGCTTACCTGCACCTCCGTCACAAGCCGTTTCGCCGCCCGTTCAACTTTCTTGGTTTCTTCGACCTCCGGGATTTCCTCATGGACAACCCATTGGTCGTTTTGCCAATGCAACACATAAACATGTTGTCGCTTGTCTTGCGGATGGCCTAGGACCTCCTCCACCTCGTCCTCTTTAGGCTCTTCTTCGGGCCTTGGTGCTGGTCCGGCGTCAGCAGCGTCTGTGATCACCAAAGCCTTCCCACAGGTTTCAGCGTCGGTGAATGTGGGCTGTGCTCTCACCTCCGGTTGTTGCTCCTTGGTTTGCTCCGTCACCCTCAACGTTGAGGTGTTGCCCTCAGCAGGTCTAGCGCTCAGAGCACTCATGCCCGGCTTAGTTGGTCCCTCGACCACCTGCTCGGGGACTGTTGTCTGACTGCTCCCTTGCTGAGGCCCTGATGGATCTTCTGCTATGGCTTCCTCGGTGGCCGGCTACTGGGCAGTCTGCTCTGAACTTATTGGTGGAGCCATGCTACTTTCGGCTAGCTGGTCAGGACTTTCTGTGGACGCCGAACTAGTACATCTGAGATAAGATCAGAAGGCAACCATATTCAATGCAAATTGCTAACTTACATCAAGGTTACAAATACTTACATATTGGATGCGTGGAATGATGTGGAGAAGGCGCGTCTCTTTCGCCGTACTTGCTCCACGTGCTGTGCGCGTGACGCCTGGTCTCCCTCTACATCCAGCACTGTCGCTGGGCCTTGGTGCTCGACCCCTCCGCCGCTTGCCCTTTGCTCTGCAGTGGTCGGTGGCATGCTCGGTCGAGTTGTCACTCCTGTCGCCGGTCGCGTTCCTTGCCCAGGTACTCCCGAGGTTGACCCGGCTGCATCCTTCACCGTCGTCGGCAATGTGGGTCCCACAGGTGTGGAGGAGATACCTTGCTCCATCGACTCCAGTTGCTTCCTCCTCTTTCGAGGGACAAGTTGAAAGGTGTCTGCATCCTCTCCCTCTTCTGCGTCATCATCCGACCAAGCAAAAATCACCTATTGACGCTTGCTGGCTGGGTTCTCCTTCGGGCCCCCCTCGGGCTCATTGATACTTAGCTCCCCTCGATGAGCAGGGTGGTTGCTGATCTCTTCTTTGGCTATTTGGGGGCAGCTGGCCGCTTACCAGCGGCTAGGACCGCTGCCTCCTCTCCAGCTCCGAGCACCGCCCAGTCAACGTCCTCGTCTTCGATCTCGACGCTGGTCTTGGTGGTGGGACCAGCTCCTTGTGTCCACTCCACTCCAGGGGGTGGCGACACAAACACTATCGCTCTATCCCGACCATTAACCTGGGTAACAAAAATGGGTGAACACAGTAAGTTTTCACTTATCCTACCACAATATAAAACTACGGGTACAGGGCAAGACGAGTTACCTTTGGGGGAGGTCGGGCAAGCTTGAAAGCGTGCTCGATGTCGCTCAATCTGGCATAATTTGGATCAGCTAAGTTAAATAGCTCTCCAATTCTGGCTTTGACTTTGATTTTGTCAAGCGCCCCCTGCCTCGTCCTCGTCGGGTCCGCGCTACCTTGATATTCATAGCCAGGATGTACTCTCCTCTGGTAGGGCTGGATCCGTCGGCTGATGAAGCTCCCAACCACGCTCGGACCATCCAGTTTTTTCCACAGGATCATTCCAAATATTTCTAGAATCTGTTCTAGGTGCTTGGGCTTCTCTGACCAGCTTGTCCTCTTCTCTGGAATGTACCCCATGTCGCACAGTGTGATTGTGTTCGGCTCTTTGTGGATGTAGAACCATTTCTTGTACCAGTCGTCTAGCGACGTGTTCCATCGGCAGTGCAGGTACTGGGCTTTCATGCCATCATGGAGGTTGAGGTACACACCCCCGGCTATCTTCGAACCGCCACTTCCTTTCTTCCGCAGACAGAAAAGATGGCGGAAAAAATCAAAATGGGGCTGGAAGCCGCCATATGCTTCGCAAAGATGTATGAAAGTGGCGACAAGGAGGATCGAGTTGGGATGCAGATTGCAAATCCCAATCTCGTAGTAAAGACAAAGCCCCTGAAGAAAAGGATGTACCGGAACCCTAAATCCCCGCTTAAAGAAGTCTTCAAACACCACGATCTCACCTGGTTGTGGATCGGGGTACCCCTCGCCCTCTGGCGCACGCCATCCTGCGAGCTCCTTATTGTGGAGTACCCCCATGGTGACGAGGTCTTCAATGGTCTGCTTGTTGCTTCTCGATTTCCACCATTCCTTCGCCATGACTCCTGCCTTCTTCTGCGCATCACTTTTTGCCATGAATCTAGCCTTGATGATGAACGAGGAAATGGCGAAGGATTGATTGATGGCGATTTTGGAGGTATTAGGGTTGGCGAGAGGAAGAAGAAAGCTACGGCTATGAATGGCAATGGGGTTCAGTAAAAAGTAACTTACCTATCCTATACTATATTTAACCCAAGAGTTATGCCATTTTGTCTGCCCGAGATTCTTGGGAGACGTGCGCACATGCCGTAGATGGTTGTTTTCACAGCCTCGAGATCTATGCCAATATATGCGCCTCTTCATTGCCAGTGTGGGAGGGCCCACGCTGACGCACCTACTGACAGGTGCCACGCAACTGTTTGCTTGACAAGACAAAAAGGCAGTATGACGTGCTATATCCGTCTACTTTTTTTACCAGACATGTCAGATTGGACTTGACAGAGCAAGTAAATAAATAAATACATAAAATAATAGTACAAGTGGCATATGGTTTTTTGCCACACTTCTCGTGCTCGGGGACTGTCGCGACTATCCCTGTGCTCGGGGACTATCCAGACCACCATCGTGCTCGGGGACTGCCCAGACCACCATCGTGCTCGGGGACTGCCCAGACCACCATCATGCTCAGGGACTGTCCAGACCACCATTGTGCTTGGGACTGTTCCGACCACTCTTCGAACATTGCTCGGAGACCACTCTCCTCGGCTACATGTGATTTGTACTCACATACAGTTGAGAGGCATTTATTTTTTTCTCACTTAGACCTTGCTACAAGGCTAATACCATGCCTTCCAGCAAGCTCGGAGACCACATCGGTATGATGCACCTGCCGGTGCATCTCGTATCGCTTGTATGACGATTAGATTCTGAACTTAATTGGGAATTCTTTTTAGACCCTGGCACCACATGCCTGCGTCACGTACTACCAGGCTCGGGGACTAAGTGGGCACACTTCACCTTGTGGTGAATATGCTTATTTTATCAACCCCTACACTCTGACTATTGGCCATAACTACTATTGTACAAGGGTCACTTACATTTCTTTTCAGAAATACAAGTGGGCACACTTGATCAGGAAAGGAATCTTTTTCTTTTTTCTTTAGAGCACCATGCATTCTTCGGACAACCGGAATCTTTGGCTATAATCGTGGTCTACTGCTCTCTATGCTGACCAGAATACTGGCACATTTGCTTGGTCAATGTTTTAGCCAGTTGGAGATGACATGAAGATAGATCGCGTTAGTTGAAGAAGATCGAACGGCATGTCACAACATAATACATGGTGCTCAGGGACTAGCTGTGGGGGTATTAACCCCTATACCCTTATGGCTAGGCTTGGGCCAGCTTGGACTAGGGGATCTGGCCCACTAGAAGACGACGCGCGGCCTGGCCAATCTGCTCGGAGTCTCGCGCAAGGAATCAAGACAGACTTGGAGATCAAGCAAGATCCTGGTCGGTTAGAATAGGAATCCTTATCCGGCCACCTATGGCAATTGTAACTGGTCAGGATTAGTTTCCAGATCTGTAACCTAGCCCCCCAGACTATATAAGGCGGGCAGGGGACCCCTCTAAAAAACCTCTCTCATTGGCATACAGTAATACAATCAGACGCAGGACGTAGGTATTACGCCTTCACGGCGGTCGAACCTGGATAAAACCTCGTGTCTGTCTTGCGTCACCATCTTGTTTGTAGCTTGCGCATCTGTCTGTCGATAATCTACAACTTTGGGCATACCCCTAGGTAGACTGCCGACCATATTTCGTCGACAGATACTAGGCCGAATCGATGGCCACCGGCCCTTTTCTTTTTCTAAAGCATTTCTAATTTAGTTTTTATGGTAAACTTGTAAGTGCAATATAAATTTGTGTAGTTCACCAAAAATTGTGAAACTAAATTTATTAGGTTCCTAAAATCTTGATCTATCTTGAGAGGCATCAACGTATTTTAAGAGTTACGATTGTCGTTGGTTAATTACGTTTTCTACGTTGCATCCACGTATATCATAATAGGAACAATGATGGATCATGGAGTCATCTAGAGTAGCAGAAAAGATGGTGCCTTGGTGATCGTGTCACCATGATGGAGTGCTAACCTTTGGTTATATCTTACCCAGGCAAGCCCCAGTGCATAACCTCTAATATTCTGCACTTTATTTTATGCATGTGCATTAAGTTTTGAGTTGAATGAAACCCACTTGCATACATATATTTCCTTATCCTATGAGTCCTACTAGTATGTTAGGATCATGTAGATTGCTATGCTATAGGATCCGGTAGAAGTCTAGTGATTACCTGTCACTCGCAAGAGATAGGAAAGATAATATTGTTGTTGTTATCATATTACTATCACATGGAATATATATATCAGAATGATAATTGGAGATCGGGTGGAATCTGGACTTAGTTAGACATTCGAGCGAGGCTCGGGTTGCATTTGTTCCGCCTATGTCGATTGAGGACCATCCGTTGCTATGGATGGTAGTCAGGTCATAGACTTATTATCCTAAGCACATACTTACTTATGGGAGCATAAAGGCTCGTTACGCTCTTGTTGTGGGTTCTAGCTCTTTCTGGACTGACTGATTGGAGGTGGGGAAAGGTGGAGGTCTAAGCACCATACTGAGACCAGATCTCAAGTGTGGGGGCATGGAGTCCAAAGTTGGATGGGGACATGGACCCCTCGACAGGAGTAGAATGGGTTGGTCTCGTTTGCGCCTAGGGTACAAGCGATGCGTGTGTTTCAGGGTACTCAGCTGGGATACATTGGTTCGTGAATCGTTGTTTCTATGAGACGGTACGACTTGGCTATGGTCTAGCACCGTAGTAAGAACTAGAATATGAAAGATGGTAAAATGGTTCCGATTGCTTACCACATGCTTGAAAGTAGCATAGGTGCTTACATAGAATGGTTAGTTAATGAACTAATCATGACTGCTAAAAAATTGAATATAAGGATGCACATTTAGTAATGCTTCCTGCAGAAGCAATAACCCATAAGCCACATAGCCTTGCATATCCTTGGAGTCTTTTATTTTCCTCCTGTAGGGTAAGTCTTGCTAAGTACAATCGAGTACTCAGGGTTTCATTTTCCCTATTGCAGGTGACCAGAGGATACATAGATCTGACTCTTGTGTGTGGAAATCTCCTGGTGGGCTCAGAGAGGATTCCTTTCATGCTATGACCATAGTGTTTATTTATAACCCTCACTAAAAGTTTTTAGAAGAAAAGTTTTATGATCTATCATCATATCTGATTTATAAATGTTCACTATGTTAATGATTCACCATTAACCTTTATTTCCCCTGTAACTCTGATCATATGTTGTTCTCCGCTGCAAGATAAAAATGTGAACCTAAAATGTATAAACTCTTGTACAAGTAAAATTGTCTTAATTCCGCTATTGCATTCAACTTGTTTAAGTACTCTAATGTTGTAATAAAGTGATGTAAGAAATGGTTAAGAATGTTGTAAGCTTTATTCTCTCATTTATGATCTTGACAAAGGAATGTGGATTTTTGAGTTCTCCCTTGGGGTGTGCTCGACGGAACGATATGATTTAGTGCACTCTCTTGGGTACTTAGTGTCTAATGAAAGACTAGTACTCTTGGGAGGGCATTAGATTAGGCGGTTCTGCCACAGGTGGTATCAGAGTATAAATGAGGAAATAAAGCATTAAAACCCCTTTTATAAACTAAAATTTGATAACCTATTTTTGCAAAAAGTTAGGGCATTTTCATACGAAGTATATAAGTAGCCCTATAGTTATGGTTAAGTATTCAGAATAGGGTTAACTTGGCTTTCTTCGGTGGACTAACTCTTGCATAGTATATGATCCTTCAGTCAGACGCATTGGTACTACCTTAGATGTTGTGCTAGTTTTGCTTTGCAGGTGTGTCCATTCATGGGTGCCATGCGTTTCGCAAAGTGCGCAAACTGCCCCATCCTTGTCCATAAGTTATTGTTGTACTGTGGCTTCATATTTCACGTTCGCCTGTGGTTCGTGCCTATCGTGGTGCTCTCTTCTGCGCTCTTGTTGGACCTCTTCCCTACAGTCATGCTAGTCATTAATGGCCTCGGACACCGCTCGTCTCGTCCGTGTAAAAACCTTGCTGTTTTTCTTTTAGTGGTCCCTGCACCAGACCTGATGGTGGACTATGCCAGGACCACTAACCGCTTTGCCATTACAAAAGGGGCCTAGCCTAGCCACTTGGTACCACCACTCGGTGCATTCTAGCTCACCTAGCCCTTTATTTTGAGCAAGCTTTATGCTCAATCCTCCCTTGCAACCACCCACCAGGGATGGCAGAAGCCTAGGTTAGCAGCTACTGCCTAAACACTGAGGGTTTTCCCAAAATTCTGCATGCCACCCTACAAAAACTCAGAGTCAAGGATCGCCCTGAGTATGAGAAACTTGGCACTGAGCGATGTGAGGTCACCATCAACATTGGGAAGAGTGAAGAGTTCCTCGACATCACTAAATCCTAGAATGTGACCGCAACCGGGTTTTGCTTCATCGACACCTACCAAGTTGTGGCCCACAAAGCCTTACGACATCTTTGCCAGATCTATGAAGAGCCCATTGCTCATACCCCCATGAGGTTCTTTCCACCCGTGGACACTAATCGATGGGTATGGAGGGCTCGCATGGAGGCTTTGCAAGGGTGGGACACACAAGAAGACAACCCAACCGTGGTGCGCTTGACCACGTACTTGATTGCTTTGGTTGAGCAGTATGACTGGTAGGCCTTGGAGCTAAGGAAGTGCCTTCACCAAGCCGAGGAAGCCGAGATCTTCTCCAGGATGCTCCAAGTGCAGCTCGCTGAAGCACATGCTAATGTGGCAACTGCCAAAAGTCATGAGACTGCCATGGTAGAAGCCCTAAAGGAGGCCAAAAATTGGCACACCCAGCAGCTAGAGGATGCCTACCTTGTCACCAGGGCCAAGCATAGGACGCTTGCCACTGAAAGGCAGGATCCCTTGGTCTTGGAGGGAATCCCTGTCCACCCACCGAAAAGACAGAGAACTGATGTTGTAGTACCGCCAGCACCCCCACCTTCGGAGGTGTCAGAAGGAGAGCCCTTGCTTCCCCTCACTTAGCCACTGCCAAGAGAGGAGGTAGACCCATAGCCGGGTAGTAGGAGAATCCATTGAGCCCGGGGATGAAGCGGTTTGGTCCGGCGCAGTAGATTAGTTGCCTTAGGGAGGTGTATCCATAGTCTATGGTGCTTCTCATTGCTATCCTCTAGTGTGTAATCTTTCCATGGTATTTCGTCCATAGTTGTTGAGATTGTTTGGTCGTAGGAGGCACGCAACATGTTGAGAGTGGGAGAGTAAGTGCTTGTATGTTGTACCAGTATAAGGCCGTTTGGAACGTGCATGTCGTTTATTCTGTTGTGTTTGATACGTCAATTTACCCTTTGGTTCTGTTAGACTTGCTTAGGGTTCTTGAGACGACATCCAGTGGGTTACAAGAAAGGCAACCATTCCGATGCAAACAGACCAGCCCTAATTGGATAACAGAGGACACTGCATCAACTAATTGTGGATGTCCCAGCAGAACATTTGCATTTATTTAAATTAAATCTGTTATGGGATTTGTTTTCCTTGTCCCTTGTTGTGAAAGGAATCCTTATTGCCTGAATCTTTCCTTGCAATACTCCTTTGATTTTGTGGTCTATGACCCCACTACCTTCATTGCGTGTAAGTTGGTAATAGTTGCCGAGTTAATAGCTTATAGTGTCGCGACGAAACTGACGGCCCCTATGGAACAGCTGCCACATGGTGACATTGCTCGGCATGCGTTGGTATTGAGGTTGTTGACCAAGCACCTTAACCAAGTTACACCGCCATACCACTCTTGCAACAAAATATTTTCCTTGGGAAAAATATCTTTGTGTTCTAATAGGAAATCCACAATGGATTGATGGAGTAGTGCTCTTTTGAAGTGACAGAGTTTATATGATTTTTTAAGAAGGAGGAGAGCAACAAGGAAAAGTTAGTACTCAAGTAGTCTAGAGTGATTGAAGCGCCTGAGTTGATGCCATGTCACAATCCCTGTGTGGTTTAGTATTCGACGTCGTGTAATCTTCCGTGTAATTTTAGATCGGAGAAGTGTAATTGCATTTTCCCCTTCTAATTCTTGTTTCGAATCTCGGGACAAGATTGTTTTAAGGGGGAAGGTTGTAACACCTCTAGTGTTATGAACTTGCTTAGCACCTCAGTTAAGGCCTCGGGGGATTTAGCAGAACAAGTTTTTGAATTTTAACAAGTTAAAACACACATGAAACGAAAAGCAATTTTGGTAAACAAAAACAAAATATAATGTATGTATAGTGCTTATGTAAAAGAATGAGCAAATAGTGTAGTTAAGAGTGCAACTTTAGATTTGGGAAGTGAATAGTGTTAACCAGAGTTTTGGGAGCTCAAACATCGAACCCGAGCTCTGGACCTTCTAAGACTAAAAGGAAGAAGACCATGTCATCTTGGCGTTTATGTTTTAACTAAAATACTTAAGCACTAGCTCCATGGTTTAGTTTTGTTGGTTGCCTCTAGGTGAGTGCTTTAGTAGGGTGTAGCCTACGGATGAGTTGGGGTTGTCGTGGCGTCGCAAAAATTGACCTAACTTCGTTAGAACGCGCTGTCGGTTTTTTTCGGGCTTCGGTCGTGAATGGACGTTCAGCGCGATGAGCTCATGTTGGCATCCTTCCATTTCCCTCTTTGGTCGCTCTCTAGGAGCATGGTTTGCTTTGCCAGCTAGGTGTTATTATCGGCCCTAGGTTGGTAACTTTGGTTGAACCTCCACCGAGCTGGGTTTCAAGTTTGGCACGCTCCAAAAATCATGCAAGCACGTGGTTCGGCCGTTCGGGCCTAGGACGTGGTCACCGCATCCAGTGTCGTGCTGTCATAGGCTACCTGCACTGCTGTCGGCCACTGCTACCATGTGCTGCGCTGTGCATTGGCTGGCTTACCCTATGGCCGCGACCGCTATCCCTCTGGCCAGCCGCGTGGCCGTCGACTGCCCGTCGGGCCAGGCGTGGCCACAGCCACTCTCCACCGTGCACGGGATGTTGCCGACCATGGCGCTGTCTGAGCACACATGTAGGGTTTCTGTGGCAGAACCTCCTAAATTATAGGACCCACATGCACCTGTCACTGTCCAACGACCTCTGACGACTATGCATATGTTCCTAGTAACTTAAGAAGACTGTCGGGTGTCCCCGTGGAACCCCGAATCATCCACGTTTTCCGAGCAGGATCCCATTACAGAGTCATTGCAGTATTACAACAGTTTATTCAAATAGATACATCAGAGTAATATAGCGAAAGTCTTACAATAACTTAGTTTACAAAACATTTATTTCAAACCTTTCAAACTAAGTTCGATTAATAATACAAACGGTAGCAGTGGAGTGGCATTATAACATAATACAAACACACAAATAAAACGCCCTGCCCAAGGGCCACGCATTTACTTATCATCATCGCATGGAACAACAGTCATGCAGCATGGTCCAAAATAGACCTGCTCATGAGGCTCACCTGCAACAAGGGTCAACGAACCCTGAGTATAAAAGTACTCAACAAGACTTAACCGAAATAAAAATTGATAGAACTCAGGAATGCAGGCTCAGGGATTCAAGGTATGGCTTTAGCAATAATCAAAGTTCTTTTGCGTAAAAGCTCTTTAATGAAATTCTTTTTGTCAACATTTAAAACTTCATAAGATCATATACAAAGCTGACATGATCCGTAATGAGATCATGAAACTTCATAACCAACACCTTCACAGACCATCCTCAAGTTCCAGTTATTTATTACTACGATGATGAACAGTGAGTTGAGTCTCCATAACCGAGGAGCAACGACGATTCGAACCGATTAAACCCAGCTGGGGATTCCAGGCCACACGACATATGCAGGTCCCCGACTCACATATATCAACCTACCCTCAGATCCTCTAAAACAAGAATGGGTCCACGCCACCCAAGAATACAGTACTCCACCAATCCAGCCCATTGCCACGTGGGTACACGCTATTCCCGCCATCTCTCCACTCCCAGTGCGCGAGTAGCCATTCTCGTAATAGAATCGCCAAGTTAAGGCTTACCGGAGTATGTGGTTAGTACTACAAATTCTCACCTCATGCAATTCAACAACGGTACGGGCCTTAATCGACACAGGTGGAAAGAACCCGCTCACAAGACATTACCAGGTCTTGTGGCTCACACACACCGAGTCCGCCTGGTCTAGATTTATTACTCCACATTCCCATATCACATGATAACATAAGTAACCAAAGTTCCATTTAAAACTCGCAGGTGACAGGTAATCACCCGACCTTTATTTATCTAAGCATGACTAAGCATAACTAGGTATTTACGAATTAAAACTGGTAACAAGGTAGATATGGAACAAAACAAGGTTGGTCATGCATCAATTAGGTTTTCACTTAACTCCTAATCACTTAATGCAGTATATGAAAGCAAAAGCGAAATCAATTTGTAAAACACAAGGTAGGGTTTAAATGCATCCGGGGCTTGCCTTCGTTGACGGAAAAGTCCGGTTCCTGCGACGTTCCACAAGTATTCGATCCAACCTCAACAGACGGATTAACTTCCTCAACCACTTGATTAACTACCACGTGTTCACCTTCGTTCACTACACGTAGTAACAATGCCATGTTTAACATGATGCGAGATATAAAACATGATGCTCGATGATGGATGCAAAAGTTAATAACTTGAATACAACTTTCCTTCGCGGTACAGTTACAAATAATTATCATAAAGCATTTTTAGTCATTCTTCTAATAAGTCAAAGGTTCACTTATTATACATGCTTACCAACTAAAGCCTCATCATGAAAAGACATGTATAAACAATATATAAGGAAATGTATAACTTTTACTTTTTACCCAAGAGGTTGCATCTAAGAAGCAATCAAGTTTATTAACCTGCATTTACTAACGAAATTCTTAACTAAGTCATTTAGAATTATTAACTAAAGGGCGAACCTAAACATATCAAGAAGGTAATCACTTGGCCATGACACAGCAGGGATGGGGTGTTTCATGATCTATAATCAACTCTAAAAATCAATCAGGACATCTTATGATCTATGTTTATCATTTTGACAATTATTAACTAATAATTAAGGCATATAAATAAGAGTATAATTAAACATCATCAAATTAATCCCAAACTTTTTGTGGAGGCAGGTTTTAACAATAAACAAATACAATAAAAGTTTCATGGTCACTGGATATTTATTTTGGCCTATAAAAATTACACAGCAAGCATTTCTTAATTAAAAGGACTAATTTTTAAGCATCCAAAAACTGTTGATTTTCATGGTTTCATATTTTTCCTAAATAGATTACATCTTAGAGAGGTCACACAAAAATTTTCATAATATTTGGAGCTCTATTTAATTCTACACAAAAATAACAAATCACAACACTATTTAAAATAATCACAGACTTTTCACTTAGCATCGCTACAGTGTCATCATCTTCTTCCCAGAGACGAACGGCGCAAGGAACACGGCGGCGATGCTGTGTTCCGACGTGTCCTGTGGACAAGACGAGCAACCGGTTTGCTTGTGAGCATCACGGCACAGAGGTAAGCGCAAAACAAGAGAGAGAAATGAGTGAGAGCAGCCGAAGTAGGCCGGCCACGGCGGCGGCGAGCTCGGCGACCATGACGGATGGCCGTGGCGTGAACGGCGGCGATGTTGTTCCCGCGTGCTCGGTGCGGTAGAGGTAAAACGAATAAGTTAACGAGCAACACGGCATCACGGAGAGCTCAGAACCATACTCGGAAGGAGGAGATAGGCACCAGAGCGCTCTGGCCACGGAGAGGTGGAGCTCGGCGGCCATGGCAGCTCGTCCGCGACGAAAATCAAACGCTCGGGCAATTTAGCCGGAAGCAGTAGCATATAAGGGTGAGGGAGCATCGCAAGGAGCAAGCGAAGCTGGGTGAGCGAGCTATTGGGTGATGGTTGATCATCGGCGATGAATTTCACCGGCAAAGAAAGCTCGGCCGGCGGCGGGAAAAAAACAGAGGAGTTGAAAGGAGGAGAACGGCGACGATGACTGGCTTTATAACGCGGCCAAGGACATGAAGACGACGCGCAGAAGCTTCTCCAAGCCAGCACGGAGCCGAAGGCAGCCACGACGACGACTGGAAGACAATCGAAGCTCGCCGTCGGTGAGTTGGCTTCCGTGGTTACTGTTCACCGAATTTACAGAATTACCACTCGCTTTGAATCCCAATTTACTCCAAATTTTATATGGTAACTCAAAAATCTCCAAAAATAAAAGTTGTTCAAAAACAAAAGTTCTACAACTTTGCTTTTATAACCACCCCCTAATTCGGTCCACATTTTGAAATGCAAATTTGAATTAAAAAAAGGAACATTTAAAGAATCTCGCCTTTTCAAATTACTTCAAATTTCATAAAACAACTTTGAAAACTCCAAAAACCAACTTTGTACAACTCGACAAGCTCTACACTTTTGTTTTAAGGCTCAACCCCAAAATGTACTTAGATTTTGAAATGGGTTTTCCAGGGTAAACTTAAATGCTGAAAATTCGGGTTTTCGAAAATCCAATTAAACACAAATGTTTTGAAATTGATTCATCCATACAAGTCAACACATATAAAAAAACAATATTCACACCAAGCATTGCAACAAAAATTATTAAACTTTTACTAAAGAAGAATTTGAATTGTTTAATAGAATTCACAAAGTTTCTTAATCACTATTATTTCATGTAACATATAACACACTTCATAACAACATTTACATGCTATAAATTAAACATGAAATGCATTCATGAGTTGATACATGATGATTATGCATAATGATGACATGATCACCTTTTAAGTACTTTATAACATCAGGGATGTTACAATCCTTCCCCCTTAAAGAAATCTCGTCCCGAGATTTACAAAGTGCGAAAAGCATTGGGTTGAATAGTGGAAAAGGAAATGTGTCAAACACATTAACTTGCAAATTGTTCACAACACAACAAAGGTTGGTTGTGAGATTACAAATGAGATCAAAAGACAGTTGGAAGGGATAAAGGATTTAGTAACTTCAATGGAATGATGGAACATGAATTCCAAATGAAAGTGTCAAGATGAATGAATCACATTAATTGCGAAGCTATAGTGGATCATGACCGCAGATCTCGATACCAGCGAGCGCCCAGCAGTATTTCCTTATGGCTGCAGTCCATAGGAGACCCCAGGTTTTGACGCGGCACCGTAAATCATGGATCATGGCACCACCATAGGGCTCAACTAAAGTAACTCATAAGTAATACATGTCAAGCTAGCAAGATCAAGAAACTAGCATGTGTTGCATTAGGAGAGACCAAGACATGACACATGCATAGGTTTGAGAAGTCAAGGATTAGTCCCAAGTTTCAACATTGAGTAGATGGGGAAAAATTAAAGTGCATCAAGAAATTCCCAAAGATGTGGAACTTATGAGCAAGGACAATCAAAGAGTGGTTTACCAGCAAAGATTGGTACATGACCAAATTCGTTGGGACAAAAATAGCTATAACAAGTAATAGCCATTCCCTGAATGGAAGGAGGAAGTTTTAAACATCATTATATTTCAACTTCATATGAATGATTATAACTGGAATATGTGCAGTGTTTCATTAATGACATGATGCATGAACGATTCTTACGTTACTAAACATCAAAGCTCTTATGGTACATAAACAATAGTTGTTATTATATAGGGCATAATAAGATTACTACTCCACCACACAAAGCCTTTTTTAATCAAATAAGGAATGGAGAGAATGAAATAAGATAAGTCGGAAGCAATTTGGACCAAATTAACAAGTTATATATATTTGTCCCAAATCATTTTGAAGTTTTTGTAAAACAATACAACAAAGACTTTGTAATGATCGCTCTGATACCATTCTGTGGCAGAACCTCCTAAATTATAGGACCCACATGCACCTGTCACTGTCCAACGACCTCTGACGACTATGCATATGTTCCTAGTAACTTAAGAAGACTGTCGGGTGTCCCCGTGGAACCCCGAATCATCCACGTTTTCCGAGCAGGATCCCATTACAGAGTCATTGCAGTATTACAACAGTTTATTCAAATAGATACATCAGAGTAATATAGCGGAAGTCTTACAATAACTTAGTTTACAAAACATTTATTTCAAACCTTTCAAACTAAGTTCGATTAATAATACAAACGGTAGCAGTGGAGTGGCATTATAACATAATACAAACACACAAATAAAACGCCCTGCCCAAGGGCCACGCATTTACTTATCATCATCGCATGGAACAACAGTCATGCAGCACGGTCCAAAATAGACCTGCTCATGAGGCTCACCTGCAACAAGGGTCAATGAACCCTGAGTATAAAAGTACTCAACAAGACTTAACCGAAATAAAAATTGATAGAACTCAGGAATGTAGGCTCAGGGATTCAAGGTATGGCTTTAGCAATAATCAAAGTTCTTTTGCGTAAAAGCTCTTTAATGAAATTCTTTTTGTCAACATTTAAAACTTCATAAGATCATATACAAAGCTGACACGATCCGTAATGAGATCATGAAACTTCATAACCAACACCTTCACAGACCATCCTCAAGTTCCAGTTATTTATTACTACGATGATGAACAGTGAGTTGAGTCTCCATAACTGAGGAGCAACGACGATTCGAACCGATTAAACCCAGCTAGGGATTCCAGGCCACACGACATATGCAGGTCCCCGACTCACATATATCAACCTACCCTCAGATCCTCTAAAACAAGAACGGGTCCACGCCACCCGAGAATACAGTACTCCACCAATCTAGCCCATTGCCACGTGGGTACATGCTATTCCCGCCATCTCTCCACTCCCAGTACGCGAGTAGCCATTCTCGTAATAGAATCGCCAAGTTAAGGCTTACCGGAGTATGTGGTTAGTACTACAAATTCTCACCTCATGCAATTCAACAACGGTACGGGCCTTAATCAACACAGGCGGAAAGAACCCGCTCACAAGACATTACCAGGTCTTGTGGCTCACACACACCGAGTCCGCCTGGTCTAGATTTATTACTCCACATTCCCATATCACATGATAACATAAGTAACCAAAGTTCCATTTAAAACTCGCAGGTGACAGGTAATCACCCAACCTTTATTTATCTAAGCATGACTAAGCATAACTAGGTATTTACGAATTAAAACTGGTAACAAGGTAGATATGGAACAAAACAAGGTTGGTCATGCATCAATTAGGTTTTCACTTAACTCCTAATCACTTAATGCAGTATATGAAAGCAAAAGCGAAATCAATTTGTAAAACACAAGGTAGGGTTTAAATGCATCCGGGGCTTGCCTTCGTTGACGGAAAAGTCCGGTTCCTGCGACGTTCCACAAGTATTCGATCCAACCTCAACAGACGGATTAACTTCCTCAACCACTTGATTAACTACCACGTGTTCACCTTCGTTCACTACACGTAGTAACAATGCCATGTTTAACATGATGCAAGATATAAAACATGATGCTCGATGATGGATGCAAAAGTTAATAACTTGAATACAACTTTCCTTCGCGGTACAGTTACAAATAATTATCATAAAGCATTTTTAGTCATTCTTCTAATAAGTCAAAGGTTCACTTATTATACATGCTTACCAACTAAAGCCTCATCATGAAAAGACATGTATAAACAATATACAAGGAAATGTATAACTTTTACTTTTTACCCAAGAGGTTGCATCTAAGAAGCAATCAAGTTTATTAACCTGCATTTACTAACGAAATTCTTAACTAAGTCATTTAGAATTATTAACTAAAGGGCGAACCTAAACATATCAAGAAGGTAATCACTTGGCCATGACACAGCAAGGATGGGGTGTTTCATGATCTATAATCAACTCTAAAAATCAATCAGGACATCTTATGATCTATGTTTATCATTTTGACAATTATTAACTAATAATTAAGGCATATAAATAAGAGTATAATTAAACATCATCAAATTAATCCCAAACTTTTTGTGGAGGCAGGTTTTAACAATAAACAAATACAATAAAAGTTTCATGGTCACTGGATATTTATTTTGGCCTATAAAAATTACACAGCAAGCATTTCTTAATTAAAAGGACTAATTTTTAAGCATCCAAAAACTGTTGATTTTCATGGTTTCATATTTTTCCTAAATAGATTACATCTTAGAGAGGTCACACAAAAATTTTCATAATATTTGGAGCTCTATTTAATTCTACACAAAAATAACAAATCACAACACTATTTAAAATAATCACAGACTTTTCACTTAGCATCGCTACAGTACATCATCTTCTTCCCAGAGACGAACGGCGCAAGGAACACGGCGGCGATGCTGCGTTCCGACGTGTCCTGTGGACAAGATGAGCAACCGGTTTGCTTGTGAGCATCACAGCACAGAGGTAAGCGCAAAACAAGAGAGAGAAATGAGTGAGAGCAGCCGAAGTAGGCCGGCCACGGCGGAGGCGAGCTCGGCGACCATGACGGATGGCCGCGGCGTGAACGGCGGCGATGTTGTTCCCGCGTGCTCGGTGCGGTAGAGGTAAAACGAATAAGTTAACGAGCAACACGGCATCACGGAGAGCTCAGAACCATACTCGGAAGGAGGAGATAGGCACCAGAGCGCTCTGGCCACGGAGAGGTGGAGCTCGGCGGCCATGGCAGCTCGTCCGCGACGAAAATCAAACGCTCGGGCAATTTAGCCGGAAGCAGTAGCATATAAGGGTGAGGGAGCATCGCAAGGAGCAAGCGAAGCTGGGTGAGCGAGCTATTGGGTGATGGTTGATCATCGGCGATGAATTTCACCGGCAAAGAAAGCTCGGCCGGCGGCGGGAAAAAAACAGAGGAGTTGAAAGGAGGAGAACGGCGACGATGACTGGCTTTATAACGCGGCCAAGGACACGAAGACGACGCGCAGAAGCTTCTCCAAGCCAGCACGGAGCCGAAGGCAGCCACGACGACGACTGGAAGACAATCGAAGCTCGCCGTCGGTGAGTTGGCTTCCGTGGTTACTGTTCACCGAATTTACAGAATTACCACTCGCTTTGAATCCCAATTTACTCCAAATTTTATATGGTAACTCAAAAATCTCCAAAAATAAAAGTTGTTCAAAAACAAAAGTTCTACAACTTTGCTTTTATAACCACCCCCTAATTCGGTCCACATTTTGAAATGCAAATTTGAATTAAAAAAAGGAACATTTAAAGAATCTCGCCTTTTCAAATTACTTCAAATTTCATAAAACAACTTTGAAAACTCCAAAAACCAACTTTGTACAACTCGACAAGCTCTACACTTTTGTTTTAAGGCTCAACCCCAAAATGTACTTAGATTTTGAAATGGGTTTTCCAGGGTAAACTTAAATGCTGAAAATTCGGGTTTTCAAAAATCCAATTAAACACAAATGTTTTGAAATTGATTCATCCATACAAGTCAACACATATAAAAAAACAATATTCACACCAAGCATTGCAACAAAAATTATTAAACTTTTACTAAAGAAGAATTTGAATTGTTTAATAGAATTCACAAAGTTTCTTAATCACTATTATTTCATGTAACATATAACACACTTCATAACAACATTTACATGCTATAAATTAAACATGAAATGCATTCATGAGTTGATACATGATGATTATGCATAATGATGATATGATCACCTTTTAAGTACTTTATAACATCAGGGATGTTACAGTTTCACCTTGTCCTCTTGTCATTTCTATCACTGCAGCGCTCGCCCTCCACCACTCAACCCACCTACCTAGCTCTGCTCTCGGTGCCATGGCGTGACTTGCTGCATCGCGAGGTCACGCTGCCGCGTGCACATGGCCACACAGGCAAACCGCAAAGGCTCCACCTAAGCATTAAACAACACGACCCTGGCCCATGCTCGTGCATTTGTGTCCTTGTGCTACCATGCCTAGTCGGGTCTTGGTCGGGTCAACTTAGCTGGGGCCGCTCCCTACAATGTGGCGGTGGCAGTGTGTCGCTCTCCTTTCCCCTTCATAATCACCAACTCAAAGCTTCCCAGCCTAATTTGTCACATCAGTGAGAAGCACCAGCAGTGGTCCGTCTGCGGCCAATTTTGGGTTTTGCTCGCCGCCGGCCACGAGCGCTGCCGCAGCCAGTGGGTTGGGGGTAAGTCCCAACCCATGGGAAAGGACTCAATTGGTCATGTTTCTGGACTTGTCTTGATCCCCTCTAGCTGGTGCTTGTGTCAGGTTGGTCTGGGTTTCCGTCATGGGTGCGGTGACGTGTTAGAGCCGCGCTCAGAGCACCGCCACGTGGCGTGGACGCACGTGGCCAGACCACCTAAGCACTACTCGGGTTCAACAATCATCGTAGCACAGTCCATGGTGAGTTAGGGCCCTAGCTCGTCGGAACAGTCGTGTCGCCCGTGCGGGTAGCCGCTGCAGCTCACGTCAGTGTGTCCCTAAGTCCATAATCACCACCCAACATTACGCATTTAGCCATAGATGATGGTCGACCCCTTACTCCCGTCGTAGCGAGCCTATGTTTCCCGGCGTAGCTGCCTTATGTCGTCGGTGTCACACCTGATTTTAAGGATAAAATGGGATGCAAAATCTTATGTGCGCCCAGAGATCAGTCACACACATAAGTCGATAAATTATAAATAGTATCATCATAAGTGTTTATTACATCACAAATAATAAGACAGAGCCCTCACATAAATATAGAGGAAGTATAAAGAAAAGAACTCTCGCAGAAGCTCCATATCATAGGGACGTCAACTAGTTGACCGCAAGTCTAGTATTCCTCAGGAAAGTTGTCATTACCATAGCCATCTGTTACCCATCCAGGATTTTTATCCAAATAATGAAAATAAACAAGCGTAAGTACATGTCGTACTCAACAAGTGTAACATGGGGTTCATGAGGCTCAAAAGGCTTGACACAGGTTTAACAGCATTCAGCTTTTAGTTGTCACAATTTTTAGCATAAGAGTAGCAATAAGTTGTCTTAATTCCCAAAGTGAAATACATGATCAATGTAAACATGAATAATGAATAGCATAAACCAATAATTTTTAGTGATCATCTATTCCATAAGGGTCCAAGGCCGCTCATGACCGTGAGCACGGCTGATATACTAGTTTTACACTCTGCAGAGGTTGTACACTTTCACTGTGAGTCATGATACCCATATGCCTAGGTTAATTACTCCCAAAACACTTCCAAGGTGAGCAGGCAGAGGTCACTATAAAGCCTTTCAAAGGTTCTTCTAACAAGTTAGGGCCATTAGATTTACTCGGCAAATAGATGTAGAGCCCCCCTTCCCGATGGCACAATGACGCACAACATATACTCAAGGGGACAGAGGCCGCACTATACCCGATTCGTCGGGCCATTCTTATGCCAATAAAGGTAACCTCTAACAAGCTAGAAAAGGTCCTCAAACTTAGCTAAAGCTAGAGCCATATAGCCCTCACAACTGTACTATAAGTCCTAGATGTCCGCTTATAGATAAGTCCTTAGAGAGAGGAATCTAAAGCATTTAGAAAGTAGCTAAATACTCCAGCCCCCTATTTCCAAGTTGCTAAAAAGTCATATTTTAATGTTTATTGCATATACCATTAGTCAAGTTACAAGATCATGGTTTAATTGAGCACTAGCAAAGCTACCCAATGCATATCTCATAGGTGACAAGGTATAAGTTCAATTCTAGGGAATCACTATCAAGGTGACACATGCAATATGAATTAAATGTATTAAAGTTGATAGGAAACAAGGATGATTCCATGCTATACTTGCCTTGAACAAAGTACTCCTATTGATCCTGCTCGTCAAAGTAGTATTCTTGATCCCCCACGATTTGCTCACCGTCTATACTCGACAATCACAGCAGCATACAAGCATCCAGAAGCAATCATGTATAGCAAACAAAAGCTATAGATTAGAACAGTACACCAATTATCATAAAATCAAGATGAAAAGTTTGTAAAATGAATCTACGTCTCACTACGAACACACAGACACGAAGATCACAAAAATCGGAGCTAAAACGGAGAAATTATGAATTAAACAAGATTTCCTTTAGTAAAATAATAGATTAAATCTAATTTCAAATTTTAAAAGTTGAAAACATACTTAACAGTAGTATGAACATGTATATTATGGAATTAAAAACCTAACACAAGTTGAATGGATCAAATCGGAGTTAAAACAGAGATTTTATGGCTAAAACAAGATTAGTGGCAAAACTGTAAATAGATGAAAACGTATTTTGAATCTAATCCGAAGGAAACTATGCTTTCTAAAGAAGAAAACGTATTCTATATTTGCACGTTGGACTGTAGATTCTATAATCAAAAACCTGAGGGGCTCTTTAGGAAAAGTACAAGGACGACGGGTTGAGATCTAAATAGTTATAAGGTCCTTTTTGCAAAATCAACCGACGAAAGGGTATCGGGTGATACCGGCCGTTGGATTAGAATTGAGCAGGCCGGCGGAAGAAATAGACCTCGCAGGAGTTAGCCAAATTGGGCTACGGTGGGCCAAAGTCATGGGAAGGAGAGAAAAATCCTTTTCCTTTTCTAAACCAATTTCCAAACAAATTTTGAATGCAAATTCAAATCAATTTGAAATCTGACTTCAAACCATACAATACAAAAATAATATGCAGCAGCATGAATGCATAAACATGTAAGTAAACCTTATATTTTATTTTAATTTGATAAAATTTATTATTTTCCTATGTTGCATGCTCACACTAATGCATAAATAAATCCAGTTCACCTATTTTCAAACCATGCAAATTTTAGGGTGTTACAATTCTACCCCCCTTAAAATGAATCTCGTCCTCGAGATTTGGGCGATGCTTACTCCCAAGTAGCCTCATCTTCTGTATATCGATTCCACTGAACCTTACACATCTTTATAACTCGGCTCCTTGTAACCCTTTCTGCCATCTCCAAAATCTTTATCAGAAATTCCTCATATGTAAGATCTTCCTTAACTGTAAGTTCCTCTAATGGTATCTACTCCTATGGTACATGCAAACACTTCTTTAGTTGAGACACATGAAACACATCATGTACATCTGACAAGCTCTCAGGTAGTTCCAACTAATAAGCTACTTCTCCATGTCTCCCTAAAATCTTGAAAGGTCCAATATACCTTGGTGCTAACTTTCCTTTCATGATAAACCTTCTCACACTTCTCATTGGTGACACTTTTAAGTAAACATAATCCCCTACTTCAAAAACCAATTCTCTCCTCCGAGTGTCAGCATAACTCTTCTGTCGAGATTGTGCCACTCTCAAGTTATCCCTAATCATCCTTACTTGCTCTTCTGCTTCTCTTAAAACATCCGGTCCAAACACTTGAGTTTCTCCCGTTTGATTCCAAAACAATAGGGTTTTACACTTTTGTCCATACAAAGCTTCAAAAAGGTGCCATATTGAGACTCTTTTGACAACTATTGTTATACGTGAACTCTACATAAGGCAAACTCTTGTATCAACTTGTACCATACTGCAATGCACAAGCTCTCAATATGTCCTCTAATATCTAATTAATCCTCTCAGTTTGTCCATTTGTCTGAGGATGATATGCTGTACTAAAATTCAACTTTGTTCCCAATGAACTATGTACTTGCTGCCAAAAAAGAGATGTAAATTGAGTACCCCAATCGGACACAATTTTCTTGGGAACTCCATATAAACACACTATTCTCTCCATATATAATTGGGCCAACTTCGGTCCTTTATAGTGGGTCTTGACCGGTATAAAGTGAGCAACTTTAGTTAACCGATCCACTATCACCATATTGAATCATAACCTCTTTGAGTGCGTGGTAACCCATCAATAAAATCCAATCCAACTTCTTCCCACTTCCACTCAGGTATCTTCATTGGTTGTAGCAATCCTATAGGTCATTGATGTTCTACTTTGACTCTTTGATAGGTATCACATAAGGCAACATATTTAGCCACATCTCTCTTTAGTCCATACCACCAATACTTCTCTTTTAGATCCAAGTACATCCTAGTGCTCCTGGAGTGAATAGAGTAAGCAGACTCATGTGCCTCACAAAGAATTGCATCTCGTATAGCCTTATTCTTAGGCACACATAGTCTTTTCCCAAACCACAAAGTTCCATTATCATCCAAATGGAAACCTAGTGCCTTACCTATCACTATGTTCTCCGCTATCTCTTTCAACTTCACATCCTGTAACTGGCCTTTACGTATTTCTTGCTCTAGTATAGGCTCTAACACCAACTCCACTGCATTAGTGACAAAGCCCAAGTTTAGTCGCTCAAATTCAGCACACAACTCACTTGACATAGGTGCCACTTGCACCTCATTGGCATAATTCTTCTTGCTAAGAGCATCGGCAACAACATTCACCTTTCTAGGATGATAGTGTACCTCCAGATCATAATCTTTAATCAACTCCAACCATCGACACTGTCTCATATTCAGATCCATCTGAGTGAAAATGTACTTCAGACTCTCCTGATTAGTTAGATGTCACTCTTATGTCCGATAAGATAGTGTCTCCATATTTTCAAAGCATGAACCATTGCCGCTAATTCCAAATCATGAGTAGGATAGTTTAGCTCATGCTTTCTCAACTATCGGGATGCATAAGCCACTACTCTACCTTCTTGCATAAGAACACATCCGAGACCTTGATGAGATGCATCACAATAGATAGAAAAGTTCTTGCTCAAATCTGGCAATACCAATACTGGGGCAGTAGTCAATCTTTTCTTCAATTCCTCAAAGTTAGCCTGATACTTCTCGGTCCACACAAACATAGCAATTTTCTCCAACAAAGCTGTCATAGGCTTGGCAAGTTTAGAAAAACCTTCTATGAACCTTCTATAGTATCCAGCCAATCCCAAGAAACTATGAATCTCTCCGACATCGGTTGGTGGTTTCCAATTCAACACATCTCTCACCTTGCTTGGATCTACTGCTATCCCACCATTGGAGACAACATGGCCTAGGAAAGAAACTTCCTTCAACCAAAACTCACACTTGCTTCACTTAGCATTCAACTTGTGTTCTCTGAGCTTTTACAAGACCAACCTTAGATGTTCAGCATGCTCTTCTTCCATTTTGGAAAACACCAATATATCATCGATAAATACCACCACAAACTTATCCAAAAACTCCATGAACACCTTATTCATCAAGTACATAAAGTATGCAGGTGCATTGGTCAAACCGAAGGACATAATGGTGTACTCATACAAACCATACCTCGTAGTAAAAGTTGTCTTGGGTATGTCAGTTGCACGAATCTTCAATTGATGATAACCAGAACGAAGATCAATCTTAGAGAAAACACAAGCACCTCGCAACTGATTAAACAAGTCATCAATTCTAGGTAGCGGGTACTTGTTCTTGATAGTAACCTCATTTAATGACCGATAATCAACACACATCCTCTAGGTACCATCCTTCTTGTCAACAAATACAATCGGTGCTCCCCAAGGTGACAAGCTAGGATGAATGAAACCTTTCTCCTATAGCTCCTTTATTTGTTTCTTTAGTTCCTCTAGTTCATTAACCCCCATTCTATATGGACGCTTAGCTATAGGTGCGGTTCTAGGTAATAATTCAATAATAAACTCAATGTCACGATCAGGTGGCATACCTGGCAAGTCATCGGGAAACACATCTGGAAATTCATCCACTACTAGGTCCTCCTTGTTGATGCGGTCATCAAGCTGGTTCACTGTGGCTATCTGTTGGGCTTGTACTACCACATCCACACTGATTCTATCTCCATTCGGTGCGGTCACAGTAACTACCTTCTCTTTACACTGAATCACTGCTTGTTGTTGCATCATCCAATCCATTCCTAGAATCACATCAATACTAGATGTTCTCAACACAATGGGGCTCACTTTAAACTCTACCCCCTTAAGGATAGACTAGTCGGAAGACAATAATATGAAGCTTGCATACTACCTCCTGGTGAGTTTACTAAAATGGGATTTGGCATGGCACATAAGGGTATTCTATGCATTCTAACAAATGCTTGTGATATGAATGAATGTGAAGCTCTAGAATCAAAAAGAACAGTAGCAGGAGTTGAGTTAACATCGAACATACTGAGCATGACTTCTGGTTCCACAAGCGCCATCTCAGTAGACACATGATTCACCTTTCCTGTGTTGGGCGTTGGCTTCTAATAACTATTCTACCTCTGTGGGGTCTGCTGGTTTGTCTTCTCAGGGCAATTATAAGACAGGTGACCCTCTTTACCATAGCGAAAACACTTGTTGGGAATGTTAGGGGCACTAGTCTTCATGGGAGTACTGTTAGGCGCTCCCTATCATGGTGTCTGCTGACCACTCTGCTGCTAGGGACGTTGGTTGCCATTCTACTACTGATACGGTGGGCTTTGCTAGTTCAAGTTGTGCTGAGGGTACTGACCACGGTTCTCCTGATTGGGTGGTCCCGGGTACCTCTACTGGAAGCCTTGTTGAGGATTGGTGCACGAACGAGTATTGCTTCTAGAGGCCTATCCCTGAAGCCTCCTCTTCTTAGCCTCCATCTCTTTGCGCTTGTTGTCAATAACAATAGCATGATTCACCAGTGTCTAGAAGTTGGGGTATGTATTGGACATAAGCTAGAGTTGCAAACTGTCATATAGACCCTTGAGAAAGTGGTGTTGCTTATCAGCATCATCAGCCACCTCATTTGGAGCGTAACATGACAACTGAAGAAACTTGTCATGATAATACTCAGCTACAGACATAGATCCCTGCTTCAGAGCTCTGAATTCCTCCTGCTTGAGCTCTATCAATCCTTCAGGTATGTGGTAGGATCTAAAATTCTCTCTAAACTCTTGCCAGGTGATAGGAGGAGCATTGGCAGGACGTCCATACTCGAATGCCTCCCACCAATCTTGAGCTTCTCTTTAGAGTTGTCCTGACGCATACAAAACCTTCTGCTGGTCATCACACTACGCTATGTTGAGTTGCTTTTCCACTACATGAAGCCAATCATCTGCTTCCAGTGGATCAGTGGTATCAGAAAACACCGGGAGACGGCCCTTCAAGAATTCACCATGCTTGTCACACGATGCTCCACTAATCGGTTGATTCTACTGATTCTGCACCAGAGCTTGCATAAGTTGTGTCAGCACTGCCAGAAATTGCTCAATAGTTGGTGGTGGTGGTGGTGGTGGATGTGGGGGAACACCTCCATGACCTCGGTCTCTTCCTCTTCTAGACATCTAACATCCAACACAAATATTCAAAATTTAGAGATTTCCAAATTATATGCACTTATAGAGATATAGAATATGTTCTGAAAATTTTTTGGACAAGTTCCAACATCAGTAGCTCTATAAAACAATCATATATCGAGTTACAGATATAAAAAGAGACGTACTTTATATGGTTGGAAATCTTAAGAAATTATCTACAACTTTTATTCAAACCACATTTCTAGATTCTATCGTTAGGTTTCTAAAAAATGGGACACAACCGAAACTGTTCCAGATTCCAGACTGCACATAAACTTTAACTTAAAATAGCTATATCAATCAAACAAGATCAGATATAGGGGCGATTCTAGAGGAATAGGAAATATACTTAAGTCTAGTTATTCCCATAAAAATTTCATAATTTTTGGTCAAGTAGATTTAGATTGGAACAAAGATAAGGATAGACTGCTCCAAAAAAATAGATTCCGAGAGAACAAGATATACCAAACCCAACTATTTATTTATTGACTCAAACTTTAATATTCTTAACTATGGAACTTGCGGACATGCACTCATTACAAAAAATCCAACTCACACATAACCATAATAACAAATCAACTAGGCACACCAAAGTTCACACCGCACTTCTAGACTCGACTTGACTCAACTTGACTCGTGCTACTAACGTCTTATTACATAAAAAGGACTCCAACACCTATGGGCAAAATTTATGGGAAAGCTCCTCATACATCCTTGGTAGGTTTAGGCACACCCTTTGCTCATCTATCACTTGTCAGTATCTCTTAAGGGTCTCATGTTGTGCCTTTAACTGATCTTCGCTACTGACTCACAGCCAAAGTGTACCATCACTTGGGTAGTTGGATCCATGCCCTGAGGGTCAATCATTGCCCACTCCAATACAGGGTGTTGGCGAGGGAGGAATTAGTATTGTTCTTCCTTCATATCCTCAAATCGACGACCATCAAGAGTTGAAGACCCATGCAAGCTGCAGCGGCTGCATCTTCTATGCTATCCTCCATGGTGGCACAATGAGCGTGATGCGCATAGTTCAAATCCAGCTAGTATGCATCCTTCTATTCGTCCCTGATGGAGATGCACACCCTGGTCTTCCAATAAGTGTCCTCTAGAGGATGCATACACTCGGTGCAGACATACTCCACAATTGCGTCCCAATCACCATAGTAGGTCTAAAGAATCCCCATAAGTCGGTGGTACAAGATAGAAGATTCATACCCTGGCTTATACCAGACCTTTGTAGTCCATCCTAGGGGAGGGATTGGCTCATCCTCTTGAACAGCGTCTTCCTCATCATCATCATCAAACAATGCAACGACCTCCACTTCTTCGGGTTCTTCTTCTTCAGGCTCTTCCTAGAATGGCTCAGGCGTAGGTATAGATGTTGGTGAGTCAACTTCTTGCTCCTAGGGTTCCTCCTCCTCATGTGGCTCCATGGACTCATACAAGCCATAAGGCGGGTAGTAGCCTCTGGTGCTGATACGGGCGGTCTTATTGGCACGAGGCATCTATAGAATTAGATCTAGTCAGATTAGAAGCAATAATTTTCATAACAAAGTGAGGCAAAAGAAGCATAAAATTTAGCAAATAACAATGTGAGATGGGAAGCATAAAATGAGTGGAGCAAAAGAAGCTAAAATGACCATTGCTAACTAGGATTGCGTCCTACAGTCAACACGGCTTTGATACCAATTTGTCACACCCGATTTTAAGGATAAAATGGGATGCATAATCTTATGTGTGCCCAGAGATCAGTCACACACATAAGCCGATAAATTATGAATAGTATCATCACAAGTGTTTATTACATCACGAATAATAAGACAGAGTCTTCACATAAATATAGCGGAAGTATAAAGATAAATCTCTCATGGAAGCTCCATATCACAGGGATGTTGACTGGTTGACCACAAGTCTAGTAATCCTCAGGAAAGTCATCATTACCATAGCCATCTGTTACCCATCTAGAATTTTTATCCAAATAATGATAATAAACAAGCGTAAGTACATGTTGTACTCAACAAGTGTAACATGGGGTTCATGAGGCTCAAAAGGCTTGACACAGGTTTAACAGCATTCAACTTTTAGTTGTCATAATTTTAGCATAAGAGTAGCACAAGTTGTTTCAATCCCAAAGTAAAACGCATGATCGATGTAAACATGAATAATGAATAGCATAAATGGATAATTCTTAGTGATCATCAATTCCATAAGGGTCCAAGGCCGCTCATGACCGTGAGCACGACTGATATACCAGTTTTACACTCTGCAAAGGTTGTACACTTTCACTGTGAGTTATGATACCCATATGCTCGGGTTAATTACTCCCAAAACACTTCCAAGGTGAGCAGGCAGGGGTCACTATGAAGCCTTTCAAAGGTTCATCTAACAAGTTAGGGCCATTAGATTCACACGGCAAATAGATGTAGAGCCCTCCTTCCCGATGGCACAACGACGCGCAGCCTATACTCAAGGGGACAGAGGCCGCACTATACTAGATTCATCAAGCCATTCTTACGCCAATAAAGGTAACCCCTAACAAGCTAGAAAAGGTCCTCATACTTAGCTAAAGCTAGAGTCATGTAGCCCTCATAGCTGTATTGTAAGTCCCGGATGGTCGATTACAGATAAGTCCTTAGGGAGAGGAATCCGAAGCATTTTGAAAGTAGCTAAATACTCTAGCCCCCAGTTTCCAAGTTGCTAAAAAGTCATGTTTTAATGTTTATTGCATATACCATTAGTCAAGTTACAAGATCATGGTTTAATTGAGCACTAGCAAAGCTACCCAATGCATATCCCATAGGTGACAAGGTATAAGTTCAATTCTAGGGAATCACTATCAAGGTGACACATGCAATATGAATTAAATATATTAAAGTTGATAGGAAACAAGGATGATTCCATGCTATACTTGCCTTGAACAAAGTACTTCTACTGATCCTACTCATCAAAGTAGTATTCTTGATCCCCCACGATTTGCTCACCATCTATACTCGATAATCACAGCAACATACAAGCATCTAGAAGCAATCATGCATAGCAAACAAAGGCTATAGATTAGAACAGTACACCAATCAGCATAAAATTAAGATGAAAGTTTGTAAAACGAATCTATGTCTCACTTCGAACACACAGACGAGATCACAAAAATCAGAGCTAAAACGGAGAAGTTATGAATTAAACAAGATTTCCTTTAGTAAAATAATAGATTAAATCTAACCTCAAATTTTAAATGTTGAAAACATACTTAATAGTAGTATGAACATGTAGATTATAGAATTACGAACCTAACGCAAGTTGAACGGATCAAATCAGAGTTAAAACCGAGATTTTATGGCTAAAACAAAATTAGTGGCAAAACTGTAAATAGATGAAAATATATTTTAAATCTAATCCGAAGGAAACTACGCTTTCTAAAGAAGAAAACGTATTCTGGATTTGCATGTTGGACTGTGGGTTCTATAATAAAAAACATGAGGGGCTCTTTAGGAAAAGTACAAGGACAGCGGGTTGAGATCTAAATAGTTGTAAGGACCTTTTGCAAAATCGACCGATGAAAGGGTATCAGGCGATACCGACTGTTGGATTAGAATTGAGCGGCACGGATTGAATCAGGCAGGGGGGGAGAGCTAACCGGCCGGAACAGGGCCGGCGTGGTGGTCCTCCATGGACGGCGATGAGGAACTCACCGGCGTTGTCGGTTAGAGCAAATTCGACCCCCATATGACATGTGAAAAGGACATGGAGCAAGATGGAGGCACGACAAACTCATATGGGCGATCAATTACGACTGAAATCGAGCAGGGGCTGCGGGCAGTGAGCTAGGCTCTGCTACAAAGCGATTGCATCACGGGGAAAGCCATAACAGAGGGAGAAAGAGATATTAAAGGTGTTCAGCGTAGTCAAGTAGTCCACGCAAAGCTCGTAGATGAGCTTACCTTGAAGATGGATCGGCTAATCGACACAGAGGCGACGAACTTCTCCTCGGCAACTCGGACGGCGGCGCTAGGGCACAAGAAGCGTGGCGGCTTGCTCCAGGGCATGATAGGGAGAGCGGCGTGGGTACGAGCACTATTTATGGGCGGAGCTAGCTTGTGGGTCACGCCAGGCACGGCGTAGCAGAGGCGGATTCAGCAGCTGTGGCGGTGAAGGTGTCCGTCTTGGACATGAAGCTAGGAAGAAGATGCGACTAACATACCGAGCCCACTTGTCAGCGACCGAAAGAGGGGAGAAGATGCGCGGTGGCTACGCTGGGCCTTCGGCTAGGCCGGCTGTGGGAAAATAAGGGAAAAGAGCGGCCCAAGAGTGATGAAGAACCGCGGGTAGCGCGGAGAGAAAGAGCAGGACGGTGGAAGAAATGGGCCTCGTAGGAGTTGGCCGAGCTGGGTTGCGGCAGGCCAAAGTCAAGGGAGGGAGAGAAAATTCCTTTTCCTTTCTAAACCATTGTCCAAACAAATTTTGAATGCAAATTCAAATCAATTTGAAATCTGACTTTAAACCACACAATACAAAAATAATATGCAGTAGCATAAATGCATAAACATGTAAGTAAACCTTATATTTGATTTTAATTTGATAAAATTTATTATTTTTCTATGTTGCATGCTCACACTAATACATAAATAAATCTAATTCACCTATTTTCAAACCATGCAAATTTTAGGGTGTTACAGTCGGCCTCTGCGCCGGCGAGCATGGGGATTCTAGGGACATCTCCGTGGTGAGGATGAAAATGTTCGAGGTCTTGGTCGCAAAACCACTGTCGGTAGGAATAGTGCACATAGCATTCGTAATAATCTCTAGAAGCTCAGGGGCTTTTCTGCAAAACAGCCAACACGCGCGGGAAACCTCGGCCTTGGGCCATACTGGGCCACCGCGACACGCGCGCAGCCGCGCCCAAGCGGGGCTACTGGGCCGAATCGATGGCCACCGGCCCTTTTCTTTTTCTAAAGCGTTTTATAATTTAGTTTTTAAGGTAAACTTGTAAATGCAATATAAATTTGTGTAGTTCACAAAAAATTGTGAAACTAAATTTATTAGGTTCCTAGAATCATGATCTATCTACTAGTATAATTGGTTTGCATGGCTTCATAAGTATTTTCAAGAGTGATCTAATTAATTTTAGGTGCTTAATATTATTAAAATATAAACTTGTAGGAATTATTGTGATAAATTGGTGATAGTGTTGGCTCTAAAACTTCCACAGTAAATTCCTAACATTATTAGGTGTTCACTATAATTTTTGTAGCTCCATAATAATCAGTTTGGTAAGGTAGCTAAATAAGTTCTAGTTCAAATATATATATGTTTAATCGATAAAATGCCAAAACACCCTGGGATTGTAAAACTATAACATTTTCCGAGAAACGACACCTTACCCAACAACGTGGATATGTAGCCTAGTATGTTAGTCATTAGAGCTAGCTTGTTAGCTTGAGAGGCGTCAATGTATTTTAAGAGTTGCGGTTGCCGTTGGTTAATTATGTTTTCTACGTTGCATCCACGCATATCATAATAGGAACAACGATGGATCACGCAGTCATCTGGAGTAGAAGAAAAGATGGTGCCTTGGTGATTGTGTCACCACGATGGAGTGCTAACCTTTGGTTATATCTTACCTAGTGTAAGGGACCATGACGTCTAAGAGGGGGGTGAATTAGGCAACTTAAAACTCTAACTCTAAACTATGGCATCTTTTTCTAACCTTAGCGAAACATATACAAAAGATAAACTATCTAAATATGCAACTACGGTTTTGCTAGTGTGTTGATATCTCTACCATAAAAGGAGTTATGCAAACAATGTAAATGTAGAAGCTAAAGAGTAAGGTAGAGATATGCAAACTACCGTTGACAACTTCGGTATTTTTACCAAGGTATCGAGAAGCACGCAAGCTTTCCCCTAGTCCTCGTTGGAGCCCCTCGCAAGGAATCCCTCGCAAGGGCTAGGATCCTAGTCGAGTAACTCCGTGGATAGCCCCGAACCTTCCCCACATGCAAGTGGGTCTCTAGTGTGCCTTCCGTTAAGCCTCTCCTGGACTGCTCCCTGCCGTCTTCACTATCAAACTTCTAGCCATACCACCACGGGCCTTGTTCCCTTCGGTACATGGTGGCGGCCACACCACAAACGCGGTTGGTGTGGTCTCGCAAGACTATAAGCCCCTCTAATGTACAACAATGGTGCACGCAAGCATCAAGTGGTAAGAGGTATGCAAACCTCACTAAACACTAGGCCTAAACCTAGGGCAAGCACATAAGCGGTGGTCTAATCAATCTAAGCACTTCGTAAAGCACCTACGCTAATCACCAAATGAATCACTAAGCACTATGCAAGTGGAGATCACAAAAATGGTGTATCAACACCCTTGGTATGTTTCCTCACTTCTCCACATCTCAAATGGTCAGTTTATAAGCCCCACCGAGAAAGTAGCCGTTGGGGGCAAAACCTAGCTTTCTGCTACTGACCGGACATTGATGTCGTCTTGACCGAACGCGTCCGGTCGTCCCAACCGTTAGAGCGTGCGCGTTGATCGGACTCTAGGCCGAGTCCGGTCTCACTCAATTGGACACATCTGATCGTGCTAACGCCGCTCTAGAACCTCTCTAGACTCAATCGGACGCTATACTTTGTGCGTCCGGTCATCTAGTGCCACTGCGTCTGGTCATGCTGAAAACATTGCCATGATGAAGAACAGTGTCATCAGTGCGTCCGATCACTGCTTCGCTCAGCGTCTGATCATAGCTACCGATGCCTGCTGTTACCGAGCAACTGATCAGACGCATTCGGTCCCTATAAGGGTCATGTCCGGTCACCTCTGCCTAGCTCGTTTCTTCATGATCTTACATCTGGCTTGGTTCCCATCTTCATGCTTAGACTATACTTGATATCTTAGGTCTTCTCTTGTGCTTCTAGGGTCTTGCTTATGGTGTTGATCGTGGGATCATCATGTTGCCTTCGTCCAAGTCACGTCTTGCACCCTATTGAACTACAAAACAATTACTTACAAATTCATTAGTCTAATTTGGTTGTGTTGGTCATCAAACACCAAAATCCAAAGTAAATGGGCCTAGGGTCCATTTTCCTTATAATCTCCCCTTTTTTGGTGATTGATGACAACACGACCAAAGCAAACAAATAATAAAAATTTTGGAATTTAAAAACTATATACTTGCTAGGATGCAATGCAAAGGGCAAGGTTATATGATGCTAAAAGATACCACATGTAAACATCTTTGGAAACTTATCTTGCCCTTGTAAATGTCCCCATGTGGCATTATGGATTTAAGCCTCCCCCTAACTCCATAATCCACTATCCTCCCTTTCTCAGACCATTACCACTTGTAAATTATTATGATCGGGCTTGCTTTTGGTCCTACAAATTCTCCACCTTTGGAATCGAACACCAAAAAAGAAGACATTAGTAGCACAAGGGAGGTTCAAACTTTGTGATCCTTTGTATGTGGAGTGGAATAGGTCACCAAATTTGACTCTCACATTACATAGACTACGCTCCCCCTAAATATATGCATACATATGATGAAAAATGTAGTTTATGCATAATTGGTGAATTAATGCTCAAGGGAGTTTAATCTATATAATGCATGGAGAAAGCATATAGATACCAAAGTGAAATCAACATGATGATATCAGTTTAGAAACACCACATGTGGAAATCAATTTGATTTATACCACTTGCAATAGGTGGTGGATATTTGAAGTATGATTCTTAACTCTAGGGACTCCATTTTCTTTGCAATGAGACTACTACAGACATGATAAGCTTGAAAAGGTGTTAGTCTCAAAGCATCCAACTTGTAGAGTAACCTCCCCCTAAATTTGTGCACACAAGTATGGAATACTTGTAGGAGACATGCACATTGAATTTAGAATCAAAAATACCACTTGAAAGATGACATCACATGAATGTGAGAATCATTTTTGCAAGTGATATTCAGGAGAAGTTATCTACAATTTGGACTTTGGCACATATTAGATGAACAATTATAAAACAAGCTATGTGCCATGCTCCTAAACAATTTAAACCATGTAGGTTTTGCTCCAAGGGTTAAAAGTGAAACCGAGAAAGCCTACCATAAGATATACCTAGTGTATGCAAGACAAAAGATTAAACATGCAAATGCAAACCTAGGCATGAAAAGGAACTAGATGCTAATTAAAATTTCAAGAAATTAAATCTAGTTACATAACATGGGAAGGGGAATTTGGGTCTATAGTATTCGCTAACCCACTTGACAATTACCTTGTCCATAATGATGCACCCCATAAAATACACCCATACTTTGCCAAGTCTCTAAATTCCCAGAAGTCCATCAGACTTCTCACTTCCCTTTTGGAATCCAAACCTTCTTGGTGCTCTTCATGTTGGAAATGATTTCCTTTGGCACCCAAATACATTTGGCCCCATTGTTGGCTTGCTTGTTCACCTTGATGGCCACCACATTGTCATTTTTCTTCTTCTTCAAGAGATAAGGTGTGGAGACCTTTTTGTCCACCTTGTTGGTGAAGGTGTTGGAGAGCTTGCTTGTTTCCTTTTTGTTTTTCTCTTTCTTCTTAGCTCCTCCCCCATTCTTCACCTTGCACTCATAGGACTTGTGGCCTTCCTTGTGGCACACGTAGCAAACCACGGTTTGTCCTTCATCAAGCTTCTTCACTCCCTTAACGGTGTTATCTTGATGATGTTGGGCTTGCTCTGTTTTGCCTTTTACTTGAGTCAAGTCCTTGGTAAGGCGAGACACTTCTTGCTTGAGTTGCTCATTCTCCATTGCGACCTCTTGTGTGCATGTATCTACAACAACTTTCTCAACACAAACTTGGTTGCACAAGGGTGAGTCTAAACATAAATCATTGCAAGAAGTAGAAGCATCCTTTTTAGGCATGTCAAAGATAGAACTTTTCTTTTTAGGTGCCTTGGTGAGGGTTGTACCGATGGCTTCAAGATTAGCAACGTTATTAGATAGCTCATCACAATATTTACACATGGTTTCCATTTTAGCAAGCAAACTTTTATAAGCATCTTGTGAGCTAGCTAACTTTTTTTTTAATTTTTCATTTTTCTTTACAAGTTGCTCACCATTGATTGTGCATGCATTTGTTGTTGCACTAGCCTCAAGTTGCTCAATTTTAGTAGATAGTTCAGTATTGAGATTAACAAATGTCTCATATTGTTCAAGTAAGGTTTTATATGCTTCTTGTGAACTATCTAGCTTTTCTTGCAACATTTTTAGCTTCTTTTGTTGGCTAGTGCAAGCCTTAGCATATTTAAGATTTTCTTGCACAAGTTCATTAAGAGAAGGCATTTCATCATCACTATCACTCTCACTAGAGGATGAGCTTTCATTACCTCATGCCATAAGGCACACACAAGAAAAGCTTGATGATGAGTGCTTGTGGCCTCATCTCTTGTGATGGTCTTCTTTTTCACTTGAAGAATCATCCCATGACCTTATTGATGTGAGGGCTTTGTCATTGCACGCTTTCTTTTTTGTCTTAGGTGTGGGCTTGTTTGAACAAACTTCCACAAAGTGCCCCAACTCACCGCATCCATAGCATCCTTTCTTCCTTTGCTCATTGAGCCTTTGGATCATCCTCTCCACCTTGTTAATAAGTTTGATTGATTCTTCATCAATGTCAGAGGTGGAGGAGGAAGATTGATCATCATCACTTGATTCATCATCATCATCATCATCATCATCATCATCTTCTTCTTCTTCACTTGAGGAGCTTGAGCTTGAGCTTATCTCAACTTGATTGCCCTTCATCTTCTTTTTCTCACTACATGCGAGAGCTTTGCCTTTGCTTGATGATGAGGCTTCTTCTTGACCCATCTTCCATGACATTTCAAATGCCACTATCTTGCCAATGACTATGGCCGGGGTCATGATGCTCAAGTCCTCCATATTGTGAAGGATGGTGATGATGCTTGCATATTTCTTTTGTGGTGTCACAGAGATGATCTTCCTCATGATGTCCACATCATCTAGCTTCGTTAATCCTATTGAATGGAGCTCATTGATAATTAGATTCAAATGAGAATACATATCACGAACAAGCTCATCATCATTCATTTTAAAGGAATCATAATTTTGTTTAGCTAGACAATGTTTTTGCTCATAGACATTAGTTGTGCCATCATGGAGCTCATGAAGTTTTAACCAAATTTCACGTGCGTATTTAAAGTGAACACTTGGTTAAACACATCCATGCTAAAAGATTCAAACAAGCAATTTTTAGCTTTAGCGTTGAAATGAATTTCATTTTCTTCACTCTTTGTGGGTTTATCGGGATTCTTAATGGATTTCATCCCGTCAAGAGTGACTCTCCAAACACCCAAATCAACCGCCTCAAGGTGACAAGCCATTCTAGCTTTATAGTAGGGGAAGTTAGTGCCGACAAAGTGTGGAGGCCAAGAGGTATCCATCCCAACCACTCTAAATAGCGTCGGCTCAACGGCGGTGAAGCCAAAGGTCCAAATTAGACCAACCGGCTCTAATACCACTTGTAAGGGACCATGACGCCTAAGAGGGGAGGTGAATTAGGCACTTAAAACTCTAACTCTAAACTATGGCCTCTTTTTCTAACCTTAGCAAAACCTAGGCAAAAGATAAACTATCTAAATGTGCAACTACGGTTTTGCTAGTGTGTTGCTATCTCTACCGCAAAAGGAGTTATCCAAACAATGTAAATGCAGAAGCTAAAGAGTAAGGTAGAGATATGCAAACTCCCATCGACGACTCTAGTATTTTTATCAAGGTATCGAGAAGCACGCAAGCTTCCCCCTAGTCCTCATTGGAGCCCCTCGCAAGCAATCCCTTTCAAGGGCCAAGCTCTCGGTCGGGTAACTCCGTGGATAGCCCCGGACCTTCCCCACGCACAAGTGGGTCTCCGATGTGCCTTTCGGCAAGCCTCTCCTAGACTGCTACCCGCCATCTTCACTATCAAGCTTCTGGCCAAACTGCTGCGGGCCTTGTTCCCTCCGGTACACGGTGTGGCCACACCACAAACGCGGTTGGTGTGGTCTCACAAGACTACAAGCTCCTCCGATGTACAACAATGGTGCGCTCAAGCATCAAGTGGTAAGAGGTATGCAAACCTCACTAAACACTAGACCTAAACCTAGAGCAAGCACATAAGCGGTGGTCTAATCAATCTAAGCACTTCGCAGCTTGGACTATGCTTGATATTGTGGGTCTTCTCTTGTGCTTCTAGGATCTTGCTTATGGTGTTGATCGTGGGATCATCATGTTGCCTTTGTCCAAGTCACGTCTTGCACCCTATTAAACTACAAAACAATTACTTGCAAATTCATTAGTCCAATTTGGTTGTGTTGGTCATCAAACACTAAAATCCAAAGTAAATTGGCCTAGGGTCCATTTTCCTTACACCCAGGCAAGTCCTGGTGCATAACCTCTAATATTCTGCACTTTATTTTATACTTGTGCATTAAGTTTTGAGGAGTTGAATGAAACCCACTTGCATATATATATCCTTATCCTATGAGTCCTACTAGTATGTCAGGATCGTGTAGATTGCTATGCTATAGGATTCGGTAGAAGTCTAGTGATTACCTGTCACTCGTGAGAGATAGGAAAGATAATATTGTTGTTATTATCATATTACTATCACATGGAATATATATATATCAGGATGATAATTGGAGACCGGGTGGAATCTGGACTTGGTTAGGCATTCGAGCGAGGCTCGGGTTGCATTTGTTCCGCCTATGTCGATTGAGGACCGTCCGTTGTTGTGGATGGTAGTCAGGTCACAGACTTATTATCCTGAGCACATACTTGCTTATGGGAGCAGAAAGGCTCGTTATGCTCTTATTGTGGGTTCTGGCTCTTTTCGAACTGACTGATTGGAGGCGGGGAAAGGTGGAGGTCTAAGCACCATACTGAGACCGGGTCTCAAGTGTGGGGCTTGGAGTCTAAATTTGGACGGGGACCTGGACCCCTCGACAGGAGTAGAATGGGTTGGTCTCGTTTGCGCCTGTGGTACAAGCGAGGCGTGTGTTTCGGGGTACCCAGCTGGGATACATTGGTTCACGAATCACCGTTTCTATAAGACGGTACGACTTGGCTATGATCTAGCACCGTAGTAAGAACAGGAATATGAAAGATGGTAAAATAGTTCTGATTGCTTACCACATGCTTAAAAGTAGCATAGGTGCTTACATAGAATGGTTAGTTAATGAACTAATGATGACTGCTAAAAATTGAATATAAGGACGCACGTTTAGTAATGCTTCCTACAGATGCAATAACCCATAAGCCAGATAGCATTGTATATCCTTGGGGTCTTTTATTTTCCTCCTGTAGGGTAAGTCTTGCTGAGTACAATCGAGTACTCAGGGTTTTATTTCCCTGTTGTAGGTGACCGTAGGATACATAGATCTGACTCTTGTTTGTGGAAACCTCCTGGTGGGCTCAGAGAGGATTTCTTTCACGCTACGACCGTAGTGTTTATTTATAACCTTATGATTTGTCATCATATTTGGTTTATAAATGTTCGCTATGTTAATGATTCACCATTAACCTTTATTTCTGTTGTAACTCTGATCATATGTTGTTCTCCGTTGCGAGATAAAAACGTGAACCTAAAATATATAAACTCTTGTACAAGTAAAACTGTCTTAATTCCGCAATTGCATTCAACTTGTTTAAGTACTCTAATATTGTAATAAAGTGATGTAAGAAATGGTTAAGAATGTTGTAAGCTTTATTCTCTCATTTATGATCCTAACGGAAGAATGTGGATTTTCGAGTTCTCCGTTGGGGTGTGCCCGACGGAACGGCATGATTTAGTGCACTCTCTTGGGTACTTAGTGTCTAATGGAAGACTAGTACTCTTGGGATGGCATTAGATGAGGCGGTTCTACCACAATTCATCCCTCTAGGCCTTGCCTCAATCCTTTCAATAGTGCACCTACAAAAATAAATTCCTGCTCCATAGTTTGTTGCTTTTAAAGTTGACTATTCACACCCTCCCCCTCTAGTCGGCCTCCTTGATCTTCCACTCAACCATATTCCACCTCATACGTCATAGTGCACCTACTATTTTTTCCTCCTCAATTTTATTGCTAGATCCACTTAACTCGTCCTACTTATCATACATGTGGGAAAATAGAAAGAAGTAGGGGAAAGGATGAGGGGCTCCTACTTGTGAGGGGTTAGGGAAGAAAAATTATAGGCCCATCATCTAGAAATAAGGGTGAGGAGCCTAGTTGCACATGGGTTTTTAAAGGTTGGGCATTCAAAAGTAAGGTAGGAGGTCTCTTGAGAGGTAGGGATAGTAGTCAGGCCCGCAGGGTGGTTATGGGTACAGGCAAGAAAACTCAACCGCGGGTACATGCGAGTTAGGTACCCACGGAGGTGCGAGTAGGCTATAGGTACTAAACTCCGTGGGTACATGCAGTTTCAAACTACATGTGCTGTACATACCAAACCGCATAGCACTAAACTATTTGTGTGCTAGAGAACGCTTCCCCACATCAAGTGAATAAGGATTTGTGTGAATTTTTAGTTTATTTTAGTTCTTGCATTGCGTTATTTGCATGAGCATGAAGCACTGAACTGTTATGTATATGGTGGTTTGTAAGCACTATCTTTGTCCATGAAAGTGTCATTCTAGGTTTGGCCCAAGTCATTTTTTTAAGTTTTACTAAATTTATAGAAAATATTATTAACATTTATATCTCCAAAAAGTTTAACTATAAAAAATTATTTCATAACTCATCTAATGATACTTATTCCACCTTACTTCAGGAGGAGCTTTCTTTGACTATTCTTAGGTGCAAGTTCTCTAAGAAACCTCTTCTTAGGGACTGGCTTTTTTCTTTTTAGTTTTCTTGTATTTAGCTTCTATTTTGTCATTTTGTACAGACTTATATCTTTATAAAAATGAGTTCAGTAGGGGTGTTCCCCTCCTGTTTGCCTCAAAAAATTATTAATACTTTTTTATATATGTTTGGTCAAACCTAAGACTTTTTTGCTCCTCAAAAGATGAGAATGACACTCTTTCGGAGACAGAGATAGTACTATTTGGCGTATACTATCCAAGTGAAGTCTCTATAATGTAATTGAGACACCCCCTCCATCCCAAAATAATTAACCTTATAGGATTCAAATTGTGTCCCAAAATATTTGACCTTCTCACTTCCCAATGCATCTCTCTTCTCCTAATACACTTTTGTCTTTTTCCAATACATCTCTATCCATATTTTTCTCTATCTCTCTCCTTGTTTTATGTACACCATACCTTTTCACTACTAATTTCCCGTGTTCAAAACTAAAACGTCAAATATTTTGGAACAGAGTGAGTGGACAGATTGTGTTTGATCTGAGCTATGAATTTTGCTTAATTAGCCGCTACATGAGTCATTCCTTGTTGCTAAGATGAAACTATATGTACCAAATTTGAATTATACTTTATTGTTGTGATCATAATGATGTATTATTTGATCTGTCCTAAATATACCCACCTGATACCCAACAGGTGCATGCACGAGTACAAAACTTTACCCGTAAGCCTTCACAAGTACAGGTAAGAGTTAGGGTACAAAATCTTAGCCGTAAGCCTTCGCGGGTGCAGGTACCTCACTTTACCCGGACCAATTGGAGTTGCTCCAAGATACATCCAACAATTAGAATGGCTCGTCAAAAAATGCAAACATCAAAAGACCTAACGACTAGGTGATCTGTTTTTACCCCCTCCGTCAACAGTAAGCAGATTACATGAGGTTAAAAGAGCATCGTAAAAACAAGAATTCAATATAATCAAATAAACAAAACATGGCGATTATCTGAATAATTACTCGCTAGACACAAGAACATCAATATGAAGCCACGACAGCTGGGGCCCCCTGGGCTCGAGAAATTCTGCACCATTGTATGTCTGCATCTCCCGGTAGGCCGGCCTGTTCGCTGGTTGGTTTCTGGGCTGGTTTATTGTGAGAAAAAAACACTGTTGACTGGCTGGTTTGGACTGGCTGAAACCCGAACAGGTTGAAGACAGACCCCAACCAGCAAGGCAGCAACAAAGCACAGTGCTGTATTGCAATTGCACCACACCAACCTGCAGAGTTTCAATACCAAACATTGATACAAAAAGGAAAATGTTATTAACCGTTCAATCTGCACATCGCATGCAAATGAGCCACCCTTTTTACTGTTTCAACTTTCATATTCAGCAAAGCCAACGGAATCATTTACATCCTTTACCTCGTTGACTTCTTAACAAATGAACTAGATCTGAGGGGGGACTGCTTCACACCTAACAACTTGGGCAAACAGCTGTCCCTGTTCTAGCATCAATTTCGCTGTACACGCAAAAGGGATGCAATATAAATAAAAGAAAAAACAAAAGAAACAATCTCTACCATTCACCATTCTGATTAAAATGACATGCTATGCAATTTACAGCTGCTTTCACCACCACATGCATCAACAAGACCCATCATCTTCAGCCAATCCAAGGCAAACCATTCTCAACACACAGAATGGTAGTTCCTAAAAAGAAGGTAACTGGAGTATTTACATCATGCAGGAACACCTCCTTCAAACTGATAACTGGTTCCAAGGAGCTGTTACTTCAGTCGGAAATCACGTCTAAATGCTGTCAGGTTTTGAGTGAATCTGTCGCGATTCTTAGGTTCCAAGTTCCTGTTGACATCCGTCATCAGCTTATCGAAGCACTGTGAAAGGCGTCGTTGCTGGTCCACAGTCTGTAAATTAAATTTGCATTAGATCTCTTAAAATAATCACCCATTTTATAAAGCTATTTGGGGCATCCAAAAGAAAGAAAGGTTCCAACAAATCTCAGCTTTCATTATAATTATATTAGCATTCTTAAGGTAACTTGATTCAAAACCGTGAAGATTGCTAAATGCTAATGGAGCGAAAAAGTAGCCCGCTCCCGCTCGATATGTTCTTTTATATAAAGCATACACGCTGAAGGTGATCTGCGATATTATGACACTAGCCCAATTTGTACCATAGGAGCAAAACCAAAGAACCAAGCAAACTATGAGAAGGTCCCGACAAAAAAAAAGGTGTACCAAAGGCTCTAATGGAATATGGAACTTCAAGCAGAGGACTGCTCTAACCTGTGATGCTAATATGTGCGCTCTGAGTTCACTGAACATCTGTACAAAAAGAAAAAACAAATCAAAATAATAAACAAGCTTAAAAGCATAAAGTGGAAAAAAATAAGTATTATTAAAATAAAAAATAAATGAAGGCACCTGTTCACTGGTCATTATCAGGCTCAATATTGGTCGACTCAGACTCCACTGATTACCAGCATCCTCAAAGAGCATGATCTCAAAAAGTGTCTTCAGTATCTACAGAACAACAAAAAAAGCCTAAGTCCCAAGCAAATTCAGTATCTATCACAAATAAAATACTACTGTATTACTTTGAAACATTTCAGAATATGGTAAACAGGATTTAGCAACAAAACCTGAGGAAACAAATTGGGATACTCTCCAATATGCCGCGCGAGATTTACTGAAGCTGCTGATGGAGGTGAGTCACCAGATGTAATGTTGTTAAAGTAAAAGGCTGCCAGGCTGTCGATGGCAGAAGCGCACTGCCCAAAGGAGATAAACATGACATAAATCAGCCCAAATAATACAATAGCCAGTACAGTTTCAGCCTATATATTTCACTAAACAAATATTATATAATATAGCTTCATCACTCAAGATGGAATATTTGAGATGAACCTGTGTTGATATCCCTGTATCTAGACCTTTTAAGCCAGATTCGAGTGAGCTGACAATATGTATGAATGTGTTCGTGTCCAAATTGAGAACAAACTTGATATGGTTGTTGAACAGAACTTCCATATACCCAAAGTACGCCTTCGACAGCTGAAAAACAATAACTCATTCTCACTAAGGTCAACAGCTGAAAACAATAACTTCTCACTAAGGCTACAGAAGTACAAATGAAACTGAAAAAATAAAGTGTTTAGGTGAACAAAAGAAGTGTGGGTTGACATAAGCTCTGGCCAAGATTCTGGAAGCATAAGACTTGGACCAAGCAAAAATTATCTTGCATAGAGGTATCAGATTGTAGTTTTCTAGTACTAGGGTTTAGCTAAATAAATAAATTCTTAAAAGAAATTGAGCTATCGATCCATCATAATTAGCACTCCCAAAAAATGCATAGAAATACACGCATAAGGTACTGCTTACTATTACGATATTTGCTTATGTTTCAAGAACCAGAGTTTGAACCCCAGCTTGCACCTATGGTATGACTGACGCACTAACACAACCCTCCTTATGCATGGGGCCCCGCAAGCAAAATCGTCAAACACCAAACTCAATGGTAAGAGCAGAACCAATTGACCATTTCTGATTACTGAGCAATTATCTCCTAAATTGATTTGCATGCATGTTCCTGCCCACGTTCTATGTGAGAGAACTTTGATGCATGGAACTAAGTGTTAGACAGCCATATGTGGCTGGTCTGGGTCTGGGCCTTGCGTCCAGCCCTTGTAGCTGCCCTGTGTTGGATTCCTTGTCCAGCAAGGGTGTGGATTGAGTTGTATATGGTAGGGATACTGGAGGTCGGTTCTGTTTCCATAAGCCGACCCTATCTCTACCTATATATATGCATGTATCATGTAATCCCATAATCAATCTACTATTATACACTGCATACCTTCTTTCACTAAGCACTAGTATTAAGACATAAATTAAAATTGAATTTATATGAATACCTTTCTGAATGCCAATATATCAGATAATGGAACTGAGAGGGTCATCTTCAGAGATATATCAAGGGCATCAGCAAGCGCTCTGTCACCGTACAGCTCAAATACACCAAAATTGACATAGTTCCCACACAAAGCTGGAAGTTCCGGGTAAAATGGCAGTCAAAAGAACAATACATAATCACAATAAGATTACAAAATCTTAAGCCCACAAGAAATAAATATATAGTACAACTATTGTGAGAAAACAGGTCATAGTACAATCTTAAAAATGTGAAGAAAACTAAGAATCAAAAAGTAGCCAACATTTACAAGATAAGGACCAAGATATATCCCAGTGTGTAACAATTCCTCAGAAATCATCCAAGAACTGGTGATTTACAAAGTTAGCTTAAAGTCTTTCGAATTTGTTACTCATTGCATAAAAAATCAAAAGCCATTTGGGAATGGGAGAGAGAGAGAGAGAGAAGCAGCTCTTTTCAACAGTTTTTCGAAGCACGAACCCTAATGAAACAGCCAGCAAGTTTGCAGTTCAAAATGATAATTCAGCAATAGTAACATCTTTTGTTTTTGGGTGGGGTGTGGGGGTTGAACATAAGATGAACCATGTACAAGTGGATCTGGCTCTCTGGCTCTTCGATTGGATGCATGTGAATATGTGATATGTTGACATACTAGAAATGTCAAAACCATAGTGTTTTAATGTTATTATGGCAGTGGCATGTTAGCATTTTTTTTATTTGTGGCTCTTAGGCAGATTAGATCAAATTTGTTAGTTTGTTAGGGTTATCAGTTAGACTTGACGGCTACAAACACCTAGACGTATCATTAGTTGTAATCAAGCAGGAACCCTAAAAGGCAATCAGAGCCTCGGAGGATGGGCTTATTCTTCCTGCTATATTCCATCCTGCCCCAACTAAATCCATATCACTGAACTTGGGAAAATGAACACTACAGTTGAATACAAGAAAGTCTATTACAAAAGCCCCAGCAAATAATCATGTTTCACACTCATGTAAATCAGTGAAATCGAGCCTTCTGAAATATAGTACTGATGAATGCAACCAGCTATCCACTATGCTGATGGAACCTATAGTCAACTCACTTGCAGTATATCAAATTAGCAGGTCAAATGACATAATTTTTACTCACCCCTTGAAAGAACAGTCAGTGAGATCCATATGCCTTTGTATTTACTTCCATAAATGTCTGTGCCATTAGGAAGCAATAGAATTCGCGACCCGTAAGCCACGACTATCTTGCTAACCTCTCGGAACAAAAGGATCCCATTTGGTGATGATGAATCAAATGTCAGTCTTTGAGCTTTGTTCAAAACAAATTCATACATGAACTTGAGCAAGGGTGTGGTGACCTGCATGAGGTGACATTTAGGGTGACTGAAGACAAATTATGAAACCTCAGGTTATGAGTAGCTAAGTTAGGCTTAGGCAGCATATTTGAGCAAAAACATGCATAGAAGCGCACGGATATAAAGCTGTTTCTAAAAAACAAAAGGATTATACATAATAAAATGCAATATGTGCAGGGGCATAAAATTGTTCTACAGCACAAATTGGGAACAGATGACAACCTCTGGTTCATCCGTGCAGAGTGAGATGGCTCTCAACAGAAGTGGCATGCGAGATGGATACAACCAGTCAAATAGGAGGCCATATGTCTTGCGACTGGATCACATCAGTAAATCAGTAAAGGTAAAGTTAGTTTCAAAATAATAGGGGCTGTAATACCCTCATAATGAACATGATCAGATAACACACCTGTTGGTTGCCATCGCTATGCCACGTAGATCTCTCATCCAGCCAATAAATGCATGCTTAGCGCCATCAGTCCGAAAAGCAGCATCAGGAGTTGCCTCCAGGTTAAATGCAACCTACAGTGAAAAGAGAATAAAAAACACATCAAATTTTAAAATTTACCAATGTTTCTCTCAAAAGGATTATCTACGCACCTGCTGAAGTGGTTCCATGAAAGTCCTGAATTTCACAGGGCTATCTTCCATGAAGACTAAGGAGCCAAGGATGTAATAGAACGTAGTTCTACTACGTGAACATTTGTATTCTGCAAGAAATGAGAAATTCTCCGGCTGGAAGAATATAATAAAAAAGAATTATCTCTAAACTGAGCGCAGGGATGGAAAATAAATAAAAGCTAGTGGGAAGACTTTACAGAATGATTTGCAATGATGAACTTTACACTCTCCAGCTTAAGCAGCAGTTTTCCAGTCATATAGCTGACTTGGCAAGAAAAAAATGAACTGTCAATACGCAATAAATGAGAAAAAGAAAACTGAAAAAAAAAGTCACAACTTTACCCAGTTGCCAGATCAAGGAACAGGGACAGAGTATGATCAATAACATCCTCACTCTGTAACCACAGCAAAGGTCAGCAAAGCTCAAAGGTAAAGCTTAAGCCAAAATCAGTAAATGAATAGTCACCTCAGCATAGCACTTCAGATTTGTAGCAATTTTCCCAACAATCACATTGAGAAGAATTAAATGGTCATTAAGTCCTAGAAGCTCAGACAATCTTCCATACAACTGCTGCAGCAAAGAAGCATTGGTTTATGGAATCTAACAAGCAGGTACATCTGCCACACTTGGCCAAATATTAGCAAGAAAATGTACAGGGAAAATTTTAGCAACCATTGGCAATAGTGCCAAATTTTTGCAGGGCTGGTTCCGGCATAAACCAAAAGAAGACCATCAAAAGAGAAAATAAAAGAATAATTGTTTATTAACCTTTGAAGCATGCATGGCTTGGTCTCCTACATACGACCTTCTGAAACTTTGTACAAAGACGAGAATAGCTCGGTCAAGCCTTTGCTTACTTAATTCTTGATATCTCTGCAAAGACAATAAGTCAGTTATTGTTCACACAATGAACCTGCGACAAGACTACCAATTCCCAGCGGTTTCTTTGCAAGCAAAGGTTTGTAGTATTTTTGGTCATCTATCAATCATAATTTTGAGCAATTAGTCTGTTATTAGGAATAATGCTACTGGTAATCTGTTATAAGAGTAAAATATACCAAAATACCAGCGTGCTCCCCAAACTTTGAGGGGGTCATCTAGGTCCCTAAACTATTAATATGCATTTTTATGACTCTCAACTTGTTAAATGATCCACCTTGGGTTCAAAACCAGTGGTAAATTTTCTGCTGGTGACGTGGAAGCTAACAAGACATGCTATAATGACGTGGGCACTAAGCACGTGTTTGCTTGTGATCCTGGAAAACCTGCCAGGCACAGGCAGGTGCTCCCAGGCGCACGATTTGCTGAGCCTGGGGTCTCAATTGCTGTCTGGCAGGCAGCATCCCAACAGGCCCTAACGAAGCGTGAACTAGAGAGAGGAATGAGGAACAATATGACATTAAGGTCCCACCACAGTTTAATGGCATGTGGCGTCTGGCACTAGCGGTGATGTTGACATGATGAGGTGGCAAAATAAGGTGCCATGGATGACAGTACATGGCAAGTGGCAGACTAACAAGGATTGTTAAGGCTTTGGGCCTTGGGTGAACCCACTTTTAGGGGCATATAAACTGCTAATTGATAGTTTGGGGACCAACATGACACCCACGGACAAGTTTAGGGACATCTGGTGTATTCCACTCATTTGTCAAAATTGTCCCATAATATATGATGAATCATATTAGAAAAATTGCCAATCACTCGCTCAAGAAAATAACGAAGAGCACCAAAACTGTTCGCTAGCAAGGGAAAGCGAAAGGGCGTCTAGCTGAGTTAGTTCGACTCCCCATGAGAGCACATTTTCAGGCTAAGGTTAAAAAAATCCCCTCGTCTGTCCCAACGCCGAAGCACAGGTAAGGTCTGGCCCCGGTCGTGGTTGTTCTCACATGGGCTACGGTGCCGCTGCGTATGGGTGGGGCAGGGGTTCAGGGGTTTTCTCGACCTGTGTGAGAAGGTCTTCTTCTTCTTAATGCAATGCCCGGAGGCTGTCTTATCCCCCGCAGGTACAGTTTTTTTTTTTATAAACAAGGGAAAAGGGAACAACAAAACAGAAATCATATGCAAGCTCATCATTTTCCATAACCACAGCAAGCAAATGTTGATCAATACCTTAGTTGGGATATCACAAATTTAAGTTCCAATGCTCTTCTCATAACAGAGCTGACAAAAGCTTAGATTTAAAGGCAATTTACAGTTGCATGGCGTTTTGTTCCATATTGCCAAACCTAGATAGTACAGCAGTCTGTACTATATCATTGTAGTATCTTTTGCTATTATGGATCCAAAAGATGCATTAAACTAATTGTTGTATCCAAAAGTATAAGTGTCCTTTTGAGCCACACGATGCCAAATGGAGCTTTAAACTTAGCTCCCAAATTGGTAGTGTAAAAGCATCCTTATGGTTATCATCTCAAAGAAACCTACTGACCGCGAGGCCCGCAAAAACCTAACAACCCAATGTGGATGCACAAATATAAATGTACTCTATAGCGGTAAGTGAATCCATCAAGTAAAAGAAACATTGTTTCCTATAATGTAGGGTGCTTGCTTTTGGAACAAACAATAATAAGTCGAAAGTTAGAAAGCCATCTTGAACTGTAGTTTGCATTAATTACGTAATAATTCACATAACTACGAATAGGCTGGACATCAAATGGAAAACTAATAACAAGAATGTCATTTCTGCCATTCTGATCAAATTCATACAATTCCAATGGGAAACTGAGGGGAAGGTGCCCACAGAAAAATGCTAATTATATGTACCGAAAAGTTTGAAATAACACATTTTGCATTACTGCAATTCCAATTTTTCAAGTGAATTGATAAATGAGTTTATATCATGTTACTGACAAAATACTAAAGCTGTTAACCAGTTAAAGTTAAACAACAAATTGTCACAGTAAGAGGATTGTTCGACTCTAGACATGTGCTTACTTTCTACATTAACAAATAATTTTCAGGGGAATTATTCATCCTGCGAATACACTAGCTCATTATTCATGTTCAAGTGTTGTTCGAGAAAAATTATTCATGTTAAGTGGATAAATCAGTTTCATCTAACCTGTGCGTGTGCTCCTGTATCAGTCATACTTATCAACTGCAGTACACGGGCAGAGAGTTCTGCATCAATTAACTCTTGTGTTTCTTGGCTGCAGAACATGGAAAATCTCATCCATGACAAGCATATAAAGAACAAAGTTTACAAAATAAGAAAAAAAAAATATTGCTCACCTAGCACCTGTTACCTGCCTAACTTTGACAATGGCCGCAATTATGTGAACCATCCATGCGATTTGGCCTTCAATGACAGACAGCTCATCAGCATCACCAGGAGCTGGTAATCTGGACCTTTCCTGTAGTAGATATTTATTTTGTAATAGAATTATATTTATATTAAAAAAAAAGATTGTGTGAAACAACACAAACATACCGTATAAGCTTGCAGAAGAGGTTCCATGATGTTTATGATGTACAGACTACTACTTTGGTACTGCAACTCGTTGAAAGAAAAGAAGAATCAGGTACTGTAATATGAAACATTTGTAGGAAAATATTATATTCTGAAGTCGAAAAAATAATAAGGGGTCTCATTTATCCAATTGGTAGGAAGATTACTTATAATTTTTTGCTGATTTAATTAACTAAAAATTATCCATATAAAGTTAACACATACAAATTGCAGGCAAATTTACTATCCAGATTCAGAAAATTTTATTTAGCACCATTTTCCTAAATAAGCTGGAACAGAGCATATCTTTTACAGGAAGATCTCAAACTAATCAATTAAAGATGTAAATGATCTTATTCCCTACTGTATTCAAAGAAGAGAACCAGATGAATAGTTTTTAAAACACCAAAAACCAAAATTAGGTAACAGAAACCTGGAATCTGCAAAGGAAGGGAAGAAACTCCAGCTGGTCCTGGAGAAGTTCCACACTATCCAAAGGATTTTCCAGTGAGTTGTCAGCAAGGATGGCCTGAGATGGGTAGAAAAAACAAATGATAAGAATGGTAGGAAAAACTTTTTTTAAACTGAAACAGGAGTAGAAGTATCTTGTATGAACTAATACCTGAACAGAATTAATTCTAGAAGTGATAAAACCCTCTGTGATCTTGGGAACAGTTTCATCAAGAAGACTTGGTGTTTCGCCTTTCAAGTAAGGCACGGATGTCACCAGCCTTGACCAAAGACTTAGAAGATAGTAGACACTGCTGCTGGCCCACTACAGAAAGAAAAATCAATAGTCATAAGCCTCACAACATCATATTTCAGAAAACAAAAGGCCAGCAGTTAAGCAATAAGAATAAGACAAACCTGCCATGACAACAAGGATCTAGTTGTAAATTCAGCTACTAGACCAATCCATTCACCATAAAACTCAACATTCAGAAGCTCTGCCAGCTGCACAGCACAATAACTTAACTAACATATAATGATAAAAGGGCTCATTTCTAGCATAGGCTAGTCAATTATAAAGAAATATGGCAACTCCATCAGCAAAAGATCTACACACATGAAGTTATTTATCTAGTATTATTGTTAACAAATGACAACAGTCAAATATAAACCGAATCATCTGGTAAATGTTGTGGATAATTCTGAGGATGTCGAAAAAGAATAACAGAAAAAGTAAGGGAAAATGGTGTTCTTGCCCCTTACACACATGTGTAATTGTGATTTTGCCCTCGCTTTTCTAACTTTGTGATTTTGCCCTTAACTGTAGCAAAGTCGACGCATTTTTGCCCCTGGTCAACGCGAATTTGCCCCTGTTTTTACCGTTGACCAGGGGCAAAATCGCGTTGACTTTGCTACAGTTAAGGGCAAAATCACAAAGTTAGAAAAACGAGGGCAAAATCATAATTTCACGTCAAAGTAGGGACAAGAACACAAGAGCCCCAAAAAGTAAAGGAACAAACATAGAACAGTTTGATTGATGCTGCTTTAATATGATCAATAAATATAAGGTACATAGTTGTAACAGAAGAAATTTCCAAATAAAAAATAGGTGTGGGTGTGAGTCAGTCCTCACAATTTTTTAACATTATACAGTTTCATAATGTGCAAGAGTATTTTGACAAATTGTTCAATGGTGAGAATACAGACACAACCTTTCAGTTGGATGACTCTTTTGATGACATCAATAGGCGCTTTGTGCGGAGAATCCAAGAATCTGAGGTCAGAGAGGCGTTGAAAAGGATGAAAGGAGGTAAGGCGATGGGACCGGATGGTATCCCAATCGAGGTGTGGAGATGCCTTGGGGACATAGCTATAGTATGGCTAACCAAGTTGTTTAACCATATTTTTTGATTGAACAAGATGCCTAACGAGTGGAGAAGTATATTGGTTCCGATCTACAAGAATAAAGAGGATATTCAAAGTTGTACTAATTATCGGGGAATTAAGTTGATGAGCCATACTATGAAGCTATGGGAGAGAGTTATCGAGCATCGCTTGAGAGCAATAACGCGGGTCTCTATGAACCAATTTGGTTTCATGCCCGGAAGGTCAACCATGGAAGCCATTTTCTTAATAAGACAAGTTATCGAGCGGTATAGGGAGAAGAAGAATGACCTACACATGGTTTTTATTGACTTGGAGAAGGCTTATGATAAAATACCAAGGAATGTTATATGGTGGGCTTTGGACAAACATAAAGTCCCAACGAAGTACGTCGGGCTCATTAAGGACATGTACAACAATGTTGTGACTAGTGTTCGAACAAGTGATGGAGATACGGATGACTTCCCGGTTAGGATAGGACTACATCAAGGGTCAGCTTTGAGTCCTTATCTGTTTGCCTTAGTGATGGATGAGGTCACAAGGGACATACAAGGGGGCATCCCTTGGTGTATGTTTTTCGCGGACGATGTAGTGCTAGTTGATGAAAGTCGGACAGGAGTGAATCAGAAACTGGAATTTTGGCGGGAGACTTTGGAGTCCAAAGGTTTTAGACTCAGTAGAACTAAAACTGAGTATATGAGATGTGACTTCGGCACTACTACTCGGGAGGAAGATATTAGTTTGGAAGGTCAAGTAGTGCCTAGGAAGGATACCTTTCGATATTTATGATCAATGCTACAGAGAGACGGGGATATTGATGAAGATGTTAGCCATAGAATCAAAGCAGGGTGGATGAAGTGGCGCCAAACATCTGGTGTCCTACGTGACAAAAGGGTACCACAGAAGCTAAAAGGCAAGTTTTATAGGACGGCGATTAGACCTGCTATGTTGTATGGTGCAGAATGTTGGCCTACGAAAAGACGACATGTTCAACAGATAAGTGCCGCGGAAATGCGTATGTTGCGTTGAATTTGCGGTCATACAAGAAGGGATCGAGTTCGGAACGATGATATACGTGATAGATTAGGGGTAGCACCAATTGAAGAAAAGCTTGTCCAACACCAGTTGAGATGGTTTGGACATGTCCAACGGAGACCTCCAGAGGCACTGGTGCGTAGTGGAATCCTAAGCCAGGATAGTAACGTGAAGAGAGGCAGAGGAAGACCGAAGTTGACTTGGGTAGAGGCAATAAAAGGAGACTTGAAAGGATGAAATATACCCAAAGACTTAGCCTTAAATATGAGTGCTTGGAAAACAGTTATTCACGTGCCTGAACCTTGATTGCTTCTGCTGGGTTTCAACTCTAGCCTACCCCAACTTGTTTGGGACTTAAAGGCTTTGTTGTTGTTGTTGTTGATACAGTTTCATAATGTAATACCTTAAATTCATTATTTTGCACTTCATACCACACCAGGGGTATTCAGACATTTTTGGATAATATGGGGGTTATTTAGGTATTATTTTGATTTTTTTTCTACGAAGCTTAATGATAAGAAATGACAATACCAAAAAAAACATTGCTAGTTGGTATTGACAACATTTGAAAAAATAAAACTAGAATAGCCTCCCAGTTAAGAACAGTAATTTTGGTACGAAGTGTCCATGAGGCAACGAAAGTTCACAAACAAAGGTCCCAAAAACAATGTCAAGCATAACACTTAACACATTTCCTCATACATGAGGTGGCCATAGGAGTAACAGTACACTGCTAGTGGCAAAGAAGAGAAGGATTGTCAATATATTGTGCATGTTCCATCTATTCCAGTGATGTTTTTATATGGATACTAAATAAACAGCAACAGTAAACAATAGCAGTCACGCCAATAAGCTGTAACATACTAATATATTAGCATAACCAATTAACTGGTTCTTTTCATTGGTATAAAACTAAAAGATTAGGAAAAATTACAAAAAAAAATAACAATCAATTTCAGAAGGGTGCCAATTCTCTTATTATACTAGGAGCCTAGACCTTATGGTTTGCACCACAATAGGTGTGTGTTTGATGGGGCATCTCCTAACCTGGCTAGAGATCTTCCGCTAGCTAATGAGGGGCTGCATTTGTGAGGTTTGGCTGAAGCGCAAGGCATTTCTTACCTCTTTGCGCTTCAGCCGGACGACAGTGGAGTTTAGGTCGTGGTTGTGTGTTTTTACCCCTTTGACATGTGTAAATAAAAAAAAAAGCTACCAAGCAACACAAATACTTTGTTGGTCTATTTCCTATCACATGCTAAAATGAAAACAGATAATCATTAGAGAAAAAACGAAAACAGATAAAGAGAATATTTGTTGCCAAAACAGCAATAAACCAAGTAGGGTCATTCTTCATTCAAGTAACAGGATTGCAACTTATACAGGTCCTTATAAAAAAACTAAAAGTATTTTTTAAACTCTAAACCGTCATAATTTCACTGCTATGAAATAATGAAATTCAAGCTATGTCCATAGCGAAAAAGGAACAGGATTGCAACCTGGTAATTCACTTTGAAACGTCCCAAAAGACGGCAGAACTCATGGTAATTGTCATGATCAGCAAGTCCTGCAAATTGGAAACCAATAAATTGCATAACTATTTTGCCTGCGTCAGTGCATCAAGAAACTTATCTACATGGTAAGAGTAGCAACTGTAAGCATATCAAATCAAAAGACTTATCTGCTAACAAGTTTGCATTCTCTTACAATACACAATGTGGTTGTGGCAGTCAATTTATCCAATTAACAGAAAACAAGATTATTACTTCATGTACAATGTCTTCAATAGAGATCATTATGCTTTTATTTTAGCAAAAGAGACTATTATTCTCATTAATCTGTGAAAATTGTGAGAGGAACACAAAACCAGCATCAAATACAAATTCACAATGAAAAATCTGTGTAGTAAACCTTGTCCAGTTAGAAGTATCTCCTTGGTGCCTAGCATCAGATGAGAAAGAAACAGGGACCTTGCAGGATCCTCCACAAAAATACTGCGCCTGACAGAAGCAAGTCGCACCAGACACTCCAAAGCCTGGAAAAATCAAAGGGTTTGCACATATAAGTACAGAAGGAAAAGGAAGAGAAAAATATATGAAAGGTTAAATGCAGGTATAGCTTAAGGCACTAGCCAGAATAAATTTCTGAAGCAGAGATTAGTCAATGTTAAATTTACTAACAATGGACGAAAGAACATACTTCTAAGAGAATACGGCAAACATTATAAAAAAAATTTGTTGCTGCATGTCGCAGCAAAAATTTACAGTTCTTGAGCAAGAAAAAACCCACTAAGAATACTAAATTAGCAGGCTGCCAGGTTGCATTAATGACCAAACCACCTCATAAGAAGGTAAATAGTGATTGATCTTCAAAAAGGTAATATAGTGATCGGTCTCTAACAGGATACTAGAAATACACTGAACCAACCATAAAAATAAGATTATACTTTAATAACTTCGCTAACATGCTAGAGAAAATGTCGTTCCGGATCCACTCTTCGCAGGTTTATCGAGGGCATAAAACTGTCATAATTCTGTGCACACGAACATGGACAAAACAAGGTAACTCTTTTCAAACGTGGAACAAAACAAAACTCTCTTGTTATTAATGAATTACCCAAATCATCATGTCAGTGTATACCTCTTTTGAAACTCGTATGTCATTAACTTTGTAGTAATCAAAGAAGATTTGGAGTGTGGAAGGATCTTGAAGAAGAGGCCTCCAAGATGCAGGAAGCTGCACCAAAATAAAATATTCAATTATTGAATAAAAGAAAGAGATTAAGTGTGGTACAATGACAGGTTAATCAAACGTAAGAAGCTAACAATCATGTAACTGATATACCTGCACTGTTCCAAATTCTTCAGAGCTTTCGTCCACCGGAGAACCAACAAAGTCAAATGATAAGCACTTCAATGCAAGGTCAAGAGGAATATGTCCAAATTCATCCGGGGCTGAAGTATAAGGGAAAAATATTAAGAATTGCAATAATCTACTAGGAAAAAATGCCAACTAGACATATTGTGCATACCTTCACTCTTCAGTTGGTTAAGTGAGGTTAATGATATTTGGAAGACCTGCAGAAGAAACTGGTCCTTGAATGAACTCGCAATTTTCCTATGAAGCGTCACAGGCATCGCAGGGTTTGGCTATATGATAAACAACATATAAACATCAAATTAAAACGGGTATGACAATTCAAATGTACTAAAAAAATGAAGTCCGAAATAAAACCTTGATTGGAGGTGAAGTTAATTATATGAACCAAAAAGCACAAGGTCAGTCTGTAAATGTATACACTAGTACATTACATACTAAGAAAACTCTCATTCAAGAAATGTGTTGTTTCAAGAGAGAGAGAGAGAGAGAGAGCAAGTATGGACACCGCTACAGTTACCTCCATATTAACCAAGCAACATGTGTTACTCTTCATGTTAAGTAGGAAACAAGCATATTGGAACTATCTTGACAAGTTCATCAGCAACAGACACACAAGGTCTTCACAACAGACACAATTATATATGACAAAACAGAAGTACACAAAGAAACAGAGAAAAGCCTTTTGTGTGTCCATTTGCATACATGTTAATAAGCCAATCACACGTAGACATATTTAATATCCCTGCTTCTTAGTACTAACATTAAGATTATACATGATGTTCATTTGCATGGTTCTAGGTGCAACTGGTCTTGCATGAATTCATTCCACAAGATAGTGTATATGTTGATCAGTTGTGCTTGTGCATAGTCAGCATTATGTATGGTGGTCAAAACAACCATTTCATTTTTTTTCTATGACGGTATGTCCACGCAACATGAGCAAACAACACAATTTGCAGCCTGGTAGAACCAACCAATCAACATTATTTTTGAAGCAACGCTCAGTTAAACTTTAATCTATCCATGTTTGAATCAAAATAAGACCCAAAATTGAAAGGGAACTATAACCTATGGAGCATATACTGGCTTCACAAATAATTGTGTCTCACCTGATTCATTTCTGTAACGAGATTGTTTAGTATCTTCAAGCCTATGAAATAATGATCCTGAGATGCCTGAAATGATGTAGGCACAGCCAACAAAGATAAGCAAAATGCATCACGTCGCATGCAAAAGAACTTGGAACCAAAAGTATACCATCTCCAGTCACAAAGACTTCTCACTTTGAACACATGGTCTCCAAAATTGTATTTACAAGACCAATACAATTGTAATATTATGGAAGTTATTCCCATGACAAACCTAAACATACAATATGCATGGTCTCAAGTACAAATATTTCAGAAATTAAAATCTTCTGACAATTGAAATTTTGGAATTTTGGCTGCAGGCATGTCCAAAATGACATCTGGCGACAGGAGGGAGTATAATATTGCCACAACTGCTTCATTTAAATATTCATTAAACAGACTTGCTTCAGTAATTACTAATGTACCAAAACAGTAAAGATGCTTATGTTTTAGCTTAAACACAAAAGTTTTACATAATATAATAAAAAAAAACTCTCTTGTTGCTCCATTCTTCTTCTACAAATGATTGAGGTTTCTAAGGCGTTGTGGCACCCAGTGCCATTGAGGTGTGCCTGGACACATAGGTGCTGTCACGTGCAGGCCCCAAGTGTGTTACTGTTCACAGGAACAGTAATCTAGCCTTATAGCCAGTGTGGCTAATTGTTGTCCTTAGTTAGTTAGGAATTAGAAGATTGGATAGCAAGGATAAGATTAGTTCAGATCTATCTCAGGGGTTTCTTACCAGTAGAGATAAGATTATATTTGAACTGTTAGGGCCATTCTAGCTTTATAAAAGGAGCAGCTGGCAACCATTTTGGGGAAAGCAAAAAAGAACATCAATCTATTAGGCTTAGCCCCTTCTACCCCTGCCCTTGTGCTCCGGCTGCCAGCTACCGGCTGCCTGACGTCGGGCTGCTTGGCTTAGGGCCATCCAGATCAAGGTTCATGACACGTGCCACCTAGACAATGCCTAGGAAATATAGTGTAACTAGAACCTTGTAGCGTTCTGTCGCGCCACCACGCCAGGGGTACACCTGGACACTTAATTGTTGCCTCATAAATCAATGCGTTTAACAGACAGAACAGTTCATTTACAAGTAATGTTCTCCTGTTTAAAGGGCAAAGATAGATGTTCTCAAATCGCTATGCAACTGTGCATACAATCACTGTAAGAGACCATTAATCTGGGAGAGACTCTTATGTTGTTATTAACTGGTCCCTTACAGACTGGTCGAAGAAAAAAACTAAACAAATTTAGAGAACAGTAGAAGAGATATTTATTGGTGTACGATAACAACCTATTCTAGCACACATTATCTTAACATGTGTATGTGAGATAAAAAAACATTTATGGAAAAACAGTGGGGGTCTATATAAAAGATGACAAAAGGGATGCAGAAGGTATAGACGTATATAGTATAATGAGCAGCAATGTGACTGTAGTAGAAAGTTTACAATAACCTCGGAAAAACTGAAAGGAAATATTTCTTTTTCCGTGAGATGAGGGTTCCATCAGAAAACAAGAAGCCTAGTTTGAATAGTTATGGTAACAGTACATCAACGATTGGATCAAGTTACTCCATAAAGGATTTTAACCTATATAAATAGCATAGAAAAAATTCCTATCTAAGTTTCAACTGAAATAGCAACTTCCAAATTTTACTGGCATATTTGGCACAGGATCTTACAACCTGCTTCCCATATGGAACTTAGACCATTAAAATGGATATCACCAGGAATACAAAATTGAAACAACAGATTCCCTGATAAATTACTAACAAATTATCAGAGTTCTTAATAATACCGCTCAAGTGCTCAATGATTTCTTCCAAGGTTTTAGGTCTTATGAACATGAAGTCATGAACAAATTCATGTATGACCTCTATGCATGCAACAACAGCATGGGTCCAGTAGGGTGGAAACAGTCTGTATTTTCCTTACAAGTTACATTTCTCTGTGTTCAAAAGGTTAAAAAGTTCAAACAACTCACTGGATCCACGTGTATAGAAACAGGAATAGTGTCTGCAGATTTATATGGTGCAAATAGCTATCTTGTGAAGTTTAATTAATTTCAAAAACAGGTTTCAGTCATCGAACTGGCAAGGTCTCATGTGATGACAAAACTCTTAAATGCGTGACAAACAATCAGAGAATTCTTATCTCAACACATAAAGCATGCAAGACATACTTACAAGACCTAAGAAATCAGTCGCTTCCTTGACAGTCTCTCTGAATCTGTCATCATCAAACCATCCAAATTTTGTAATTCGACAAACCAGCTGAATTAGGGACACAATGACAAAATTCTGCAATTTAGGCCCCCTTGTGGCAAGATAGTTTATGACATAATTCCCTTCACACAGATTACAAAAAAGGTTAGGTGTAAATAAGCAACAAGAGGTATACAAAAGCATGTAAGAAACAGACACAAATACTAATTTCGTCTATGATGACGTATAAAGAAGGAAAAAGTCCATATTACTCCCTCCAAGTTTGGCCTATGTCCAAATAACCCCCCAAACTAACATTTGGTTCAATTTACTCCCTCCAACTATTTAAGTTGGTCCAACTAACACCTTAAAGAGTTTTTTCTTTTTTGGTTTCTCTATGTACAAATTATATTTTAGTTTCAAATTTTGTGAGGTGATAGAGGACATTGTATTTTGTATTAGAAAAATGCACTATGAATTTTTCATCATTATGTTTTATACGATATTGTACCTCCAGTGTTAATTTATTATTAAATTTCCTAAGCTATCAAAATAGTGGCAACAAGTTAAGATATATTTTTCTAACATAACTTGTGATGTTCTCTATCATATCACAGAAGTTGATATTAAGACTCAACAAATACGTGGAAAAACAAAAATAACAAACTATGTTAAGGGGTAAACTAGACCAACTGAAATAGTTGGAGGGAGTAAATTGAACCAAATGTAAGTTTACGGGGTAATCTGGACATATGCCAAACTTAAGGGGAGTAATTTGAACTTTTTCCCATAAAGAATGATAAATGGAAATAGTTATCTTTCCAGCAACGTCATGAAAGCAGACAAAGAAAACTTGAGAATATGAAACTATATAATTTACAATCTTTAGATATGTCACAAGTATAAGGAAATGAGTCTAGAAGAAATAACAAAAGCTTATTGAAAATTACATTGAGACTACTCTGTATGATTGCATGCTGCATACATCACAGGCTCACAGCTCATATTTATTCAACAAATAGAGAGACATAAATGTTAAAGCAGATGCAACTGAGCAGAAACAACACAGCTAAATTTGATAAACATAAAGGGATTTTAATGCCAAAATGCCACATGGATGCAACAGAACAGAAACAATAAAACCTTAATTATAGATGATGCCATGCAATAAGTGTACAGAAAGAAACATTACGTATATCGAGACGGAGCTTCAAAGAAAGACTGCGGTCGGAAACTTGCTTCAGCAAGCTTGAACTCGCCAGCATCAGGGCATATGGAGTTGAGGCATTGTCCAATATGTATTGGCATTGCGAAATGTACTCGCTATTCTCTGAGAAGCACTTGAGGGTGCTTTCTGCATGCACTCTCTCAGCTGAGTCTCTAGAATTATAAAGCTTTTCACACAACACCTCTAATTGCGCTAGGCTCTCCATTGATGACATGAAAATGAAGCTTCAAGTTTGCAGTTGACCAAGTATCCAAGATTAATATGTCACCAGGTTCTGAATTAGTATCCACGAATTTGCATGAATGCTTGTCACAAGCACCGAATTAATGCATTAGGTATTCGGTTGAATAGGAAACTTGTAAAGCACTGTAAGGAGCTTAGAAGCTAAAATATGTGATTCTAGCATAGGATGAAGGATTGTTACAGTACATTCATATTACAGGAGAGAAATATTTGAACAAAAGAGTTCTCTCATGACAATCTTTTCAATGACGCTTAATCAAAGACACAAGACACAATATAAACAGCTAACGAATGCTTATATCGCCAATACCAGCCCCAATTCAGCCTGGGTTACAGTGATCTGCAAGAATGGAAATGCCAAACTTAGCGACCGCCAAACCAGCAAAACAATAGCATAATAACAAAACAATGGTTGCTTTTAGCTTCATTTGCTAAGCAATTCCACTTGATGACACATACAAACATAGTTACAGCAATCTACGTGATACCATAATAATCAGCTAACAATAGCTGCATTTGCTGAGCCATTGTATTTTGTTAGTTCATGCAATAATGATAAAATCTGAACAGGTACTGCACAGCATAGGTAAAAGACTATTTATAGCGACTTAACAGGTATCACATAACACAAGAAAAAGGGATAAAGGAAACATAACGCAGGGGGGAAAAAGGATCAAAGCGAGTTATGTGATGCTCTATTTGATAGGGCTCCCCTACATTCCGGCATACATATAAACACACAGCACAACAAACAATGAGTTAATCGGAAAAAAAACATGCTGCATTCCCCTAAACACTGGATAGCCTATCATCAAAGATCAGGTTGCATAATTCTAAAAAAAGATCAGGTTGCATGACATGGAAATCGCTCTAGGATGATGCTTATCCCAGGGGTGGAACCATGCATGGAAATCGCTCCAGGATGATGCTCATCCCAAGGGCAGGAGCGGATCCAATAATTTTTGCAAAAACTTCGAAGTTAGGGGCTTGTCAAATAGCTATATAGCTTTAGGTTAGGGTTTCGGTGCTCAGCTTCGCACAGCATAAGGGAAGGGAAGAGAAGGGGTGGGAGCACCTGGTGCCCTGGTGGGTGCTCGTCGCCGGGCGCCGGCAAGACACCAACGAAAGCCTCAGCACCTGGCTTAGGGCGGCGGCGGCGGCGTCTGAGAGCGAGAGGGGAGCGAGAGAGCGAGCGAGCGAGGAGGGACGAAGAGGGATGCAGTGGACGGGGGGAATGTAGGTTATGCATCGACGGCGAAAAAAAAAACGGACGGGCTTCTTGTGGGCTGTTTTTTTTCTAGTTTCGTTCTGTTTTTTATTTTTCTTTCTCTCCCTTTTAATTTTTTTTATTCTTGTTGATTTCATATCTATTCTCTTCATTGGACACTATCAATGGCTAGTACAACATTTGTTTTAAATAACAGAAATTTTATATCTATTCTCTTCATTGGACACTATCAATGGCTAGTAAATATATAGTACATTGTAAATAAGTAAATGGAACTTCTTATATTTTATTAAGGTTGAATATTTTTCTATTGAAGCTAGAAGCCATTTTCACATGAACATATACCAATTTCACAAACCAAGAAGCTATAACAACATTTTTCTAAAATAAAAACAATTTTCTCTTTGTGACAATTTCCCAAGTGAATACTAAATATTTCTTTGCTAAACATGGAACAATAGTTCCCATAAACTAGGAACATTGCTATCATCAAAAAAAAATGGTATGAACACATTAAAAGAAATTTACATGCTCCAACAAGAACTGATAAAGAGTACTAACACTTCAATATCTCATGAAAAATTTGAGTCTTCCTAGCACTCTATTTTCATTTTATAATGTACTAAGGATTTTTATGATGTAATGGGGTTAAAGATTTGGTTGCAAAATACTTTTGTGTTGGAATAGTCACACTTTATCAATCTTAAACAAATCCAGCTAAGCGAGTGTTTAGGCCCTCTTTGGCACGGCTTTACCGGCTCCGGCTCCAGGTACTGTAGCAGTACTGTAGCACGGAGCCGGAGACGCTCCAGGTCATGGCTTCACCAGTTCCGGCTCTCTCTAGTTCATTTTTTACCTCGATTTCCGAAACGTCTCCTGCTACAGTGTCGCTACAGTGAATTTGATGAGGAAGCGGAGCCTCCAAGAGCCCTGCCAAAGGGGGCCTTATTATCCGCAAGGCACAAATAAAGTAGAGGCACATGATGGCGCAAGTCCACAGAAAAGCTCCAACCGAAAACAAATATATGCAATTGTTATCAGGCAAGAGAAAAAAAAAGGTTTGACATGACAGGATATGAATATAAATAGTTTGACTATAAAAACAATTATGCATTTGGAGAAAAATAATATTGTACAAATAACAATGATGCATAATTAATAAATAAGGAATGTTGCCACTCTTACATGACATTGGTTGTCCTTTTATTATGGAATAATAAATGGTTTTTTCTATAGGTAGAACATTTTTTTGCTTACCCCTTTGTAGTAAAATATTTTTTGGGGGGTTAGAAACAACTTCTAGAGTAGAAAAAACAATATTTTATTAAGAGGAAAGAAATATTCTCATAATAGAAAAGGTTAGGAAGTGTAACCCATTTGCCTTCCTAGTATCTTATGGAATAGGAAACTTCTACATGAGAAATTTTCTAGATAAATGACGAGTATGCATAAGACATAACTATCATACTTTAGACAAAAGAATACTCTATATATGGATATTTTGCATGAGAAATATCTAGGAATAGATAAACTCAAACAAGATTCTAAATAGAATATTCTAGATCTAGATCTTATGTGTAATGAGAAATATCTAGATAAACATGAGAGGTATTCTAAAATGTAAAAAAAAGTGTAGAAGGTTGCCACCATATAAAGCCATAAGTACATAGATAGACTTGAGTGTTCATTCCATACGTATAGTCACCAAGTGAGTTATCAAAAGTTATGAAAGTAGCCATCGCATATTTAGTGTAAAAATACTTCATAGTTATTTTAAAGTTTATATATATAGTCTTATTTAGTAGGAGTTAAAAGTTTGTTTATAATGATCTAGACATGGGCCCCGTTCGGCTTGCTGAATTTTGACTGAAACTGACTGAAAAACACTGTTCTTGCTGAATTGTTGTAAGAGAAAAATATTGTTCTGGCTGAAAAAAGAAGTCGAACAAGCCGGCTTCTGGGTAAGCTGAACAGGGCCATGATTATGAATAAAATAAAAGGGAAGCACAACCAATATCATAATAAATGCATCTGCCACTACTCAGGGTGAAACCAGCTAGTCGATAGGGGCTTGGGTTGAGGTCGATTTTACTTTTTGGTGTGTGTTGGCATTTCTTAGCGTCACTATCCGGAATGTATCCCCGACAATGTCACTATCTGAAAGTTCTAGTTTGGTTTTGATGAATTGATGAAATCATATGTGCTAACCTAGTTTATCAAGTGGTCATGAGAAAGGTATCACACTCCAAGTGGTGTAGCAAATGATAATCATGACATGACGATAACGATGCCATGGTGATGATCAAGTGCTTAGACTTGAAAAGAAGAAAGAGAAAAACAAAAGGCTCAAGGCAAAGGTATAAATGATAGGAGCCATTTTATTTTGGTGATCGAGACACTTAGTGAGTGTGATCACATTTAGGATTGATAGTTGTACTATTAAGAGGGGTGAAATCGTATCGAAATGCGGTTGTCAAAGTGCCACTAGATGCTCTAACTCATTGCATATACATTTTAGATCTAGTAGAGTGCTAACACCTTTAAAAATATTTGTGAAAATATGTTAACACGTGTGCATAAGGTGATACACTTGGTGGTTGGCACATTTGAGCAAGGGTGAAGAAGATAGAGTTGAAAAGAAGTTAGTCACACTGGTCACCAAGTGACCAGACGCTGGTCTTGGTCGGACCGGCGCATCCGGTCAAGTGGCAGTTGTGGACACGCAGCGTCAGTCTTCGACCGGACATTGGCGTTAAAGTGATCGGACACTGGGCGGGTGTGTCCGGTCACACAGACGTGGCAGCACACTAAGGAGGCAGTGTGTCACCAGACGCTGGGTGCGTCCGGTCGGGCTTAATCGAACGCGTCCAGTCACGCATGGAAGCTTACTGAAAATGACCGTACGCTGAGGTCCTACGTCCAGTCGTAATCCAACTAACGCGTCCGATCACAGTTGGAACCTTACTGGAAATGACCGGACGATGGTGTTGGAGCATCCGGTCACTTTGAGCAAAGCGTCTGGTCAACACTTAACTGTTGAGATCGGGTGAACAGCATTTGAAGCCGATGACACGTGACAAGCATTGGGCGATCGGACACTAGGGTCCTGTGTCTGGTCGATCTGACCGAAGCGTCCGGTCACCCCGTGTTGTGCCTAATAAAGGGACACAATGGCTCTATTTCATAGGGGCTTCTATTTAAGCCCCATGGCTGGCTCAAGCTCACTCTTTTGGCCATTTGCATTGACATAGCAACCTTGTGAGCTCAGCCAAAGCCCTCCCACTCATCTCCATCATTGATTCATCATATCTGTGAGATTGGAAGAGAATCCAAGTGCATTGCTTGAATGATTGTATCTAGAGGCACTTGGTATTCATGTTTCGTTGCGGGATTTGTTTGTTGCTCTTGCTGGTTGCCACCACCTAGACGGCTTAGAGCAACGAAGGAGGATTGGCATAAGTTGATGATTGTTCGTGGCCATCTCTGGTGATTGTGAGGGGACTTGTACCTTCCTCGGCGGAGCACCGAAAAGTAACTCTAGTGGATTGCTCGTGTCATTGAGTTACCTCACTTGTGGGTAGGTTCTTGCGGTGTCCAATTATGTGGATGAGGTTCGTGCAACACCTCTTAGCCGTCGAACCACCAAGTGTTGGTCGACACAACGGGGACGTAGCGTGTTGGCAAGCACGTGAACCTCAGAAGAAAATTGATTGTCTCTTACCCTTTGGTATTCTCCCGGTGATTGATTTAGTATTCATATTGTGATTGGTTCACTCCTTTACACGGCGGTATAATCACCCTACTCACTTATTTATATTCTTGCAAACTAGTTGTAGCAAGCTCTTTACTATAATTAAAATTGAGAGCTTACCTTGTTATTTTAAGTTCATCTAGTAGAGCTCTTTAGTGTAGCAAGTGTGAGAGCTCTTAGTGAGTAGTGATCTAGCAAATAGTGTGTCAAGAGATCAAAGCAACTAGAATTGTTGGATAGGTGGCTTGCAACCCTTGTAGAGCTAGAGCAAGTTTGCATTTCGCTATTTGTTATACTAATCAAATTGCTCTAGTTGATTTGTAGATTTTTAAATAGGTTATTCACCCCCCTCTAGCCATATTAGGACCTTTCAAGTGGTATTAGAGCCGTGGCCACCATTTGATTAAAGGCTTAACAACCTCGGTGTCAAATTATGGCTCAAGTTGTGTTCAACCATGTGGGGGGCAAACTACCATTCTTTGATGACACATGCTATGATTATTGGAAGAGAAAGATGAGAATGTATCTTGGTTCAATCAATGATCAAGTATGAGAGGTGACCGAGAATGATTATGCTATCATTGATCCCGACAATCCCACCAACCAAGATAAGACCAACAAACAATGTAATACAATGGCTCTCAACACCATATACAATGCCATTGATTCCAAAGTGTTTGAGCAAATCAAGAATTGTGAAAGAGCCAATGAGGTGTGGACGAGATTAGAGGAAACATATGAGGGCACACCGGCGGTGAAGAGTACCAAGTTATACATCCTCAAGGATAAGTTGACAAGCTTCAAAATGAAGGATGATGAGAGCATTCCAGAGATGTTCTATAGGTTGCAAGTGATTATTAATGACTTTAAGGCTTTGGAAGAGAAGATCAAGGATGATGATGTCTCTCAATGGTTCTTAATGTGCCTACCTCTAAGATTTGAGATATTGAGATTGCTTATCATAAGAGGAGGATTAAAGGAGATTACCCCTAACCAAGTACTAGGTGATATCATGACACAAGAGACATACCAAGTGAAAAGGGAAGGGGTTGACAAGGATGATGAAAGCATCTAGGCCCCTAGTTGGGTTTCGGTGATTAATGACAATACGTGATTACTGTGACTAACGTGTGTTTTACAGAAACAATTGAGTTAGGTCACGGTAATGGAGATCGATTGGGTAATCATGGTTGTCATGCCCCTATGATGGAAATCGTTTCGGTTTTCAAAGGATGGACAACAAGGTTAAGGATAGACTAGTTCTAAGTGTTGATTAGAGTTGGAGAGACACTTAGAGTAGTTTAGGACTTTGTTTTTCCTTTAGCCATACTATTAAGGGGAGTATGAACGGGTAGCTTGACTTAGGTGAGTCTAGTGAGTTAGGTGTGGTGCACACTTGTTAAAACTAGCACTAGGTAGCTCCACAACAGCCCTTTGATCCTATGGAGCAAACTTCATTCACATATGTTTGAGAGTTGGATGTGAATGGAGGGTCAAATACTGACCAGATGCTGGCTCTGGTATGACCGGACGCTGGCTCAGAGTCTGGTTAATTCATTTGACCAAGGTGAAATCGTCTGGAAATGACCAAACGCTGTGAGGTCATGGTACCAGACGTTGAGGGCCAGCGTCCGATCGACTCCAGTAAGGTCCCAAAGAGGGAGAATCCTGATCGGACGCATCCGGTCAATACTGACCGGATGCTGATCAGGTTCCAGTTACTGACCGGATGCTGCTTAGCAAGTGACTGGACTCTAGAGGTCCAGCGTTCGGTCGACATCAGTAAGGTTCCAGTGAGGGGAAAATGTGACCGGACGCGTCCGGTCAGTGTTGATCGGATGCTGCCAGCGTCCGATCAACTCATAACCACTGGAGCTCGGGGTATACTGACCAGTGCATCCGGTCAACATGACCGGAGCATCCGGTCACCCCACAGAGGCACATAACGGTTCGTTTTTTAGCCGGGTTTTATAAATACAACCTCCGCTCGTGTGTGGGGGTACTTTTGCTCATTCCAACAGCTGAGAAACACCTTAGAGAGTGCCAAGAAGAGCAAGGTTCTAGTGAGGTGATTGAGATTTGAGAATCCTAAAGAGAGCCCTCATTAGTGAAGATCACGAGTAGCAAAGTGTGCATCCACCTTCTCATTAGGCTTGTCGTGGTCAAGTGAGAGTTCGTGCTTATTACTCTTGGTGATCGCCATCACCTAGATGGCTTGGTGGTGATTGAGAGTTTGGTGATCACCCGGCGGAGCTCGTGGATGACCCAACTTAAGTTGTGAGCGATTGTGGGTGATTCACCATGACGGAGTGTCGAAGAATCAACCCGTAGAGAGCACTTGATCCTTGCGCGGATCAAGGGGGAGCTACACCCTTACGTGGGTGCTCCAATGAGGACTAGTGGGGAGTGGCGACTCTCCGATACCTCAGCAAAACATCGCCGCATTCCTTCCTCTCTATTTACTTTGAGCATTTACTTTGAGCAATTCATTTCATGTCTTTACATTCTTAGAATTGCCATGCTAGAGTAGGTTTGGAACTTAGGTTACAAGTCTTTTGTGTGGTAGAACAATTAGGAAGACTTTCTAGGCACAAGGGGTTAATTGGGCTAACCATATGATTTAATTATTGCAAAGAAATTTAGAATTAGCCCAATTCACCCTCCCTCTTGGGCATCTTGATCCTTTCAATTGGTATCGAAGCCTCGTGCTCACGTATTTAGGCTTAACCGCCTAAAGCAAGATGTCTCACGGGGATGGACCTCCTTCTATCTTTGAGGGAGATGACTTTCCTTATTGGAAAATTCGCATGGAGGCGTATCTAGAGGCTCTAGATGTTGGTATACTTAGAGCCGCCTCATAAGGCTTCCCAAAACCTCGAGATGCCACTAACCTACAAGGCGATGAGGTGAACTACGAGAAGTGGAATGCAAAGGCTCAAAACACTATCTTTAGAGGCCTTTGCAAAGATGTGTTCAATCGAATGAGAAACCACAAAGACGCCCATGCACTATGGTCGGACGTTTGTGCGCTCCATGAGGGAACTAAGAGTGAGCGTGAGGAACACTATCATCTTGTTATGAAAAAGCTCAACTCTTTTGAAATGCTTCCTAAGGAATATGCTAATGAAATGTATTCACGTTTAAATGATCTTGTAGAGGAAGTCAATGGGCTTAGACTCACTCAAATGCAACCATCCGATGTTGTAAGAAAGATCTTGAGTGTCCTCTCCATTGACAAATATGGGCATATTATGACCATGCTACATCAAGGTGATCTTTCCACTGCTACACTGACACAAATCTTAGGGAAGATCAACACTCATGAGATATATATGCACATCACGCCACAAGATGGCTCATCCTCTACCAAGAAGAAAGATAAGGACTTAGCATTCAAAGCTAGCCAAGAGAAGGGCAAAGCTAGCCAAGAGAAGGACAAAGCAAGACTTGAGTATAAGAGCTCAAGTGAAGATGAAGTTGATGATGAAAGTCTTGCTCGCATGGTGAAGAAGACCGCCAAGATGCTAAAGAAGCTTAACAAGAGCGACATCAAGTTTGATGGCAAGAAGAAGAAGTTCTTTACTAGCTCTAGAAGGAAGCCAATCTCTGAGATGGATTGCTACAATTATGGAGAACTTGGTCATCTAGCTCACCAATGCACAAAGCCTAAGAAAGACAAGTTCAAGAATAAGAACAAGGGTAAGAAAGATGACTCAAGCAATGAAGATGAAGATGAGAAGAAAAAAAACAAGCCATACAAGAAGAGAGATGGCAAGAAGAAGGATTTCCACAAGAAGAAGAAGAGTGGAAAGGCTTACATCGTCGGTGATTGGCTCACGGACATTGATTCATCTAGTTGATGATCTGATGATGATAGTGATAACGAGAAGGTGGCCGCCATTGCTATTGACTCATCATCTTCACCGCCACCACCGTCATCATCCTCTACACACCTATGCCTTATGGCCAAAGGTGAACGAAAGGTGAACTACAAGACCGGTGGAAGTCATTGGGTTATTGATAGTGGTTGCACACAATATATGACCAATGATCCTCTTATGTTCACCTCACTAGATGAAGAAGTAGATGAGCAAGAAAGAATCACATTTGGAGATAACTCAAAGGGCAAGGTCAAAGGATTGGGCAAAGTGGCAATATCAAATGATCATTCCATCTCCAATGTGCTATATGTTGCTTCATTGAGCTTCAACTTGCTATCCGTTAGACAATTGTGTGATCTTGGCTTCCAATGCTTGTTTACCGAGAAGGAGGTTGTTGTGTCCAAGAAGGATGATGATCATGTGATATTCAAAGGGTTTAGATACAACAACCTATATCTAGTGGACTTCACATTCGAAGATGCAAACTTGAAGACATGCCTATTCACCAAAACAACACTTGGGTGGCTATGGCATAGAAGACTTGCTCATGTTGGGATGAGCTCACTCAAGAAGCTTATGAAGAATGATTTGGTGAGAGGGTTGAAGGATGTGAAGTTTGAGAAGGACAAGCTTTGTAGTGCATGTCAAGCCGGCAAGCAAGTTGCAAATACCCATCCAATAAAAGCTTTCATGTTAACCACAAGAGTGCTAGAACTCCTTCACATAGATTTATTTGGACCAACAACATATAAAAGTTTGGGAGGAAATCTTTATTGTCTTGTGATTGTAGATGATTATTCAAGGTATACATGGGTATTCCTCCTTCATGATAAATCCGAAGTTACATCTTGCTTCAAGAAGTTTGCCAAGAGAGTACAAAATGAATTTGAAGTGAAGCTCATAAAGATAAGAAGTGATAATAGGAAAGAATTTGACAACACAAACATAGAAGCCTATTGTGATAAAGTTGGAATCAAACATGAAGTCTCCGCAACATATACTCCTCAACAAAATAGTGTAGTTGAAAGGAAGGACCGGACATTGATCACTCTTGCAAGAATAATGCTTGATGAGTACAACACCCCCAAAGCTCTATGGGCGGAAGCAATCAACACCGCATGCTATGCATCCAACCACCTATTCCTTCAAAAGTTTCTTGGCAAGACACCTTATGAGTTGCTCAATGGGAAGAAGACGGACATCTCCTTCTTTAGGGTGTTTGGTTGCAAATGCTACATCTATAAGAAGCGGCAACACCTATGAAAGTTTCAAAGACGTTGCGATATTGGTTTTCTTGTTGGTTACTCATCAAAGTCCAAAGCATATAGAGTATTTAATCATGCCACCGACTTGGTTGAAGAAACATATGATGTGGAATTTGATGAATCTAACAGCTCCCAAGGAGCACATGAGAATCTTGATGATGTAGGTGATGAACCATTGAGGGAGGCTATGAAGAATATTCTGGTTGGAGACATCAAGCCCAAAGATGATGAAGATGATGTACAAGTGATTGATCCAGCTTCTTCATCAAGTGTGCCATAAGATGATGAAAAAGATGGGAGAGTAGAAAATGAAGATACTCATGTCTCCCATGAACAAATGGTGGTACAAGCATAAGATATTGATGCTCCACAACCTCCCCCTCAAGTGGTCAATAGAAGAAATACACCCCTACTTCAAGATCATCCATAAGATCTCATCATAGGAAGTCCATCAAAGGGTGTAATGACTCGATCTCAAAAACTTACTTCATTTATTGCTCATCACTCTTTTGTCTCTTGCTTTGAGCCTACTAAGGTAGAAGAAGCTCTTCAACATCCAAATTGGATAAATGCCATGTATAAAGAGTTGAACAACTTCACTCGCAATAAAGTTTAGACTCTTGAAGAGCGGTCAAAAGGTGCAAGAGTTCTAGATATGATATAGTTCTAGATAAAGTACCTCTTTTGTGCGACAATGAAAGTGCGGTAAAACTTGCAAATAATCCGGTTCAACACTCTCGCACCAAGCACATAGATATCCGCTATCACTTTCTTAGAGATTATGTTGCTAGACTATGATATATCACTAGAAGGTGTAAGGACCGAGGATCAATTGGCGGATATCTTTACTAAACTACTAGATGAGGCAACATTTTATAGATTGCGGAATGAACTAAATGTGCTTGATTTTAGTAACTTCACTAAAAATTGAGCTTGTGTTGTCCCTTGTATTGCATTGTAATATACAACATGTTTAATGCTTTATAATGCATATAGGGCCTGTCTAACATGGTAAAGATAACCACCGAAAAGCGTATGAAGAAGCTTAACCTTGGATCAAACTTGACAAGCAACTAGATTTACATTCAAGTATTGCATATGCATGAATGTTGTTTTGTCGTTTATCTTAAATTGCCCCTTATTGCCTAATTTCTTAAAAAGAATTATAGCTTAAGGCAAAATATTTTGAAAAACTTGAGGGTTTGAGAGAGGTCACTCACATCAGTCCTAATTGGTGTTTATTTGGATCTTATTGGAGTTGGGACTTGATTGGGAACAGGCAACGCGAAGGACTTTGAAGATTTGCTGATGAAGGAGTGATCGGACGCTGCACCAGACTCTGATGTCCAGCGTCCGGTCAGTTCACAGGAGGTGAACTGCTGCCAAGCAGGAGTGACCAGACACTGAAATAGTGTTTCTCCAGTGTCCGGTCAGAAGGAGCTTCAGCGTCCGATCGATCATGAAGGCATTAAGGCTAGGTGACCAGACTCTGGCTACGTCCGATCGGTGTCCACCGAACGCGTCCGGTCACAATTCCAAAGGAATTGGACCTCTCTGGAATCGACTGGACGCTGGGTGGCAGCGTTCGGTCGCTGCCACCGGAGCGTCCGGTCAGTAGATTTCGTGCGACATCAGGTCTCTTTTCCTGTTTCCTTTTCTAATCCACCGGGGGACCCCCATATAATCCATGTGTGCACCGTACCTAAGCCCTATTCCACCGTTCCCACGTGCCACCACAGCTCCACGCGCCACTGCAGCCCGCGCGCCGCCACCGCTCGCCCACACACGCCACCGCCTGCAGTGCCTCCTTGCTACGCCACCAGTGCCGCCATGCCCTAGCAGCAGCACCGTGCCCTACCTGCGCTCGCCACTAGAGCCACCACAGCAGCTCCTCCACGCCCGCGCCTTGCCTCGCTGCCGTGCCTCCACAACCATGATGTCGTCCACAACCAGCGCTGATAAACCCAAACTGTCCTAGTTTCAGTACAGCGGACCCTTGACCATCGATTCACCGCATCAGATTGCCGATCCTCGCCGACTAGCAACCCTAGGCGATTCGGTGTTGAAAGGATCAAGATGCCCAAGAGGAGGGGGTGAATTAGGCTAATTCTAAATTTTCTTGCAATAATTAAATCATACGGTTAGACCAATTAACCCTTGTGCCTAGAAAAATGTTTCTATCAATCTAACGCACAAAGGACTTGCAACCTATGTTCTAGACTTACTCTAGCATGGCAATTCTATGAATGTAAAAACAAGTATTGAATTTCTCAAAGTAAATGCTCAAAGTAAATAGGGAGAGAGGAACGCGGTGATATTTTGCCGAGGTATCAGAGAGTTGCCACTCCCCACTAGTCCTCATTGGAGCACCCATGTAAGGGTGTAGCTCCCCCTTGATCCGTGCAAGGATCAAGTGCTCTCTACAGGTTGATTCTTTGACACTCCGTCGCGGTGAATCACCCACAACCGCTCACAACTTGAGTTGGGTCACTCGCAAGCTCTGCCGGGTGATCACCAAGCTCCCAATCACCACCAAGCTGTCTAGGTGATGGCTATCACCAAGAGTAACAAGCACGAACTCTCACTTGACCACACGAAGCCTAATGAGAACGGTGGATGCACACTTTGCTACTCTTGATTCACTAATGAGGCTACTCTCTTGGATTCACGAATCTCAATCACCTCACTAGGACCTTACTCTTCTTGGCACTCACAAATGTGTTTCTCAGCTATTGGAATGAGCAAAAGTGACTCCACACATGAGTGGAGCTTCTATTTATAAGGCAGCCTAAAAAATGAACCGTTATGTGCCTCTGCGGGGTGACCAGACGCTCCGGTCATGTTGACCGGATGCTCCGGTCAGTTCAACCTGCACACCAGTGTTTAAGTGTTGACCGGACGCTGGCAGGGTCTGATCACCAATGACTGGACGCGTCTGGTCGCATTAAACCCTCACTAGATGCTTACTGTACTCGACCGGACGTAGGATCCTCAAGGTCCGGTCAGTATTGACCGGACGCGTCCGGTCGCAGATTCACTCTTCTAGAACCTTACTGGAGTCGACCGAACACTGGTCCTCAGTGTCCGGTCACTCGACCACTCAGCGTCTGGTCGCACTAAGTGCAATCACCTTAGTCAAATGAACTGATCAGACCCTACGGACAGCGTCCGGTCACACCGGAGCCAGCGTTTGGTCAGCATTTGACCCTCCATTCACTTCCAACTCTCGAACATATGTGAATGAAGTTTGCTCCATAGGATCATAGGGCTGTTGTGGAGCTACCTAGTGCTAGTTTTAACAAGTGTGCACCACACCTAACTCACTAGACTCATCTAGGTCAAGCTACCCGTCCATACCCCCATTAATAGTACGGCCAAAGGAAAAACAAAGTCCTAAACTACTCTAAGTGTCTCTCCAACTCCAATCGACACTTAAAACTAGTCATCCTTAACCTTGTCGTCCATCCTTTGAAAACCAAAATGATTTCCATCGTAGGGGCATGACCACCTTGATTGCCCAATTGATCTCCATTACCATGACCTAACTTAATTGCCTCTACAAAACACATGTTAATCATAGTAATCTTGTATTGTCATTAATCACCGAAACCCAATAAGAGGCCTAGATGCTTTCAATCTCCCCCTTTTTGGTGATTGATAACAATACCACCTCGAGTATGTGAAAGAGTGAGATTTTTGACATGCTTGGTTCATATAAGCTTTTGTCAATAAGAACCAAAGAGTTAAGCAAGCTTATATGACCCAAGCCAACATAATGTACTCAAAGGATATGAGATAAGGATGAGTACAAGTAATAAAGCTCATTTGCATCGGAGTATAAACGCAGAAGCAAAAGCAAATGAGCATAACACAAGTGATATGACATATCAATGAATTCAAAGTAGAGAGTACACATGTCATATATCACAATCACGTAGATATCACTATCACATAGATATAATAGTATGCATGAAAGTAAATACACGAATGCATAATAGTAATACTGTATCACACAAATAAAACTCCAAATGTATATAATAGACTAATAGCTAACTAGACTCCCCCTAAAAGTCGCTCCCCCTGAGTCTACATACTCAAACCCTCTCCCTCTTTGGCGTCAAACACCAAAACCTAAGGATCGGTCGGCGGAGCTGCAGCGGACGAGCCAGGCGCTGAGGTACGAGGAGCAAGCTGGAACTGGGCGCCATCATCATCTGACCTTGAGCTCTATACTAACTGACCCTCTGTGGCTAGAAGAATCGCTGAAGGGGTCTGGGTCTGAGCTGGAGCAGGTGCTGCCTGTGATGCTACTGGTATATCTATCATAGGATCTGAAGATGCGACAGAAGAAGGGAGCCTCTGAGTAGTCACGGCGACAGGAGCTACTGTAGAAGGACCTAGGGCATACATATGTGGCGGTGTAGGCATCCCTGTCAACTCACTAAAAGATGCTCCAAGGCTCCTAGAGACTGACATGTCAGGCACAAATAGCGAGGGTGACTGGTCCGGTGTGAAGCCCGTCTGAAGTGGTGTAAACTGTGGGGTGACCACTGGCGAGGATAACCACTAGGACAACTGTACTGTGGGAGAAGCAAATAGAGCTAGAGGCTGTCCCTAACTCTAAAGCCCACTAGGCTGTACTGCTAGAGTCATTGAAGTGGTGGCAAGCTGAGCAAGCTAGGTGAAGGCTGTGACTGTGGAGCCCCAAGTGCTGTTACTACATGCTGCATAAATCCCATAAGCTACTGCTGCATGAGTAACTGTTGCTGATGCATCTGCTGCTGCTGTTGGAGGACCTGCTGCTATTGCTGGAACTCATCCTGACGAGCCTGAAACTGTGCAAAGTTGGCAGCGGTCTCCTGAGCCTGTCGTGCCTGATCCTACTACATCCGCTCAAGAATAGCAATCAAAGCGGGGTCCGTCTGCAGTGCAGGTGGAGCTGAGCTAGAACTGCCGGCCTCTGCATCATGTCTGCATAGAGGCATCTAAGGAATAGGCAGGTAGTCATCATCTAAACTATCACAAGACTCGCTCCTCTCCTCCTGAGCCTCAAGCTCCTCCTCCTCAGTAGCGGCTATGCCTTTGATAATCTCATCCTGCTGAGCTACAGACTCTGGTACATCTAGACGACGGCGAGGCTGAGTGGGTGCCTGTGGTGTGCTATGCCTGATCCTCTGTGCCATGTTATAAGCTGGAAACTCTATGGTGGCACCTCTGTACTCTACAACCATCTCAGGAGTCCTAACTTATACAGCCTTGAGCATAAGAAATATGATCCAATGTGCATATGGAAGCTACTTGTGACCCTTGAAGCCCTCAGCTATCGTGTCCTCCATCTCAGACAGAAGAAGATCCCAAATATCAAACATTGTCTGCTGCATCAGGGCATTGAGGAGCCAAAGCTAGAGGCGAGTCAAGCCTTCTCTGTATCCCATCCTAGGAAGTAGTGTCCTCCTAATGATAGCCTCTAGGACTCTAGCTGTAGGAGTAAGATCACTAGGGTTCCTCCTTGACCCCTCACCAAAGGGCTCCTTGAAGCAATGGCGCACAAGATTTGTAGGGGGCACCAAACCACCATGAGGACGCCTGGGAGGCTCTTGCTGTCCATAACATACCTCATGTAACCTGACAGGCTGCTCCTGTAGCCTCAGTATCTCCCTGGCCCTCTGACTCATCATCTTGTAGTCTCTACCTCTGAATGCAAAGTGTATAAAGTTATGTTGTGGGTCAATGTAGAGCGAAGCATAGAACTACCGAACCCAAGATGGTACATACAATCCTGTCCGGCCAATCAGATCTGTCAGCCCTAGCAGATATGCAAAGTAGGGGTGAATGTGCTCTCCAGCTGCTGCGACTATAGCCTCTATGCTATAGACTCTCTAAGATCTAAAGACTGCTCCACTGTTCAGATAGGCATTATAGAAATCTTCCTGCAGTGGTGTGTAGAAACCCTCTGCTGCTCTCTCATCCCTCCTGGGTGGAAACCAGACATCAAACTCAACGAAGCAAGCTGCTGAACCTGCTTGGCCATGGTGGCCCTCAAGTCAAGGTGGGTCACTGGAGGCGGACCCTGTGGTCTAGGAGGTGGACGTGATCCCCTCCGCTGTGTCAGTGGCCTTGGTGAGACTAGAACACGGGTACGACCAGAGCGGCGTAGCTATGCCTGGGGTGCCTTCTCGGTCTCCTCGGCTTGCTGGCCCTCCTGAGTCTGCTGTGACGGTTGTCCCTCCTGTGTCTCCTGAGCTGGCTAAGGCTCTGCTGGGGGGGCTGCTACTATGACTCCTGCTGTGACTCCCCCTGAGGCTGAGGATCCATAATGGGAAGACGTCGTCCTGCCATCATGATAGTCCCAGATGGACTACCATGAAGATGCTCAATCTCCTTAAGTCTGCCCTATGCCTCTGATGACAGATGATCTGCAATGACAACTCCACTGCGGGCACCTCCTCTCTCGGCACGCTCTGCGGCCTCAGCAACTGCTGCTGCTCTTGCTATCTCTGCATCAGGGTACTTGCGCTTCTTTGATGCAACCTGCTTCGTCACCTTGCCTTTAGGTCCTGTAGGCTGGCAAGGCAGGGGCCTCCGATCATCATCTCCTGGACCACCACCTACATTCTTGGTGCGAGCCATCTGATCTATCTAGAACTACTGCCGCTGATAAGATCAACTATCCACTGACACTTTCGAGGCTTGGCCTCGATCCGTACTCGCGAGCTTGGCTCTGAGTTGACTGACAACAGCACCTGTCACCTCAACAACACCGACTCGCTGCACGATGGAATAGATAGATATACAAATAAATACGATATATCTAATAGATGTGAAACCCTATGAGAGCAAGCAATGTAGATACAAAATAGAGACGACTGGCTTGCTACCTGATGAACCGGTGATCCGATGAAAAGAAGAGACGTCACGCGGGGAACCATGGAACCGGCTAGGGTTAGGGTTGGCGGTGAGCAGTTAATCGATAGACCTGGATACAATGGAGAACAATGCTTTGAAATCGATTTAGGTTACGAGCGAGGCAATGTGGGTTAGGAGCTAGGTCAAGGACAATGGCATTAGGTCAGACCCTTACCGACGCTGGATGTGGACGGCAGAGAGGAGGCTCTGGACCACGGCGGCGCAGGCCATGGCGCGGGACCTTGATGGTGCACTGGAACGAAGACACGACAGCGTGCTGGGTGGCGTAGAGCAGGGTGCGGTGATGCTACGAGCACCAACGACGATTGCGGCGAGGAGAGCTGTGGTGGTGGCGTAGAAGGCGGCGATGGCACGGCGGCTTGGGAGCATGGCTTGGCCGGGAGGCGCACATGAGAGGCGGTGGTGGAGCTGGGTAGCGCAGCGGCTAGGGCTTGCGGCGAATGGGGCTCGGTGAAGGTGGCGTACGGATTAGGTCAGGCGGAGTTGCTTAATATGGGTCCCCCGGCGCAACCGACAAGGAAAGGAGAAAAGAGATTGAAAGCCGCACGAGATCTAATGACCGGATGCTCCGGTGGTAGCGACCGAACGCTACCACCCAGCATCCGGTCGATTCTAGAGAGATCCAATTCCTTTGGAATCGTGACCGGACGCGTCCGGTGGTCCATGACCGGACGCAGCCAGAGTCCGATTAGTTGCCTTTAACGCCATGTAGATCGACTAGATGCTGGAACCCTTCCTGATTGGACGCTCAAACGTAGAGTCCGGTCACTCCTTCAGCTTCTGTTCACCTCCTATGAACTGACCGGTTGCTGGACATCAGAGTCCGGTGCAGCGTTCGGTCACTCTTTTTCTAGCAAGTCTTCAAAGTTCCTCCGTGCTACATGTTCCCAATCAAGTCCCAACTTGAGTAAGATCCAAATAAACACCAATTGGGACTAATGTGAGTGACCTCTCTCAAACCCTCAAGTTTTTCAAAATATTTTGCCTTAGGCTATAATTCTTTTTATAAAAATAGGCAATAAAAGGGCAACTGGAACAAAACGACAAAACAACATTCATGCATATGCAATACTTGTAAGTAAATCTAGTTGCTTGTCAAGTTTGATCCAAGGTTAAGCTTCTTCACACGCTTTTCGGCGGTTATCTTAACCATGTTAGACAAGCCCTATATGCATTACCAAAAATAAAACATGTTGTATATTACAATGAATGCAAGGGACAACACAAGCTCATCTTTTAGTGAAGTTACTAAAATCAAGTACATTGAGCTCATTCCGCAATCTACAAAATGTAGCCTCATCTAGCGGTTTAGTGAAGATATCCGCTAATTGATCTTTGGTTCTCACACCTTCTAGTGATATATCATTTTTAGCAACATGATCTCTTAGAAAGTGATGGCTGATATCTATGTGCTTGGTGCGAGAGTGTTGAACCGGATTATTTGTAAGTTTTACCACACTTTCATTATCGCACAAAAGAGGTACCTTTTTCTAGAACTACACCATAGTCTAGCAAAGTTTGTTTTATGTATAATATTTGTGCACAACAAGCACCCGCGGCAATGTATTCCGCTTCGGTGGTGGACAAAGCCACACTATTTTGTTTCTTGGAGGACCAAGACACAAATGATCTACCAAGCAAATGGCACCCTCTGGATGTGCTCTTTCTATCAACTTTGCAACCGGTATAATCCGAATTGGAATAGCCAACTAATTCAAATATAGCTCCTTTGGGATACCAAAGGCCAATGCTTGGTGTGTGCTTAAGATACCTAAGGATTCTTTTTAAGACAATTAAATGTGTTCCTTAGGATTAGCTTGAAATCTAGCACACATACACACACTAAACATGATGTCGGGCCTAGTTGCGGTTAAATATAACAAGCTATCAATCATGGAATGGTAGAGAGTTTGATCAACCGGGTTACCTCCCTCATCTAGGTCGAGATGTCCATTGGTAGGCATTGGTGTCTTGATTGGCTTACATTCATCCATCTTGAATCTCTTGAGAAGATCTTTTGTGTATTTCTCTTGAGAGATGAAGATGCCTTATTTCATTTGCTTGACTTGAAAACCAAGAAAGAATGTAAGCTCACCAATCATTGATATCTCGAACTCCTTTGACATCAATTCACCAAATTCTTTGCATGAGTCTTCATTTGATGATCCAAAGATGATATCATCAACATATACTTGACAAATGAAGATATACCCATCAAGCTTCTTGGTGAATAGTGTGGTGTCGACCTTCCCAATGGTGAAGCCCTTCTCAATGAGGAAGTCCTGAAGGCGCTCATACCAAGCTCTTGGGGCTTGCTTAAGCCCATATAGTGCCTTGGACAACCTATAAACATGATTAGGATATCTAGGGTCTTCAAACCCGAGAGGTTGATCAACATAGACTAGTTCATTAATAAAGCCATTTAAAAATGCACTTTTCACATCTATTTGATATAGTTTCATTTCATGATGTGATGCATATGCAAGTAGGATACGGATGGCTTCTAATCTTGCAACCGGTGCAAAGGTCTCTCCAAAATCCAAACCTTCAACTTGGGAGAACCCCTTTGCAACTAGTCTTGCCTTGTTCCTCACAACAACACCTTGATCATCTTGCTTGTTTTGGAACACTCACTTTGTTCCAATAACTCTTGCACCTTTTGGTCGCTCTTTAAGAGTCCAAACTTCATTTCAAGTGAAGTTGTTCAACTCTTCATGCATGGCATTGATCCAATCCGGATCTTTAAGAGCTTCTTCTACCTTGGTAGGCTCATAGCAAGAGACAAAAGAGTGATGAGCAATAAATGAAGCAAGTTTTTTAGATCGAGTCATTACACCCTTTGATGGACTCCCTATGATGAGATCTTGTGGATGATCTTGTAGGAGAGGTGTATTTCTTCTATTGACCACTTGAGGAGGTGGTTGTGGAGCATCAATATCTTGTGCTTGTACCACCATTTGCTTATGGGAGATATGAGTATCTTCATTTTCTACTCTCCCATCTTTTTTACCATCTTGTGGCACACTTGATGAAGAAGGTTGATCAATGACTTATACATCATCTTCATCATCTTTTGGCTTGATGTCTCCCACCGGAATATTCTTCATAGCCTCCCTCAATGGTTCATCACCTACATCATCAAGATTCTCATGTGCTCCTTGGGAGCCATTAGATTCATCAAATTCCATATCATATGTTTCTTCAACCAAGCCGGTGGCATGATTAAATACTCTATATGCTTTGGACTTTGATGAGTAACCAACAAGAAAACCAATATCACAACGTCTTTGGAACTTTCCTAGGTGTTGTCGCTTCTTATAGATGTAGCATTTGCATCCAAACACCCTAAAGAAGGAGGCGTCTGGCTTCTTCCCATTGAGCAACTCATAAGGTGTCTTGCCAAGGAACTTTTGAAGGAATAGGCGGTTTGATGCATAGCATGCGGTGTTGATTGCTTCCGCCCATAGAGCTTCGGGGGTGTTGTACTCATCTAGCATTGTCCTTGGAGTGATCAAGGTCCGGTTCTTCCTCTCAACTACACCATTTTGTTGAGGAGTATAAGTTGCGGAGACTTCATGCTTGATCCCAACTTCATCACAATAAGCTTCAATGTTTGTGTTGTCAAATTCTTTTTCATTGTCACTTCTTATCTTCTTGAGCTTCACTTCAAATTCATTTTGAGCTCTCTTGGCAAACTTCTTGAAGCAAGATGCAACTTCGGATTTGTCATGAAGGAAGAATACTCATGTATACTTTGAATAGTCATCAATAATCACAAGACAATAGAGATTCCCTCCCAAACTCTTGTATGTTGTTGGTCCAAATAAATCCATGTGTAGGAGTTCTAGCACTCTTGTGGTTGACATAAAAGTTTTTGTTGGATGGGTATTTGCAACTTGCTTGCCGGCTTGACATACACTACAAAGCTTGTCCTTCTCAAACTTCACATCCTTCAACCCTCTCACCAAATCATTCTTCATTAGCTTCTTGAGTGAACTCATACCAACATAAGCAAGTCTTCTATGCCATAACCACCCAAGTGTTGTTTTGGTGAATAGGCAAGTCTTCAAATTTGCATCTTCAGAGGTGAAGTCCACTGGATATAAGTTGTTGTATCTAAATCCATTGAATATCACTTGATTATCATCTACCTTAGATACAACAACCTCCTTCTCGGTGAACAAGCATTGGAAGTCAAGATCACATAATTGTCCAATGGATAGCAAGTTGAAGCTCAATGAAGCAACATAAAGCATATTGGAGATGGAATGATCATTTCATATTGCCACTTTGCCCAATCCTTTAACCTTGCCCTTTGAGTTATCTCCAAATGTTATTCTCTCTTGTCCATCTACCTCTTCATCTAGTGAGGTGAACATACGAGGATCATCGGTCATATATTGAGTGCAACCACTATCAATAACCCAATGACTTCCACCGGTCTTGTAGTTCACCTACACACAAGAGATTCAAGCTTTAGGAACCCAAACTTATTGAGGGCCCTTCACCTTCTCAATAAGTGACTTAGCCACCCAAATCTTCTTAGGCCTATTCTTGTTAGGGGGTCCTAAGAACATGATTTTCATCTTTCTACTAGAATCCTTTCTAAGCATGTAGTGAGCATTGAAGGCAAAGGGTCTAGCATGCTTGGGCAAGGGTTATGACGGTGGAGTTTGGCACTCATGAGCAAAGTAGCCTTCTTGTCCACACTCAAAACATCTCTTTGGCTTCGGCTTTGGCTTTGATTGTTGTTGTTGAACTTGAGCCTTCTTCTTCTCTACACTTGCCACATATCCAATGCCACTTCTATCCATCTTCATGACGGTGTTCATGAGTAGCTCACTTTGGAGGTGCTTGCCTCTAGCAAACTTGCTCAACCCAATCTTGAGATGCTCTTTCTCCAACTTGAGCTTCTTATTTTCTTCCTTTAGAGCATCATCTTTCTTCTCTTCCTTGAGCTTCTTGTTTTCTTCTTTAAGCTTCTCATTCTCAAGGATCAACTCTTCATCATGGTCAAGAGTTTCTAGCACAATGGTGTTGTGGCTTTTGATCTCTTCAAGATCTTTCTTGAGCTTCTCATTATCACTCTTGAGCTTGACATACTCATCATAGTCATTGCACTCAACCACTTGCTTGCCTTTGCCACTAGATCCTTGCTCAATGCTCTCATCAATTAAATCATCACATGAAGTAGCTATATCAATCTTAACAACATGGTTAGTAGCATCATGTGGCTCATTTGGTAAAAATTCTTGAGCAATAACAAGAGTATCATAATTGATCTTTAGAGTTGTATATTCATCTTTTACCTTGTTGTGGCTAGTGATGAGCTCATTGTGCACCCACTCAAGTTTATCATGTTTATCTTTAAGCTCTTTCTTAGAAGATTTGAGCTCCTTGAGTTTGGATGATATAGAATCATTTGTTTCTTTGAGCTCAACATTAGCCTTTTCTAATGTATCATATTTTGCTAAAAGTGAATCATTTTTAGCATCAAGCTTTTCATTTTTAGCTCTACTCTTTCTAATGATCTTAGTGTATTTTCTTAGTATTTTGACAAGATCATCATATGAAGGTGAATCATCATCATCGCTATCACTATCATCATCACTAGCTTGCTCATCATCACTACTATCATCATTATTAGTTACCTTGCGTTCACCCTTGGCCATAAGGCATAGGTGTGTAGAGGATGATGGCAATGGTGGCGGTGAAGATGAAAGATCAATAGCAATGGCGGCCACCTTCTCATCTTCACTATCATCATCGGATGATCCACTAGATGAATCAATGTCTATGAGCCAATCACCGACGATGTAGGCCTTTCCACTCTTCTTCTTCTTGTGGAAGTCCCTCTTTTTGCCATCTCTCTTCTTGTATGGCTTGTTCTTCTTCTTCTCATCTTCATCTTCGTTACTTGAGTCATCTTTCTTGCCCTTGTTCTTGTTCTTGAACTTGTTCTTCTTGGGCTTGGTGCATTGATGTGCTAGATGACTAAGTTCACCACAATTGAAGCAATCCATTTTGGAGATTGGCTTTCTTCTAGAGCTTGTGAAGAACTTCTTGTCGTCGAACTTGATGCCACTCTTGTTTAGCTTCTTTAACATTTTGGCGGCTTTCTTCACCATGAGAGCAAGATCTTCATCTTCATCTTCTTTATCACTTGAGCTCTCATACTCAAGTCTTGCTTTGCCCTTATCTTGGCTTGCTTTGAATGCTAAGTCCTTCTCTTTCTTCTTGGTAGAGGATGAGCCATCTTGTGGCGTGATGTGCATGTACATCTCATGAGCATTGATCTTTCCCAAGATTTGTGTCGGTGTGGCGGTGGAAAGATCACCTTGGTGTAGCACGGTCACAATATGCCCATATTTGTCAATGGGGAGGACACTCAAGATCTTTCTCACAATGTTGGATGGTGACATTTGAGTAAGTCCAAGCCCATTGACTTCCTCTATAAGAACATTCAAACGTGAATACATCTCATTAGCACATTCTTTAGAAAGCATCTCAAATGAATTTAGATTTTTAATCACAAGATGATAGCGTTCCTCACGTTCACTCTTGGTTCCCTCATGGAGCACACAAACGTCCGACCATAGTGCATGGGCGTCTTTGTGGTTCCTTACGCGGTTGAACACATCTTTGCAAAGGCCTCTAAAGATGGTGTTTCGAGCCTTTGCATTCCACTTTTCATAATTAACCTCATCGCCTTGTAAGTGTGTAGCGTCCTAAGGTTTTGGGAAGCCTTGTGAGGCGGCTCTAAGAATACCAACGTCTAGAGCTTCTAAGTACTCCTCCATGCGGATTTTCCAATATGGAAAGTCATCTCCCTCAAAGATAGGAGGAGGTCCATCCCCGTGAGACATCTTGCTCTAAGTGATTAAGCTTAAAAACGTGAGCACGAGGCTCAAATACCAATTGAAAGGATCAAGATGCCCAAGAAGGGGGTGAATTGGGCTAATTCTAAATTTTCTTGCAATAATTAAATCCTACGGTTAGCCCAATTAACCTCTTGTGCCTAGAAAAGTGTTTCTATCAATCTAACACACAAAGGACTTGCAACCTATGTTCCAAACTTACTCTAGCATGACAATTCTATGAATGTAAAAACAAGTATTGAATTGCTCAAAGTAAATGCTCAAAGTAAATAGGGAGAGAGAAACGCGGCGATGTTTTGCCGAGGTATCGAAGAGTCGTCACTCCCCACTAGTCCTCGTTGGAGCACCCACGCAAGGGTGTAGCTCCCCTTTGATCTGCGCAAGGATCAAGTGCTCTCTATGGGTTGATTCTTCGACACTCCGTCGCGGTGAATCACCCACAACCGCTCACAACTTGAGTTGGGTCACCCACAAGCTCCGCCGGGTGATCACCAAGCTCCCAATCACCACCAAGCCATCTAGGTGATGGCGATCACCAAGAGTAACAAGCACGAACTCTCACTTGACCACGCGAAGCCTAATGAAAACGGTGGATGCACACTTTGCTATTCTTGATTCACTAATGAGGCTACTCTCTTGGATTCACGAATCTCAATCACCTCACTAGAACCTTGCTCTTCTTAGCACTCACAAATGTGTTTCTCAGCTGTTGGAATGAGCAAAAGTGACTACACACATGAGTGGAGCTTCTATTTATAAGGCAGCCTGAAAAACGAACCATTATGTGCCTCTGCGGGGTGACCGGACGCTCTGGTCATGTTGACCAGATGCTCTGGTCAGTTCAACCCGCACACTAGTGTTTAAGTGTTGACCGGACACTGGCAAGGTCCGATCACCACTGACCGGATGCGTTCGATTGCATTAAACCCTCACTAGATGCTTAGGGTCCGGTCAGTATTGACTGAACGCGTCCGGTCACAGATTCACTCTTCTGGAACCTTACTGGAGTCAACCGGACACTGGTCCTCAGTGTCTGGTCACTCGACCACTCAGCGTCTGGTCGCACTGAACGTAATCACCTTTGTCAAATGAACTGACCGGACCCTGCGGCCAGCGTCCGGTCACACCGGAGCCAGCGTCCGGTCAGCATTTGACCCTCCATTCACTTCCAACTCTCGAACATATGTGAATGAAGTTTGCTCCATAGGATCATAGGGCTATTGTGGAGCTACCTAGTGCTAGTTTTAACAAGTGTGCACCACACCCAACTCACTAGACTCATCTAGGTCAAGCTACCCATCCATACCCCCCCTTAATAGTATGGCCAAAGGAAAAACAAAGTCCTAAACTACTCTAAGTGTCTCTCCAACTCCAACCGACACTTAGAACTAGTCATCCTTAACCTTGTCATCCATCCTTTGAAAACCGAAATGATTTCCATCATAGGGGCATGACCACCTTGATTGCCCAATTGATCTCCATTACCATGACCTAACTTAATTGCCTCTGCAAAACACACGTTAGTCATAGTAATCTTGTATTGTCATTAATGACCGAAACCCAACAAGGGGCCTAGATGCTTTTAGGTGTCCCCCGATCCATAACTCCTCTCACCGTTTCGCCGTTTCAATAGGTAGCAAACCCCGCGTTTCAATTTCGTATCTAATTGCTTGCTCTATTAGGGTTTCGTCTCTCTAGATGCATAATCTAAGTTATTTGTATATCCTATCTATTCCATCGTGCAACGAGTCAGTTCTGTTGAGGTGTCAGTGATAGTTTTCAGTTAACTCAGGGCCAAGCTCGTGAGTACTGAACGAGGCCAAGCCTCAAAAGTGTCATCAATAGTTGATCTTTATCAGAGGAAGTTGTTTCTTTATCAGGGCAGTTGATTCATCTCAGATCTTTCAAATGGCTCATACGAAGAATGTCGGAGGTGGTCCGGGTGACGAGGATCTGAGGCCCCCGCCTTGCCAGCCTACAGAACCTAAAGGTAAGGCGACCAAGAAGCTGGCAGTCAGGAAGCGGAAGTATCTAGATGCAGACACAACGAGAGCTACCGTAGTTGCAGAGGCCGCAGAGCGTGCCGAGAGAGGAGGCACTCGTAGTGGAGTCTGGATTGCTGATCCACTTTCACCAGAGGTGATGGCTTCACTTCAGCGAGTTGAGCACCTTCATGGTGGTCCAGCTGGGACCCTCATGATTGGAGGATGGCGTATTGCCATTGACGAGGTTCAGCCTCAGGGGGAGCCACAACAGCAGCCTCAACCTACACAGCAAACTCAGGAGCCTCAGCCAGCTCAATAGACACAGGAGGCATAGCCAACACAGCAGTCTCAGGAGGGTGAGTAGATCCAGCAGGCCGAGGAGACAGAGCTAGCACCTCAGCCATAGTTACGCCGCTCTGGTCGTACTCGTGTCCTAGTTTCACCGAGGCCAGTCACTTAGCAGAGGGGTTCTCGTCCACCGCCTCAACCACAGGGTCCGCCTCCAGTGACCCATCTTGACCTGAGGGCCGCCACGGCCAAGCAGGTGCAACAGTTGAGGTTTGTTGACTTTGAGGTGTGGTTTCCACCCAGAAGGGATGAGAGAGCATCAGATGGATTCTATACACCCCTGCAGGAGGACTTCTATAATGCCTATCTGAACAGTAGAGCAGTCTTTAGACCACAGAGAGTGTGCAACATAGAGTCTATTGTTGCAGCAGCTGGAGAGCACATTCACCCCTACCATGCATATCTACCGAGGCTGACAGATCTGATTGGATAGACTGGATTATATGTTCCATCTTAGGTTTGTCAGTTCTATGCATCTCTCTGGATTGACCCCCACCATAGGTTTATTCACTTTGCATTTGGTGGCAGAGACTATCGGTTGATGAGCACCAGGGTCAGGGAGATTCTGAGGCTTCAGGAGTAGCCAGTCAGGCTCCATGAGGTGTGCTATGGACAGACTGCACCCCTAGACGCCCTCATGGTGGCATGGTACCCCGTATAGACTTGGTACGTCACTGCTTCACTGAGTTTTTTGGCGAGGGGTCGAGGAGGAACCCTAGTGATCTCACGCCCACTGCTCGCGTGCTTGAGGCTATTATGAGGAGGACTTTACTTCCGAGGATGGGATACAAAGAGGGATTGACTCGGATTTAGCTATGGCTTCTCAACTCTCTCATGCAGTAGATAGTTTTTGATATCTAGGATCTCCTTCTGTCAAAGATGGAGAATACTATAGCTGAGGGCTTCAGAGGTCACAGGCAGCTACCCTATGCTCATTAGGTCATATTTCTTATCCATAGAGCTATTTCTGTTAAGTCGCCTGAGATGATTGCTGAGTATAGTGGTGCCACAATAGAGTTCCTTGCTTATAACCTGTCTCAGATAATCTGCCATAGTACCCCACAGGCACCGAGTCAGCCACACCATCGTCCAGAGGTGCCAGAGACTGTAGCCTAGTAGGATGATATTATCAGGGGTATTGTAGCTACAGAGGAGGAGGAGCTTGCTCAGCAGGAGGGGTTGGTCACTAGCGAGCCCAGTGATAGTTCTGATGATGACTACTAGCCCATTCCATAGATGCCTCCATGACGACATGATGCTAAGGCTGGTAGCTCTAGTTCTGCGCCACCTGCCCTATAGACTAACCCTGCTCTTCTAGCTATACTTGAGCGGATGAGGCAGGACTAGGCCAGACAGGCTCAGGAGACAGCTACTATACTTGTACAGTTCTAGACTCGGCAGGACAAGTTCCAGCGCCAGCAGCTTGTTATTCAGCAGCAGACACAGGCCCTACATCAGCAGCAGTAGGCTATGCATCAGCAGTAGATCCTCATGCAGCAGCAGCTTCTCGGATTCATGCAGCATGTAGTGATAGCGATTGGGGCCCCACCGCCATAGGCTTTGCCCTAGCTTGGTCAGACTACTACCACTTTGATGACTCCAGCATTACAGCCTAGTGGACTTTAGAGTTAGAGACAGCCACCAGCATAATATGCTTCACTGACAGAGCAGGTGTCCCAGTGGTTCGCTTCACCAGTGGTAGCCCCGTAGTTCACTCCACTTCAGACGGGCTTCACATCAGCACAGACATCATCGCTGCTTGAGCTAGACACTTCAGTCTCTAGGAGTCTTGGAGCCTCCTTCAGTGAGTTGACAGGGCAGCCCACTCCTCCATACCTACATGTTCTAGGTCCTTCTATGGCTGCACCTCTCACAGCGACGACAAACACGCTCCCCTCCTCCGTGGGATAATCAGAGCCAGCTGCTTCAGTTCTACCAGCTCAGCCTACAGCAGCACCAGTTCCTGATCCGACCCAGACTGCTTCAGCATCACTACCAGCTATAGAGGGTCAGACAGCTCAGAGCTTTAGATCAGACGATGATGGCACCCAGTTCCACCTCGCTCCTTGTACCTTAGTGCCTGGCTCATCCGCTATAGCCCCGCCGACCGACCCGTAGGTTTTGGTGTTTGACGCCAAAGGGGAAGAGGGTTTGAGTATGTTAGGCTTAGGGGGAGCTACTTATCTAGGGGGAGCTTAGTTATTATATTAGCTTATCTATTTATATTTGGAGTTTCTATTTGTGAGATACACTATTATGCTTTTGTGTGTGTGCTACATTATGCATTCATGTTTACTACTATATCTATGTGATAGTGATATCTACATGATCGTGATATATGACATGTGTGCTCTCTACTTTGAATTCTTTATATGTTGTATCACTTGTGTTTTGCTCATTTGCCTTTGCTTCCACGCTTTACACCGATGCAAATGAGCTTTATTACTTGTACTCATGCATATTTCATATCTTTTGAGTACATCATGTTGGCTTGGGTCATATAAGCTTGCCTAACACCTTTGTTCTTATTGTCAAAAGCTTATATGAACCAAGCATGTTAAAAATCTCATCTCTTTCATATACTCGAGGTAGTATTATCATCAATCACCAAAAAGGGGGAGATTGAAAGCATCTAGGCCCCTAGTTGGGTTTTGGTGATTAATGACAATACATGATTACTGTGACTAACGTGTGTTTTGCAGAAACAATTGAGTTAGGTCACGGTAATGGAGATCGATTGGGCAATCATGGTTGTCATGCCCCTACGATGGAAATCATTTCGGTTTTCAAAGGATGGACGACAAGGTTAAGGATGGACTAGTTCTAAGTGTCGATTGAAGTTGGAGAGACACTTAGAGTAGTTTAGGACTTTGTTTTTCCTTTGGACGTACTATTAAGGGGAGTATGAATGGGTAGCTTGACCTAGGTGAGTCTAGTGAGTTAGGTGTGGTGCACACTTGTTAAAACTAGCACTAGGTAGCTCCACAATAGCCCTTTGATCCTATGGAGCAAACTTTATTCACATATGTTCGAGAGTTGGATGTGAATAGAGGGTCAAATACTGATCGGACGTTGGCTCCTGTGTGATCGGACGCTGGCTCAGAGTCCGGTCAATTCATTTGACCAAGGTAAAATTGTCTAGAAATGACCGGACGCTGTGAGGTCATGGTACCAGACGCTGAGGGTCAATGTCCGGTCAACTCCAATAAGGTCCCAAAGAGGGAGAATCCTGATCGGACGTGTCCGGTCAATGCTGACCGGACGCTGATCAGGTTTCGGTTACTGACCGGACGCTACTTAGCAAGTGACCGGACTCTAGAGGTCCAGCGTCCGGTCGATGTTAGAAAGGTTCTAGTGAGGGGAAAACATGATCGGACGCTACTAGCGTCCGGTCAACTCATAACCACTAGAGCTCGGGGTATACTAACCGGTGCATCCGGTCAACATGACCGGAGGTTCTGGTCACCCCACAAAGGCACATAACGGTTTGTTTTTTAGCTGGTGTTATAAATACAACCTCCACTCGTGTGTGGGGATACTTTTGCTCATTCCAATAGCTGAGAAACACCTTAGAGAGTGCCAAGAAGAGCAAGGTCCTAGTGAGGTGATTGAGATTTGAGAATCCTAAAGAGAGCCCTCATTAGTGAAGATCAAGAGTAGCAAAGTGTGCATCCACCTTCTCATTAGGCTTGTCATGGTCAAGTGAGAGTTCATGCTTGTTACTCTTGGTGATCACCATCACCTAGATGGCTTGGTGGTGATTGAGACTTTGGTGATCACCCAGCGGAGCTTGTGGGTGACCCAACTCAAGTTGTGAGCGGTTGTGGGTGATTCACCACGACAGAGTGTCGAAGAATCAACTCGTAGAGAACACTTGATCCTTGCGCGGATCAAGGGGGAGCTACACCCTTGCGCGGGTGCTCCAACGAGGACTAGTGGGGAGTGGCGACTCTTCGATACCTCGGCAAAACATCACCGTGTTCCTTTCTCTCTATTTACTTTGAGCATTTACTTTGAGCAATTCATTTCATGTCTTTACATTCTTAGAATTGCCATGCTAGAGTAGGTTTGGAACTTAGGTTGCAAGTCTTTTATGCGGTAGAACAATTAGGAACACTTTTTAGGCACAAGGGGTTAATTGGGCTAACCATAGGATTTAATTATTGCAAAGAAATTTAGAATTAGCCCAATTCACCCCCCTCTTGGGCATCTTGATCCGTTCAGATGACAAAAAGGAAGAAGACAAGAAGAAGAAGAGTGTAGCATTCAAAGCTAGCTCATCATACAAGAACAAGGATAAGTCTAAGAAAGAATCAAGTGATGATGAGGATCTTAGTGACATTGATGATGAGGCCATGGCTCTATTTGTGCGCAAGATGAGAAAATTCATGAAGAAGAAGGGCTATGGTGCAAGAAAGAGAAGAGAACACACCAAAAGCAAAGAATATGTGAGAAGATGCTATAATTGCAAGAGCCCTGATCATGTTATAGCAAATTGTCCCTACGATAGTGACAATGATGAGGATGAAAAGAAAAATGACAAGAAGGACAAGAAGGAGAAGAAGGAGAAGAGAATGACTTTCCAAAAGAAGAAGAAAGGTGAAGGCTATGTGGTCACATGGGATAGTGATGGTTCTTTGGATGATGATTACTCTAGTGATAATGGCAAGAAATCTATCAAGAAAGCACTAGCAAGCATCGCCATCAACAACAAGCCCTCCATCTTTGACACTCCATCGACATGCCTCATGGCAAAGCCTATCAAGGTAAAATATAATGAGAGTGATGATGATGAATGTGAAAGTGATGCTTGTAGGAATAATGTTGATGATGATGATGAGGAGGAGGAGGAGTAGACCAAGGAGGAGCTCTTAGACATGTGTGAGCAAGTGCACACTTGTTTTGAGATGAAGAGAAAGGAGTGCAAAGAATTGCGCAAGAAAGTAAAATTTCTTGAGCAATCCTTTGATGAGCTCAATGCCACTCATGAGAGGCTAATGGAAGTCCATGAGAAGCTTGGCAAAGCTCACTCTAAGCTTGAAAAAGCTCACTCCTCTCTCATTGAGCAAGTCAAGAAGGAGAAAGCCAAGAAGGAGAAGTGATCGTGTCTTGTGATGTGGGACTAACATGTGATCTTATTGATGAATCTTTTTATTAGCCCATTATAGTTGCTCCCACTAACACTTCTTGTAGCACTACTACTTCTACTTCACCTTTGAGTGATGGTATCACTTGTGATGTCTCACTAATGGTGGAAAATGAGATCCTCAAGAAGGAGGTGAATGAGCTCACTCGAGCCTTAGGCAATGCCTATGGTGGAGATTCCCATTTGCTAAAGTGCTTGGGTAGCCAAAGGTTTTCTCTCAATAAAGAGGGATTAGGCTATACCCACAAGAAAGGCAAGGTGACCTTTGTCACTCCCAAAGTTAGCTTTTGTGAAGGGCAATGGTCGATTTTGCAATAGATGCAAGCAAGTTGGGTATGTAGAGCAATATTCCAAGATTAACAAGAATAAGCTACCTAATATATCCTCAATTAAATTTGATTCTTATTATATGCTTGTTAAGGGTGCCAATGGTGTGAAGGCTAAGTTCATTGGTACACTAATTGTGGGCCCAAAGAAGAAGGTCATTTGGGTACCAAAGATCTTGGTGACTAACCTTCAAGGACCCAAGCAAGTTTGGGTACCTAAGAAAAATTGATCTTCTTTTATAGGTCAATTATAAAGCCAGAGGAAGGCATTGGGTGCTTGATAGTGGGTGCACACAACACATGACCGGTGATCTAAGAATGTTCAATTCAATCAATGAAAACAAGAGCAATAGGATTGATAGTATCACATTTGGTGACAATGGCAAAGGCAAGGTCAAAGGGCTTGGTAAGATTGCAATATCCAATGACTTGAGCATTTCCAATGTGCTACTAGTAGAGAGCTTGAACTTCAACCTATTATCGATAGGTCAATTGTGTGATCTTAGTTTCAAGTGTATATTTGGTGTGGATGATGTAGAGATCATAAGTGTAGATAGCTCTAACTTGATATTCAAAGGATTTAGATATGAGAATCTATACTTAGTTGATTTCAATGCTAGAGCAGCTCAATTGTCAACATGTTTGATCACTAAGTCTAGCATGGGTTGGTTATGGCATAGAAGGCTTGGTCATGTTGGAATGAAACAATTGAACAAGTTGATCAAGCATGACTTAGTTAGAGGCTTAAAAGATGTCACATTTGAAAAGGATAAGCTATGTAGTGCATGTCAAGCTGGAAAGCAAGTTGGTAACACACATCCTAAGAAAAGCATGATGAGCACATCTAAGGCATTTGAGTTGATGCACATGGATTTGTTTGGACCAACCACATACACTAGCACTGGTGGAAACAAGTATGGATTTGTGATTGTGGATGATTTCACTAGATACACATGGGTGTTCTTTCCTGGTGACAAGAGTGATGTGTTTGCAACATTCAAATCATTTGTCAAGAGTATTCACAATAAGTTTGAAACAACTATCAAGAAAGTTAGAAGTGACAATGGTAGTGAATTCAAGAACACAAGAATTGATGAGTTGTGTGATGAATTTAGAATTAGACATCAATTCTTGGCCAAGTATACTCCACAATCAAATGGCCTAGTCAAAAGAAAGAATAGAACTTTGATTGATATGGCAAGATCAATGTTGAGTGAGTACAATGTGTGTCATTCATTTTGGGCCAAAGCAATCAACACGGCTTACTATTATAGCAACCGACTCTATTGTCACCCCATGATGGAGAAGACACCATATGAGCTATTGAATGGAAGAAAGCCCAACATAGCATACTTTCGGGTGTTTGGATGTAAATGCTACATATTGAAGAAAGCCACCAGATTGAGCAAGTTTGAAAATAAATGTGATGAAGGTTTCTTGCTTGGTTACTCCACTACTAGCAAGGCATATAGAGTTTGGAATTTGGCTAGTGGTACTCTTGAGGAGGTTCATGATGTAGAATTTGATAAAACAAATAGTTCCCAAGAGGAAGATGATAATCTAGATGATGTAAGAGGCACTCAATTGGTAAACACAATAAAGAACATGGACACTGGTGCTATAAGGCCTAGAGAGGTGATTGATGTTGATGCTGACAAGAATCAAGTGCTCTCTCATATGTGCAAGCTAGTGGTTCCCATGATCAAGTTCAAACAAGTACTAGTCATGACAAAGTGCAAGATCAACAACAAGTGGCTAGTTTATCATCTCAACCAAGTGATCAATCAAAAGCAAGCAATCAAGTGCAAGTGCTTCAACCAACCAATGTTGCAAGAGATCATCCATTGGACACTATCATTTGTGATATTTTAAGAGGTGTGCAAACTAGATCAAGATTGGCTTCATTTTATGAGCAATTCTCATTTGTGTCATCCATTGAACCTAAGAAGATAGATGAAGCTTTAAAGGATGTTGATTGGATCAATGCTATGCATGAAGAGCTAAACAACTTCACAAGAAATCAAGTATGAGAGCTAGCAGAGAGGCCTAAGAATCATAATGTGATTGGAACCAAGTGGGTCTTTTGGAACAAGCAAGATCAAGATGGGATAGTTATAAGGAACAAAGCAAGATTAGTGGCTCAAGGTTACACTCAAGTTGAAGGTCTTTACTTTGGAGAAACATATGCCCCAGTTGCAAGATTGGAAGCAATTAGGATATTGTTAGCTTATGCTTGTGCCCACAACATCAAGTTGTATCAAATGGATGTGAAGAGTGCATTTCTCAATGGGTACATCAATGAGCTTGTGTACGTTGAGCAACCTCCTGGTTTTGAAGATGAAAAGAAACCCAACCATGTTTACAAGTTGAGAAATGTTTTGTATGGATTGAAACAAACACCTAGAGCATGGTATGAGAGATTGAGGGATTTTCTACTCTCGAAGGGATTAAAAATGGGAAAGGTTGACACCACTCTCTTCACCAAGAAGCTTGGAAATGACTTGTTTGTAATGCAAATCTATGTTGATGATATCATATTTGGGTCAACAAATCAAGATTTTTGTAAAGAGTTTGGCAAGATGATGGCAAGTGAGTTTGAGAGGTCCATGATTGGAGAGCTTAGTTACTTCCTTGGTCTTCAAATTAAGCAAATGAAGAATGACACATTTGTGAGTCAAGGCAAGTATATCAAAGACATAATTAAAAAGTTTGGAATGGATGATGCTAAAGCTATTAGTACACCAATGGGGACGAGTGAAAGCTTGGATAGTGATGCTAGTGGCAACATGGTGGATCAAAAGATGTATCGGTCTATGATTGGAAGCCTACTCTATATGACCGCATCGAGGCCGAATGTGATGTTTAGTGTATGCATGTGTGCTAGATTTCAAGCCTCACCAAGAGAACGTCATTTGAAGGTAACAAAGAGAATATTGAGGTACTTGAAGTATACACAAAGTGTTAGATTGTGGTATCCCAAAGGAGCAATATTTAAGTTGATTGGATATTTGGACTCCGATTATGCGGGATGCAAAGTTGAGATAAAGAGCACATCGGGCACATGTCAATATTGGAAAGATCACTTATGTCTTGGTCATCAAAGAAGCAAAATAGTGTAGTACTTTCAACTGCCGAAGCGAATTACATTTCGTCCGGTAGTTGTTGTGCTCAATTACTTTGGATGAAGGCTACTTTGAGTGATTTTGAAATCAAATTCAAGCAAGTGCCATTGCTATGTGACAATGAAAGTGCCATAAAGCTCACCAACAACCCAGTTCAACATTCAAGAACAAAGCATATTGATGTCCGCCATCATTTCATAAGAGATCACCAACAAAAAGGGGACATTTGCATTGAGAGTGTGGGCATCGAAGATCAATTTACCGATATCTTCACCAAGCCACTTGATGAGAAGAGGTTTTGCAAACTAAGGAATGAATTGAACATACTTGACTTCTGCAATATGTGTTGATGCACCTCCATGATATGACATGTATTTCCTTCGAGCAAAGCAAGGTAAAGTTGATTGACATATTGTCCATCCATTGCTAAGGACTTGTTTAGTGTATCTAGTCATTTCTATCATTTCCTAGGCTCATTCATGAAAATCAAATGAATTTGATGCTTGTATGGTACCACTATTGCTTGTATGTTTGAAATGATCTAGTGGTAGCATATGACATGTTTGTAGGCTTGTAAACCTAGTGTTTGATCTAGAAAATAAGCTATAAGTGTTTAACTCGACATGGTATAAGATAACCCTTACTTGGAGACGTGAAGAAGCTTGTCCTTGGATCAAATCGAGTTAAATATCTTATGCAAGTGATGTAGATTGAACCAAATTGGGAAATTGATCCTCATAATTGGAAAATGATCCTCATTTCACATGGTTTCACCCCAACCTATCTATTAATTTGAGCTCACCTTTTGTGCTAATTGTTGACAAAGGGGGAGAGAATTTCACAAAGATAGTAAGATACAATAGTAAGATACAAGGAGCAAACAAACAAATGAAATGACATTGTAAGGGGATCACTCAAAAATGCATACAAGTAGGGGAAGCAAGCTCATAAACTTATCTGTTGCATCTGAATGTGCATTTCATATATTTGCTTGCATGGCACAAGTTTTAAATTTCAATATCCATGCTTGTGTGGTATATGCTAGTTGCATGTCTTAATGATGCAATGAAAATCTAGCATGCATAGGTTATCTAGTGATTTCATTTTCAAGTGGTATAAAGCTAACCATGATGCTAAGGATGGTATATTGGTGCACTCCGATTGGTATCACGCTTCAAAGATCCATCTTTTATACCTTAGCATCATTTGGTAGACATTGTCTCCTATATTTCCTATTTAAGCATATATGTAAGCTATAATCCAAACTCTTAGCACATATATAGGGGGGGCAATCGCTACCATTTGGGGTTCATGAAACTTGTCCATATCCTTTTACACATGGTAAATATGCTTGGGCAAGCAACATGAATTCAATTGAATTTCAATTCATATCTTTGTGAAAGGGTTGTCATCAATTACCAAAGAGGGGGAGATTGAAAGCTCTAGTTTGGTTTTGGTGAGTTGATGAAACCCTATGTGCTAACCTAGTTTATCAAGTGATCATAAGATAGGTAGCACACTCCAAGTGGTGTAGCAAATGATGATCATGACATGACAATGACGATGCCATGGTGATGATCAAGTGCTTAGACTTGAAAAGAAGAAAGAGAAAAACAAAAGGCTCAAGGCAAAGGTATAAATGATAGGAGCCATTTTGTTTTGGTGATTGAGACACTTAGTGAGTGTAATCACATTTAGGATTGATAGTCATACTATTAAGAGGGGTGAAACTCGTATCAAAATATGGTTGTCAAAGTGCCACTAGATGCTCTAACTCATTGCATATGCATTTTGGATCTAGTGGAGTGCTAACACCCTTGAAAATGTTTATGAAAATATGCTAACACATGTGCACAAGGTGATACACTTGGTGGTTGGCACATTTGAGCAAGGGTGAAGAAGATAGAGTAAAAAAGGAGTTAGTCACTCTGGTCACCAAGTGACTGGACACTGGTCTCGATCGGACCGGCGCATCCGGTCAAGTGGCAGTTGTGGACGCGCAGCGTCAGTCTTTGACCGGACATTGACGTTAAAGTAACCGGACGCTGGCTGGGTGCGTCTAGTCACACAGACGTGGTGGCACACTGAGGAGGCAGTGTGTGACTGGACGCTGGGTGCGTCCGGTTGGGCTTGATCGAACACGTCCGGTCATGCGTGGAAGCTTACTAGAAATGACCGAACATGGAGGTCCTACGTCCGGTCGTGATCCAACAAACATGTCCGGTCGCAATTGGAACCTTACTAGAAATGACCGGACACTGGTGTTGAAGCGTCCGGTCACTTTGAGTGAAGCGTTCGGTCAACACTTGACTGTTGAGATCGGGTGAACAACATTTGAAGCCGATGACACGTGGCAAGCATCGGGCGACCGGACGCTGGGGTCCTACGTCCGGTCAATCTAACCGGAGCGTCCGATCACCCCGTGTTGTGCCCAATGAAGGGGCACAAAGGCTCTATTTCATAGGGGCTTCTATTTAAGCCCCATGGTCGGCTCAAGCTCACTCTCTTGGCCATTTGCATTGACATAGCAACCTTGTGAGCTCAGCCAAAGCCCTCCCACTCATCTCCATCATTAATTCATCATCTTTGTGAGATTGGGAGAGAATCCAAGTGCATTGCTTGAGTGATTGCATCTAGAGGCACTTGGTATTCGTGTTTCACTGCAGGATTTGTTTGTTGCTCTTGGTGGTTGCCACCACCTGATAGCTTGGAGAAGCGAAGGAGGATTGACACGAGTTGGTGATTGTTCGTGGCCATCTTCAGTGATTATGAGGAGACTTGTACCTTCTCTGGCGGAGCGCCGAAAGGTAACTCTAGTGGATTGCTCGTGTCGTTGAGTTACCTCACTTGTGGGTAGGTTCTTGTGGGGTCCAATTGTGTGGACGAGGTTCATGCAACACCTCTTAGCCGCCGAACCACCAAGTGTTGGTCAACACAACGGGGACGTAGCGTGTTGGCAAGCACGTGAACCTCGGAAGAAAATTGATTGTCTCTTGCCCTTTGGTATTCTTCTGGTGATTGATTTAGTATTTATCTTGTGATTGGTTCACTCCTCTACACGGCGGCATAACCACCCTACTGACTTATTCATATTCTTGCAAACTAGTTGTAGTAAGCTCTTTAGTGTAATTAGAATTGAGAGCTTGCCTTGTTGTTTTAAGTTCATCTAGTGGAGCTCTTTAGTGTAGCAAGTATGAGAGCTCTTAGTGAGTAGTGACCTAGCAAATAGTGTGTCAAGAGATCATAGCAACTAGAATTGTTGGATAGGTGGCTTGCAACCCTTGTAGAGCTAGAGCAAATTTGCATTTCGCTATTTGTTATACTAATTAAATTGCTCTAGTTGATTTGTAGATTTTTAAATAGGCTATTCACCCCCTTCTAGCCATATTAGAACCTTTCACTACCTGAAGGAGCAATTTCACAACTATGTCCTTAAGCTCATTTTCAAAAGTTATGTTATTATTATCATTTTATTATTTCTTTTTTTATTTTTTATTATTTTTTATATTTTTTTAAAGTAAAATGATTTTTTTTCAAATATTGATGCATTTGCAAATATTGAAAATAAGGTTAAAACAAATTTGTCATGCAAATTTTATTTTTCTATCTTTAAGGTAAGATTGTTTTTAGTTTTTATGCAAAAAGTATTTTAGTTGAAAGGTAAACATGCGAAATTCAAAATCAAAAGTTGTTTTGAAATAGAATATGAGATAAATACCGATTTACCTTGGGCATGGGCTCATCGTTTTAAGTCCGCTGAGCACGACTTCTCCATTGCATTTTAGCTTGAATTTGCGTCATCTCATCCTAGAGGTGGATAAAGATGATTGCACTTCTTGTTTTCGCCATGCCATCATGATCTTCATGTGGTTTTGGCTTGGTGGGTTTCTTTTGATCAAGGTTTCATCGCTGCATAAGCTTAGTGGACAATACATACCCGAGAGATTTTACAAAGGTTTTGAAACAATAGTGGTCGATGTTCTGAGCTAAAGGATTTCTTCTATGCTAATGAAAAGTTGTATACATGTTCAGTTAGCAAAGAGAGCCCCTTTTTTCAGATTAAAAATATTTGTTTATTCAAAATTCACCAAATGAGTTTTGATTTATATTCGTTATGAATTCATCTCAAGGACTTACCCACATGAATTTGATAAAATCATGCAGTGGTTAGTCCATGCATGCAACCAAAGTCTACACTTAGCAGTTTCAGTTCAAAAATCAAATTAGACTCCATGTCCAATTTGATTAAGGTAGGCTAATTAACCTAAGCACCATGCTTAATTTAAACAGCCTATGAAAGTATGGTCATCGCATCTAAACTTCAAACTAAGCACCATGCTTAATTTAAAAAGTTATATGACCAATACCCAAATCAAAGCAAATTAGTGTAGAGAAAGGAAGCATGAAAGGATAAACATGAGATTTACTCAAACAGATGCGAGAACTTTGAATGGTGAATTAGAGAACCATTGTTTTTATTATTTTATATGCACAACACTTCAAACGGGTTTGATGAATGCAAGCTAAACAAACATGTCATGATTTTGAAAAAGGAAAATTAAATGAGTGACATGCATGAAAATCTATGTAACACCCTAGGTGTTTGGCTTCCACAAAAGTGCATTTCATTTCATAAACATATGCATCATCTATCTCATCATGCCATTGTCACTGAAACATACATATGCAACATTCGCAATTCTGTTTGTTTCATACTTGATTTGCTTGTGAATGGTAGTAGTGCCACATGTGAATGCAACATGAGTTTCTCATACCTTGAAACATGGCAACATGGTAGTAATATGACAAGTATAAAATAACAACAAAGTCATGAAACATGTGAAACATGGATTTGCAACATTAGAGTGAAATGGATTATTTTGTTGCTTCATCACATGTCATCAGTAGAAGTTGGTGTAGCACTTGTGTAAAGTGGTTGATTATAGTCTAATACACCTTAACTACACTTAGGGTAATTGATGGGACATTGTTCATGTGGATCAAAATGACAAAAATGCCCTCAAGTGGAGGTTTGACTTAGAATGACCTATAGAGTGCCACTGTTTGACTGATTCAAAAGACCAACTTAGAGACCTTGCATGGCTGTGCACCCTTTACCAAAGTTGTAGCCAATTTATCAAGGAACAAAAGTTGTTTTATGACCAACTCATGAAAATGTGTGGAACAGCCTCAAACATGGCCCACAAGTCAGATTTGGGGTGGAATTCTACACTTAGAATTTTTCTAAGTCCTTAAGACGATTTACAGTTTCGTGTGTCATTGTTTGGAGCCTTGTATCTCCCTAACTAGGCCGAACCAACTCGAGCTCCAATTGACAAAGTTGTTGTACTCACTTAGATCTTCAATTTTGTTAACTATACCATGAACCAGATCGCCACCGTTTGGGAGTTATGGATCGTCGAAATCACGCTGTCAGTCGTGTCATCGGGCATCGATTCAGTCCGTTTCAGAAAACCGACAGAGCACGCCATGGCCGGCCGGCTCAGGAGCTGATCACCGCGTGGCACGCATGCTCTGCCAACACCTCCACGTCGCGTGTCCGTGCTCTAGATGAAAGCCAGCGCCTCGCCACTCTCTCTATGTCTCGCCAGTTCAATTTCCCTTTCCTCGGCTTCCTTCGCTCGCCCGTAGCTCCGTAGCAACAGCCACCGTGACTCTGACGAGCTCGTGCTCGCGCGCCACCACAAAAACGCGTCGGCCAGCTCGTTCGTAGCTTCACCATGCTCTTCTCCACCTCCTCCACCTTTCAGTCGTGTCGTTTGAGGCTTGGTAAGAGCGTATTCGCAATTTCTTCCACCGCCGCCATGGCGAGACCTCGCCGGAGTTGGCGCTCCACACTGCCAACTGCCACCGCAGCCTTCCCATCCCCTCCTCCTTGCTTGGTTAGCTGGTAGTGAACTTCGGAAGCTCGTACCGAGCTTAGCCGCACCCTATGGGGGCGGGCCTCGCCGGAGCCGACCAAACCATGGCCATGCGCCGCCATGGCCATCGCCACCCCCTCTAGCTACTGTAATCACTACAATAGATGGTACCCCTAGGTGCGCGCGGGTGAGGCAAACATGTTGGCACCGATGGCCTCGCCAGAGCTGTCACCGGCGATGAGCTATGTCGCCGTCCTTTCTTCCTCCCCTGTCTGACTCACTGACTCACGGGGCCCCTTTGTCAGTCGCTGAGCGGAGGCGGGAGCCTGTCCTGGGCCACGCCAGCGCGTGCTTCACGGGCCGCCGTATTCTTCTGGGCCGGCCCAGCAGTAGGATTAGGGTTTCAAATTTGTTTTGTTTATTCTTTTTCACAGATTTGTGTGCATGTTCAAAAATATGGATCTCCTAGTTGGTAGATCCAATTGATGTGGTTCCAATTTTGTTGAGCTCCTGGTAATGTATAGTTTTTATTTAAAATATAATTTATGCCATGTTCTGTTATGAAAAATGGAGTTGCTAATTATCTCTTTTAATCATGAAGGAAATAGGGGTAATTATATCTTTTTCTATGTAGCTCCAAATGGCATGAAATTTTTATGGTGTACTATTCATATCATGAATAGCTTGTAGTTAAATTTTCATAAATTTTGGACACTGTATGTAGGAGTTAGGAAATTCTCTTGTTTGCATGGATGGATCTTGTGTGAATTTTCATAATTTTTCTATAGATCCAGTAAAGATAAAATTTGGTGAGTGCTATTCTTATGCTAGAATGATGCTAGGAAAAATGTGAAATCTGTTGCTTGACACTTTTCATTAAGGTTTCCTAATTATGCTAGAAATAGCCCTGCCATCTGTTATTTTTGATACAGCAAGTTCTGCTTGACCAATTGCTTTGAAAATTTTATGGTAGTCTATGTGAAGCATGGGATAGCTACTGTAATTTTTATAGATTTTTCTGAATAGTTTAACTATATATTGCTTTAATCACCTAATTAACTAAATAAATTAGAAAAGGACATTAAATAATTTATTTAGAGGTTGGCACTATACTTTCTGATGTTCCTCTGGTATGTGCAACAAGTTGGTAAACTTGGTTTGGTCCAATTATGCTTTTGCATCATCACTAAATAATTAATTTAGTAAACCTGTCATTTCTGGACAGATTCTATGTTTACCTTAATTCGATTTGGTTAACGTAAGAATCATGCTTTGATATTTACAAATGATTTGTAGAGAATTTCATAAGCTTTCCAGAATGTCCTCTTGTAAGTCAATTGAATTTATAGAACTCTGGTTATGATTGAATTAAGGAATTACTCGTTTGCATGTAAAACCTTAACTTTGATTTAAGTATGCCTTTACTATTTCCTAAGCTTGTGGTAATGTTCCTAGGTGTTAGGCCTTTAACTGAAGATGAGCATCTTTATCTTAGGTTATGCAAGTTAGGTAAGTAGATCTTGTTCTTCAAGTTAAGTTAGATACATGTTTTAAAGTGATTTGAATAGAGCTATTCTTAATCGGTAAACGAGTGTCCAGTGATGTTTCGTTAAACACTTACTGTGATCTATTCATCATGAGCATTATGTCATTCCTTATGCATCCATGATATTTATCTTGTGCATCAGCATGCAATAGGTGTACCGGAAGGTGTGTCACTGCTGGAATTCGAGGAACCGAGCGGGGAGCAGTAGCAGCCAACACCGGAGGTTCAGGAGGTGCAGCCCTCGGGAGAAGTGCCAGACGAGGTCGCCGTTGAGTGCTCGGATCACCGTCCGTGCAACTTTGTGAAAGGCAAGCCCCAAAGCATATTAAGCCTCATAATTTCCAAAATACAGTTAAAGTATTATTGTTACATATATATATTGTTGCATTAAGTTTAGGTGTTGGATGCAAACACTTGCTGCATTGGTTATCTAATCCTTGTCCAGATATTGATACCCTATATCCTATGTAGCTCAGGTTCGTGTAGTGCTTAGCCCTGCTTAAACACGGTAGAAGTCAGGTGATTTCCTGTCACCTGCGAGATATAGGAATATACATATGGCACGGTTGGCTATATTTGCTATCGTGGAAAAGAACCTGTGTTAATTTGAATTGAAGACCGGGCGGAGGCTTGCCAGTTTGCAGTGACTCCGTCTGTGTCGCTTAAGGACTAAATCTTGGAGCCTTTCCTGTTCATGTTGAACGCATGCCTCTCTCTTAGTTGGCCGTGTCCAAAGACTGACCATGAAGCCGAGTAGCTCACCTCAGGCCAGGAGTCGATAAGTATAAAGTGTGCCTCGGAAGGGAGCCGTAGGCGTGAGTCCAAGGGTAGGTGATTTAAAAGTCCTGATCGTCCTAGCAGAAGGGTAATCCCTGAGAGTGCTGGCGCTAATCGAACCCGCGAATTTGGTTCCTGAGTTGTCCCAAAGGTGACCCACGGCTACCCTTGCAAAGTATGCTAGGGTGAGAGTTAGGAATACCCCCTCAGCTGAGTTGTAATTCGATTCAAGTCGCCATCTCTCCTGGTTAGTGAGAACTTGACGGGCTTATCTCCAAAGTAGATACGCTAAATAACATAATGGTTCAGAAATGATGATATGATGATGATAGCCTTATTATACCTGCTATGGTTAATATTGATTGCTCCTAATAAGTGAGTGCTCTAGTACAGGTGCTAATCTAGTGGACAGGTAAATGATGATAAACTTGATGTTAAGTTTAAATTGGTCACTATATTCATAAGCTCTTTTATGCAACTGTGTCAAGCTAGCCCACCTCATAAGCTTTGCATGACCCTTGGTGTATTTTATTTTTTGGTTTTGATGGGTAAGTCTAGCTGAGTACCTTCTCGTACTCAGGGTTTATCTCTCACCTGTTGCAGATGACCAGTTCTACTTTGGTTGCTGCAAGTATTGCCTTCTCCTGACTGGGGATGAAGACTAGACCGTTGGGCGCGGTCTCTCCAAGTTCTTATACCTGAGGATGTTTTTGTGGGACATGACTAAGATCTGGCAATGTATTTGAAACTATGAAGTTATGTACTAAACTATGTTGCTTCCGCAAATTTGAACTGGGTTTGTAATATTTTATTTTGCACTCTGATGGATGTAATCCGAATGCCACTTGTGAAATGTTGTAACGAATGATGTGTTGTGTTGAATCACTACGGTCTTGGTTTGTATGTCGAGAGTTGGTTGAAATCCTTCGTGATTTCTGGACTACCGGGATTATGGGAGCTTAATTACAGGAATTTGATCACTTCGGTGATTGTTTTTGTACTTATGTTCTTATGATTTGGTCGGTTCTGTTATAGCTGGCATCAGAGCAAGATTCGACACTAAACATGTCATTTGTGTATTTAAAACAAAAGTATTTGTGAAAATTCTAAATTAAATACTAAGTGTTGCCAGTGGTCATATCCTTTATGCCCAAATAAGGACTCTTAGGTGGCTTATTAAAGTACTAACTTGGGGGTTCCTACTTGTTTCTGTTTCATTGTCCATACAGCGTGCTATTGTATGGATGCCATCCGCTTGGGTGGTAATGTATAGATCAAAATACCTCTATGCTCTGGTAAGTGGGAGTTGTGAGAGCATGACCGTCCAACCGTCGGTCTAGGGGAGAGTAGTTGTGGTTGCTCGCATACTTATATGTTCAATCATATATCTATGAGAGTACTTAAGTGTGGGTATTTTTGTCGGGTAGCTGTGATACTAGAATATATACATCGGGGGATGTATGTATGAAAGTATTTAGTTTACTGCTTATTTTATATGCCTTTTGGGAAATTATTGGGCTGAAATGAAATTTGCTGCAGATACACTAACAATGTATCGTTGTAGATCGACTAGCTACCGTATATGAGAGAACATATGTATGCCACCGTATATTTCGCTAGCCTTTAAATTTTTCTAGGTTTGTGAGGATGTACGGATCGTGCATGCATCATGTTCAAGCATACATGGCATTTCTTGCATTACTCCCTCCTTTAAAAATTGATGGTCTTGACTAATTAAATTTCATATCCCTTAAATGATTCTCCCCTTACGTTGCAACTTTTTGCTACAGATGGCGCGCACGAAACGCACTGCTCGCAAGTCCGCTGGAGGCAGGGTGCCTCGTCACCGGTTAGCTCCTTGTGAGCCCCGTTCGGAGCCTACTGAGGCGGAAAGGCTGAGGGCAGAGCTAGCCCAGGTGACTGCTGAGAGGAGTGCAGCTCAGCACCGTTTGGAGCAAGTCACATAGGAACAGGATCAAGAGACCCTGGAGGTTCAGAGGTTGACAGTTGCTCACCGCAACTGTGAACGTATGTTGATTCACGTGCTGAACCAACGGAATGAAGCCTGGCACGAGGAGAATGTGTTGAGAGCACGATAGGTAGAACTGGAGCAGCAGTTGGCAGCTGCCGAAGAGTACAATGACCATCTCCATGAGGAGGTTCACCTGTTACACAATCAGCTTCACCCTCTCCTACCCCCTGATGATGAGAATGACAATGAGGATGAGATGGGCTCTGGTGTCATCATGGCGGAGGATGATGATGACATTGAGATTAATGGACCTGTGGACGTTCCACCTGATGAGGAGGAAGATGAGGAGTTAGAACCTGCTAGTGATGAAGATGGAGGAGAGATCTTCGACAGTGACTCCAAGGACGATGCGTAGTTTAGCTTACTACTTAGCTAATGCGCTAGAGCTAGTCTTTTGTTGATCATCATGCATGAACAAGTAGCTTGTAATAAGTTAATCATTGGGATGTAATATCGAACCTTAAGTTATCTTTGATGTCAGTTGGAACCTCTATGGCTTGGATGTAACCTATCAAATGTGTTATGCTCCACGTATGTGAGCCTTTGATAATTTCCGTCTGTGCGGTCTATCGATCTCATTGTTGGTTAAGTTCATCGCATTAATGTGTCAATCGATGCGCTTGATGAGTTGTGTGATTGTGATGGATGATTGTGCCTCTGTGATAGTATAAATTCATTTTCTCCATTGGAGTCAGTTTGGCATAATTATACAATTCATCTACAAAATTTCCACATCGTCAGTGCTCATTGGCTATACATTTTGTAGATGGCTTATAATCTTCGTCGCGGTCGTAGCCTTGGAGATGAGGAACAACCACCTCCTCCACCGCCCACACCAGCTGAGCTAATGCAGACATTCATCATGAGCATCATGTCATTCCTTATGCATCCATGATATTTATCTTGTGCATCAGCATGCAATAGGTGTACCAGAAGGTGTGACACTGCTGGAATTCGAGGAACCAAGCGGGGAGCAGCAGCAGCCAACACCGGAGGTTCAGGAGGTGCAGCCCTTGGGAGAAGTGCCAGACGAGGTCGCCATTGAGTGCCCGGATCACCGTCCGTGCAACTTTGTGAAAGGCAAGCCCCAGAGCATATTAAGCCTCCTAATTTTCGAAATGCAGTTAAAGTATTATTGTTACATATATATATTGTTGCATTAAGTTTAGGTGTTGGATGCAAACACTTGCTGCATTGGTTATCCAATCCTTGTCCAGATATTGATACCCTGAATCCTATGTAGCTCAGGTTCGTGTAGTGCTTAGCCCTGCTTAAACGCGGTAGAAGTCAGGTGATTTCCTGTCACCTGCGAGATATAGGAATATACATATGGCATGGTTGGCTATATTTGCTATCATGGAAAAGAACCTGTGTTAATTTGAATTGAAGACCGGGAGGAGGCTTGCCGGTTTGCAGCGACTCCGTCTGTGTCGCTTAAGGACTGAATCTTGGAGCCTTTCCTGTTCATGTTGAACGCATGCCTCTCACTTAGTTGGCCGTGTCCGAAGACCAACCACGAAGCCGAGTAGCTCACCTCAGGCCAGGAGTCGATAAGTATAAAGTGTGCCTCGGAAGGGAGCCGTAGGCGTGAGTCCAAGGGCAGGTGATCTAAAAGTCCTGATCGTCCTGGCAGAAGGGTAATCCCTAAGAGTGCTGGCGCTGATCGAACCCGCGAATTTGGTTCCTGAGTTGTCCCAAAGGTGACCCACGGCTACCCTTGCAAAGTATGCCAGGGTGAGAGTTAGGAATACCCCCTCAGCTGAGTTGTAATTCGATTCGAGTCGCCGTCTCTCCCGGTTAGTGAGAACTTGACGGGTTTATCTCCAAAATAGATACACTAAATAACATAATGGTTCAGAAATGATGATATGATGATGACAGCCTTATTATACCTGCTATGGTTAATATTGATTGCTCCTAATAAGTGAGTGCTCTAGTATAGGTGCTAATCTAGTGGACAGGTAAATGATAATAAACTTGATGCTAAGTTTAAATTGGTCACTATATTCATAAGCTCTTTTATGTAACTGTGTCAAGCTAGCCCACCTCATAAGCTTTGCATGACCCTTGGTGTCTTTTATTTTTTGGTTTTGATGGGTAAGTCTAGCTGAGTACCTTCTCGTACTCAGGGTTTATCTCCCACCTGTTGCAGATGACCAGTTCTACTTTGGTTGCTGCAAGTATTGCCTTCTCCCGGCTGGGGATGAAGACTAGACCGTTGGGCGCGGTCTCTCCTAGTTCTCGTACCTGAAGATGCTTTTGTGGGACATGACTAAGATCTGGCAATGTATTTGAAACTATGAAGTTATGTACTAAACTATGTTGCTTCCGCAAATTTGAACTTGGTTTGTAATATTTTATTTTGCACTCTGATGGATGTAATCCGAATGCCACTTGTGAAATGTTGTAACGAATGATGTGTTGTGTTGAATCACTACGGTCTTGGTTTGTATGTCGAGAGTTGGTTGAAATCCTTCGTGATTTCCGGACTACCGGGATTATGGGAGCTTAAGTACATGAATTTGATCACTTCGGTGATTGTTTTTGTACTTACGTTCTTATGATTTGGTCAGTTCTGTTACAATCTAGGCTTTAGCCTTTTCTCGTAGCGCAGACCATCTGACAATACCATACCGACTGTCAAAGATAACATATGATTCTGATGGTCCCGTTTAACATTCGTCTACTACGAAGCTAGACTAAGAGCATCGAATAGATAGATAGCAAAGAAATTTTCCATCTACCTAGACTAGGCATAGCGCCCGAATACAACTCAAAGTCTAGGAGCCACCCGAAGAAAGCACTAGATATTTTGATGAATCAAGCAAACATGGAGTGGTAAAATATAAAAATGGGAAAGATATTTTTGGTTTGGTTCTCTCATACACTAATCGATCACCCACATTTAAAGATGGCAGGATGGAGGTGTTGATGGTTCATGATTGATCGGGCACCTTTGGCTCATGATGATTTTTTTCTTTTTTATACCCACAAAAGCTAATGGTAGACTAGATTAATAGATATCAAAGTCAATATTAAAATCTTTACGCCAATTGCTTCCCCAGCAACGGCGTCAGAAAGCTTGTTGGCATTTCTTAGCGTCACTACCAGGAATGTATCCCTGGTAATGGTGCCAGAAAGCTTATTGGTATTTGTTAACGTAAACAGATGAATCTGCAAGCGCACGGATACCGTTGTAGCTTTCACCCAGGAGTATTTTAGGGTATTGTGTTTATCCACAGGGAAGCAATGGTTAAAGAAGTTGATAGTTAGCTATCATGTATCTAGTAACTAATATACCGATTAGACTAATGTGAGGATTAATGAAAAGATAAGAGTTTTGGATAAAAGACACTCACAGGAGCACTCCATGGTAAGATAGAAGAGTAGACAAGTTAAGCTGGGAGGACAACGGACGGGTTCAAGGTTCCTTTATATTTCTCTATTACTATGGCTCCAATCTAGCACAGACCAAAGATGATAACTAATCCTAGGTCAGACATAGCGATCTCACCGTAACACTTCGGAACATCAGAACACTAGCTGTGGACAGGGATGAGAAGGGGGCTAGGAAGCTCCGACTACGGTCCTGCAAACACCATTCCAAACGTGGTGGAATACGTCGGTCGTCAAGGTTGTCACCACCTGGGGCTAACACAGCTATCCATGGGGTTGGGTGCCATCTCAGGTAACCTATAAACTACTAGACACCATGTCTAGCCTATCGATTACAAACTCTAAGTCATGATCTATAACTAGAGCATTCGATGCGAGCGGAGATCCCATGCTAAGGTGTAGACAACTATATTTACCACGCTTAGCTAAACACTAAGGCATGACTAGATAACCAAGATAGATGTGTAGAGAAGATAAATATATATATTAAATACTCGAGTCTTACAAAGGTACGATAAAAATATTACCAGACCTCTGACTCTCCCTAACTCCCAACAAGGCTATTCTAATTGTACATCTTAAGAGTGGTGGAGTTGCTCCCTTGAGGTGTGTGTTGAGAGAGGGGAGGTTGCCCCTCTATTTATACACAGCTTGAGGCGGTGCTGGAGGCTAAATTTGGCACGAGCACCGGTCTCCACCGCCTCTGCATGCCCTCATGCCACCACCAGACGAAGGGGTGGCAGAGAGGCCCCGGCAGGGGGTCGGCCGCCCCCTGACCTGGCTCCCTTGTCACCGCCTTTGCGTGGTGGGTTGGTGCTCGGTCCTGGGCTACTCCTTGGTCGGTATTATGCCCAAATTATTGTCGTAGACAGGCCTCTTTATTTAGCCTTTGCACAAATCAACGTCGGGAAGCGTCTTTCGGTGTGTTCTTCCATATATTTGTGTTTATGTCCTGCAAAATAATATTTTCCAAATACATGTAGAACTAGGTCAATTATAATCCCTATTACTAAGTTTGTTGTTCATATGAATGGATTTTACGTGGGGTTTGATAGTTAAATTTATGCATTAAGGACCGCCAACAGTGGAAAACAAGCAGCATCCGCTGATTGGCAGATTGACCGTGCGCTTTGAAGAGGAGCATGGGGCAGACCCAGTACACCATGGATACACACATGCACAGACAATATTTTTTTGTTAAAAATCAAAGTTAGTAGGCACAATACAAGCGCACACACCTACGATTAGATCAGATCCGAATACAAATGGCTGAGGGTTTGGGTGCTCGGCCGGCGATCAAATCCGAATACAGATAGTCAAATAGCTTAGCTTAAGGTTCTTGTGCTCAGTTTGGCACAAAGGGAAGAGAAGAGACAGGCATAGCTTGTGTGGTGGGTGTAGTCGTCAGCAAAGCGCAGCATGAAAACCTGTGAGGTGCTGGGCGTAGGGCGGCGACGGTCGCCCTAGTTGTCGTGCACGTAAGGTGAACAGGAGAGAAAGACAGCAAACAGCAGTTTTTTTTAGCAAAAGACAGCATACAGGAGTGAACGCACGGGACCATTTCTTTCGGGCTCTTTACAGCTAACTTTTCTACGCACTACTGGGCCGATGGCTCTCTTTCTTTTCTCCAGATTTTGTTAGGGTGAGAGTCAGAGCGGCCCATGAAACTGGTTTAGCACTGTTTGATTGGGGGAAAAGTCCATCTAGCCTCCCTCAAATAATTATGTGTGCGATTTTACTTCCTCGACTAGAAATTTATATTTTTAGACTTCTCCAACTCTTAAAACCATCCGATTACCTTCCTGAGCGATTTTAGCTAATGTGATATCATGTTAGCCATGCTATGTGGTGCCACATCGACCACGAAAAATGTAAACAACTATAACCTGGACTATCTCGATAGTTTTAGAAGGTTAACTAGATTTTATAGAGAAATATAGAGATAATTCTTAGAAACTACCCGAATATTTCTCCGAAATAAATATGCTTTAAAAATACAAAAATCTAATTTAATATTAGCAAATTCATAAATTTTATTTTAACTTAGAATTATACTTTCCTAAAATCATGCTTTACCTTTTTTTCTTTCTTGCTTAGAATTATTTGAAGCTTATATGGTCTCTTAAAATTTAAAAGTAGGCCAAATATGAAATGGAGAATGCAGACCAAGACAAATCCTTATAGACCGCAGCGTGAATCAACGCCCAACCCGTCGTGCAAATTAAAAAAAAAAACGTTTGCTCAACAACGATGTCTTGCTTAACCATCGATACATGCATGGGAAATTATAAATAAAATATATATAATTCAAGCTCTAATTGCATAATAACAATCTGTATCATGTGGTTTAGCTTTATAGTAACATTGTCTTCTTCACGAGACATCATGACGATGACGTGTGCAGACTCATTGAACCATTTGGCGTGCGACTTCTTAGACTCCCAAACCAATGTCAGCGACTTGAGCAACGACATCCATATGGTGCGACGCTTCCTCGTTGATCGTCATCGTCGTAGGTCTGTGCATGAACCGGGAGCACATGATCAAGAAGGCAGGCAATTTGGACGGGCTTAGGCTGTTGGACTTCATATGTTTCCTAAAAACCATTGTCTATATTATAGTGTCTAGCGGCTAGCTCAGAGAAAGATGAGTGTTTTAGGAGAAATATGAAATTGGTTTCATATTTTTCTGAGTTACAACAAATTTTCTATGGTTTTTTAATATTAAATTGAAATGTAGTACTTTTAAAATACTTATTGGTTCCAAAGAAAATATTTGGATATTTGAAAAAAATACTTGTATTTTTATAAAGTCCATTTGACCTCCATAAAGTATCGTAAAAGTTCTATTTGCTCTCCTCATGGCGCTATGTCAGCCAAAACGGCTTTTAAAACTGCTCACAGAGATAAATTGAACGGTTTTAATAGTCGCAGGAGCCTAGAATCTAGTTTTCTAATTGAGTGAGGTAAATCGGACTTACTTGATGGTCGAGGGAGGTCGGATAGACTTTTTTGCTTGATAAGTCTTCTTCTTTTCTAACGATTTCACCTTAAAAGGCTAGAGGTGGCTTCACCTTTCTAACTTGTTCGGTCGGCTGCTCATTTTCTGCCTTGCAGCCGCTGCGTCGGCTACACGATAGCATCGTCGGCTAGTTGTTTCACCGGCTATTTGAGCTTTGGTTCACATTTGCTGCTGGCTGGCTGGCTGGCTGTAGCGGCTTGAGTGGCTACTGCAGCTACAGCCATAGCGCAGCTACACGATTAGGTTGGTCTGCACCCAAAGTTGTTAGGGCCATCATTGATCATTTTTAATTTCTCCTACCAAATAGAAACAATACAGCAAGAGCTTAGAATAGATTGAAGAACGCAACAAGATTTTCTCTCTCTCCTTTTTGAGGCAGCAAGTCAATAAACAGTGCTCTAATCAAGCGTCCTATTCACTTGGCTGATAAGCCATGACTGAAAGTACTGTTGGTTGATTTGTTGTGAGAGAAAAATATTGTTCGTTAGCTGAAAAAGTACGACTTATAAATCAAACTAACAAGACGAACACTTGAGGCCATACACTGCCACAAGTTTCTACTGCTCTGGCCCTGTCGTGAGCGCGACATCCCACCACCGGAGACATCGCGGCTTGTCGAGAACCTCTGCTTGCTGCCGCTCCTCTTGTCACCGTCGTCACTCGCCCAAGCCGCCTGCCTCTCCTTCGACTCGCTCACCTGCACGGAAGATAGAAGCATGCAAGTTTCATGTCTGAACATGTTTGCAACTCAACAGGCGATAAGATCTTTAGAACTACAAATTGCAACAGCAATGGATCACGTGTCCTATGGGTGAAGCAAATACCCGCTTGTGACAACACCTACACAAAATATTATCACATTTGCACCGATACACTATGGGTGCAATTCACACATGCACCGCGTGTGGCCATTGGTTTTAGCGGTCGAAGATGTTAGTCTTATAAGAAATATATCATCATGATTCCATTATAAGTAAAGAAATTTAAAAACAATAAGGTTTAAAGTCTATATCACACATCTAGTTACTTACCACATACAATTTGAATGGACGAAAAATTTAAGACTCAATTGTTAAATATATTAGTAAATTAACGACTAAACATAGATACCTAGTTGTATTGAATGTTCCTTGTATTTCTAGCCTCGATAGTAATGCACAGCTGCGATTTAGGCCCTGTTTGGATCAGTTTTGGTTTCTTAAAATCGGTTTTTGCCTTTAGTTTCTAAAATCTGGATTCTGAGCAAAAACTAGTGGGGTGTTTGGATCCCCCAAATTTTAAGAATCTGGCTTTATTTATTGCTCTATGGGTAAAAAAGCTGGGTATCAATAGTTTCCTGATTTTTACGAATCTGTCAAAAACTGGCCTGTTTGATCTTACCAAGTTTCCAAAAACCAGATTCTTAAAAACTAGCCAAACTGAAGGGATCCAAACACGGCCTCAACAGCTCCAACTGACCCTTGTTCATTTTGGCTCTAATCCGGTGAGACTCACGATTTGATTTGGTACCCGCGTCTACACCCTAGGGGGTGCGGCGCCCTAAGGGCCCACACTCATAGGTTCTGACTACCATCCCTCCTATATAAACGCGTTCACTTGAGCTTAAAGCTGTACTTATTGTAACTTTTCAAGTTTTATCTATAGTAAATGTTAGAGGGTAAACAACAGCAAACACCCTCAAAATCTCGGGGGAGATGCATATGCTGCCTTATCTTGAACAAAATCATCAACAGACGACAACTCAAGCGACAAATCTCCCTAACCCGTCCTCCTTCCTCCAGCAGAAATTCAGCAAAGACCCATCCACAATCCTTGAAAGCAAAACACTCACAGCAACACAACCAAATTGTAAAGCACGTCAAGTTCCTTCGTGGTAGCTAGCTTGGTGGGCTAGTAGGGTATTCTTTGTCGCGAGAGAAAAATCTCAATTGTGGTGTCGATGTGGACGGCAAAAAATGGTGGAGCTTGGACTTTGCAATTGCATGTTTGCTAGTACACATGCAGTTGTTTGTGCTCGTGGACCTTATATACTTTGGGCTACTTTGGTAAAGTTCCGCTCCCACCTTCTTCGGAGCGGATTCTATAGATATCTACCAAACACTTAAAATGCAGTTGGATTCTGGTGAGGAACTAACGAGAATCACTTCTGCATTTACACTATGAGTTAGGAGCTAAAAAAAGTTTGATCTCCACCGCTTCCCACTACTCTTGTTCAATTGCCACTAAAACCACTTCAGAATTAATTGTCACATATTCCCCACCTTACTCCCCCCTTCAGAATCACTCCACCTGAGAACCAAGAATTGAAGATCAAGAATCAGGAACGAGAACTCTACCAAACTGACCCGTTACTCCTTCCTCGTCAATCAACAAAATAAAAATCTCGTTTTCAAGAAGTCAAAGAATTCAAAGTTTAATAAAATATATACAAAATATGTAATATTTATTGTTCATAATAAGTAACGTGAAATCCATTTTAATAATAAACTTATTTAAAGAAGATGTAAATTTACTGATTGTTTGATTTATGGTAAGCGAGATTTTTTTTCTTTTGGACGGGGGAGGAGTAGTATATAATAACAACTGCGTGTCAAGTGGCATCACATTCAGCGGGGCTGCAGGGCCAATACAATCGATGTCCACGGAGCTACAGCAGGGCCAACCCGTGAAAAAGGCCAACAAGGGTCGGGTCGGACTAGCTTACCATGAAGCAGAATCCGGAGAGGCCCAGATCCGGTTCCAGGCCCGCCGCCCCGTTGGGCCTCGGCCGTTTCGCCGTCGAACCCCGGCTCTCGACGCCTTTAAACGACGACGACGACGGTGCTTTCGCTTCCAGCAGCAGCAGGCGTCGGCCGCAACGGCGACGACGACGACATCGACGGCGGCAACGAGGTGCTGGCCGGTGCCTGGGCCCTGCGGCCCGTCGTCGGAAGCCCGCCGAAGAACCCGGCGTCGTCCAGATCGTCCTGGAACATGTCCACGAACACCTGCTGCAGCTCCTCGAAGGTCTCCTGCACGTATACGGAACGATTCGGTCAGCGCGCGGATCTCGACGCGCGAGGGACGCTCCAGATCTTCAGCGGCGGGTGCGGGTGCGGGCTTTACCGTTGGCGTGGCCTGGCTCATCATGTCAGCCATCTCTCCGAGGAAGTCCCCCATCCCCGACAGCTGCGGATGGACGATGATGCATGCACGAAAAGGAAAGAAACCGTCAGCAATAGAATTTCCCTGACCAAATCCCTCAAGGAAATGCATGCGATTGAGTTCGGTCGAGTAGTTACGTCAGCCTCGTCGTCCTCGCTGTCGTAGATGCCGACGTCGTAGAGGAGCCGCTTGTTGGAGTCGGAGAGCACTGCTTCGATCGGCATGGAACGTGAGGAATTTGCTTTTGGGCGGCGAAGCTAATGATCGATCAATGGAGGAGCAGAGAGGGGGGTGATCACCGGAGTAGGCGCCCTGTATCTCTTGGAACCGCACCTTGGCCTCCTCCACGCGCGCCGAGCTGCCGGACGCCGAGCACCTGTCCGGATGCCATATCTGCATGGGCAATCAGAATCAGGTGTAGTACATAAATTCAGCAAATGATCCTCGATTTGGAGCTGTTGATTGGAAGAAGAGGAGACGAACAGCATTGATTAGCTAGCTAGCTCGTCGAAGGGAAAACGTACGTACCATGGCGAGCCTCCGGTACGCGACCCTGAGCTCGGCGTCGGTGCACTCCCTGCTGAGCCCGAGCACGGCGTAGAGGTCGGCGCCAGGAGCCGAAGCTTCGTCCTGGTCATGGATGTTGCCGCAGTGACTGGCAGCCATGTCAGCTGGCGCCGGCGCGCGCGGGCGCAGAGACTGCTGCTCTGTTCGAGAGCCGCGGGGTTTGCAGAGTGGCGTGCAGGAGAGAGAGAAGGGGCCCGGCCAGAAGCAAACTAACAGGGGCCAGGAGAGGGGAGGAGAGGCGAGGCGCGAGGCGCGAGGCGCGAGACGCGAAGGCTCCAGAACCGGGGCCTGACACCGACGCCTGCTTGCGGTTTTAAAGACGAAAAGTGTGTGGTCACATCACCTGTTAATTAACGTCATGCTAACAATGATATTTACCCTAGTGAAAAGGGCGTGCATGATTCAGAAAATACCGGAAACACAGAAACACAAAGTACGGCTTTAGTACAAGTGTTTGGTAGACTACATTAAGATCTCCAGGCATAGAACTATAACGTCTGCTTGCTATTGAATAGAATCATGAGCTTTAGAACATCTATTAGTGTAACGAGAGAGAGAGGTGGAGTAGAAGAACGTGTCGGACCTGACACCGCATAGGAGTATCCGCTCGCGTCCGTCATAGAATCGGTGTCTGCGATAGGGCAGCGACGGTCGGTGAAGACAGCGTCGATGATGCGCGGTGGCGACCGGCGGTGAAGACAGTGGAGTCCGGTGACGTAGTCCGGAGGCGACGTAACGCTGTGGCGGAGGTGCTTCCCGTCACTGGCTGCGCCCCTCACTAGATCGGATTTAGGGTTTGTCGGTGAGGAGCTCGGCTCAGGCGAACCTCGTATCTTGAGCCACCGGCCTCTACCTCTATTTTATTGCGCAGTGTGACAGGGGCCCTCCAGCCATAGTGGGTTGGACGCCCCCGATCAGGGCGCGGATCAAAGGTCTAACTAGGCCGTTGGGCCTAGTTTGAGATTGTAGATCAATCTAACAATCTTCCCCTTGATCTCCTACCATCTTTCAATTTTATATCATTTACTTTTGTTCATTCCATTATAGATTAGCGTATAGAGCATGTTTCATCGTCACGGTCAATTGCCGATAGATTTAACAGCTACAACACACCACTCTGTTCTGAAATAGATACTTAACTTTGGGCCTTCTTTTGTCCAAGAATTATAGACTTTCCCTTAAACTCATGCCGGCTACATGTTCTCTGAACACGTTGGGTGGTAAGGCTTTTGTAAGTGGATCCACGAGCATCTTTTCAGTACTTATATGCTCAAGACTTATAACATGATCCCAAACTTTATCTTTCACAACATAATACTTTATGTCAATGTGTTTGGTAGCACCACTTGACTTATTGTTGTGAGTATACTGTACTGCCAGATTATTATCGCAGTATAACTTAAGTGATCTATAGATGTCGTCAACCACCTTCAAACCGGGTATGAACTTATTTAGCTAGTTCACCTGCCCCGTTGCCTCATAACACGCTACAAACTCGGCATACATTGTGGACGATGTAGTGACGATTTGCTTTGAGCTTTTCTATGAAATAGCTCCCCCCGCGAGAGTGAATACATATCCAGACGTGGATTTTCTATCATCTCCCGCATAATCAGAATCTAAATATCCCACTATATGGAGTGAATCAGATCTTCTATACGTCATCATGAGGCCTTTCGTTCCTTGCAAATAACGTAAGACTTTCTTTACTAATTTCCAGTGTTATGTTCCAGGATTGTTCTGGAATCTGCCAAGTAACTCGGTAACAAATGCCAAGTCAGGGCGCATACATACTTGAGCATATTGTAAGCTTCCGACAACTAAAGCATATGGAACCGCTTTCATTTGATCGATCTCATATTGGTTCCTGAGGCATTGAAAATCCCCATATCTGTCGCCCTTGACTATAGGAGCAGGTGAGGGACTACATTTGTGCATACTGAATTTCTTTAAGATTCTTTCTATGTATGTCTTTTGTGACAGTCCTAATACCCCTTTACTTCTATCTCGGTGAATCTCGATCCCTAGAATGAACGAGGCTTCACCAAGATCTTTCATATCAAATTTTGAGGACAAAAACTTCTTTGTCTCTAGTAGTAGACTAACATCACTACTAGCAAGTAAAATGTCGTCCACATACAGGACAAGGAAGATAAACTTCTCATTCTTAAACTTTGCATAGACACAATTGTCCTCAACATTCTCTTTAAACCTAAAATTCCTTATTGTCTGATCAAACTTTAAGTATCACTGTCTTGAAGCTTGTTTTAATCCATAAATTAATTTCTTTAGGCGATATCCCATTCATTCTTTTTCTTCTATGACAAAACATTTCGGTTGTGCCATGTAAACATTTCCCTCCAAGTCCCTGTTGAGAAATGTCGTCTTTACATCCATCTGATGTAATTCTAAATCGTAATGTGCCACTAATGCCATTATGATTATGAAGGAATCCTTACATGAGACTGGAGAAAAGGTCTCATTATAATCAATTCCTTCTTTTTGCGTAAAGCCTTTTGCCACAAGTCGCGCTTTATATCTCTCTATATTCCCCTGAGAGTCAAGTTTTGTTTTGTAGGCCTATTTATAGCCTACTGTTTGGCTCCTTTAGGAATTATTTCTAAGTCTTAAACTTTATTGGCATTCATAGATTTCATTTTATCTTCCATGGCCTCAAGCCACTTTCACGAATGATCACTTCTCATGGCTTCTTCAAATGAGGTGGGATCATCCTCCATTTGAAATTTCTCAGTGTTGTATAGTTCATAATCAGCAGGAATAGCTGATTTTCTAACTCTTTGAGACCTTCTAGGGGCCTCCATATTTGGCACATCTTCTATTTGAGGCTGTTGTTGCTCCCCCCATGTGTGGCAATAGGTTCTACAGGATCCTGAAGAACAGGTTCCTCATCGTCATTCATTGTTGCCACAGGAGGAATAACAATAGGTGCCGGCACCACAGTATCTTGCATTATCGGTGCAGCGACAATAGGTAGTGAGAAAAATGGCTCATGAATCATCGGAGTGGGCGCAAACACCCGCTTCTCTTCAAGGTCAATTTCTCGAGCTACCATGCTCCCCCTCACCATTTCATCCTCTAAGAAGACAGCATGTCTCGTTTCCACAAACTTTGTATGTCTGTCTGGATAGTATAAATAAAAACCTTTTGACTTTTCTAGGTAGCCAATAAAATGGCAACTTACTGTTTTGGGATCTAGCTTCCTAATGTTCGGGTTAAACACTTTAGCCTCAGCAGGACTCCCCCACACATGTAAGTGGTTTAGTGAGGGTACTCTTCCTGTCCACAACTCATATGGTATTTTGGACACCGACTTACTTGGTACTCTATTGAGAATATGAATGGCAATTTTCAACGCCTCCATCCACAGGCTCAACGGTAAGGTGGAGTAACTTATCATACTACGCACCATATCCATCAGGGTACGATTGCGTCTTTCAGCTACTCCATTCTGCTGAGATTCGCCCGGTGTAGAATACTGGGCTACTATGACATTCTCTTGTAAGAACCTTACAAAAGGTCTAGGAACTTGGACATATGGGGTATGCCGATCGTAGTACTTCCCCCACGGTTAGACCTGACTATCTTAATCTTTAAATTATGTTGGTTTTCAACTTCTGCCTTAAATATCTTAAATTTATCCAATGCTTGTGTTCTTTCTTTGATTGGATAAATGTAGCCATAACGGGAGTAATCATTTGTGAATGTTATGAACGAATCATAACCATCCACACTCTTTACAGGAAACGGACCACATATATCTGTATGAATAATCTGTAAAATTTCTACGCTTCGTTTGACATCTTTCTTTATTTTCTTTACATACTTTCCTTTTATACATTCTCTGCATTGTTCTAAATCTGAGAACTCTAATGGAGGAAGAATATCATTCTTAACTAGTCTTTTTATTCCCCCCTCGAAATATGGCCTAAACGACAGTGCCATAATTTTGACAACACATCTCTCTTTCGTTTTTTGTTTACATCCGCAGACGAGGATACATTCTCATTGTGGCACGCAACGTTCTCATCATCGCATACAACATTCACATCATCACGTAGTGATAACAAATAAAGCTCATTTTGTAAGATAGCAAGACCAACACATGCATTATTAAATGTTATCTTACATTTGCCATTTCCAAAATGACAATCATATCCATCATTGTCCAAGCATGAAACACTAATCAAGTTTCTCTGTAAAGAGGGAACATAAAGTACATGTCTAAGTAAAGTGTGAAGCCATCAACAAGCCCTAGAGAAAGATCGCCAACGGCTTCGACATCTGCTTGGACTCCATTTGCAACTTTAACGTGTCTTTCTCTTCTTTGTGTAGTAGTCCTCGTCAAACGGAATTCCTATAAAGAATTAGCAACATGAACAGTTGCACCTAATTCAATCCACCAAGTAGATTTCGAATACTGTACATACAGGGATTCATTTATGAACGTAATAATGTTCTCACCTTTCTTTGCCATGATCATCTTTAAGTAATCGGGACAATCTTTCTTATATTGTCCCGTCTTCTTGCAATAGAGGCACTAGTCTTTCTCTACTGTGAACTTGTTCTGCTGAGGTTAATGCAGCATGGAACCATTTCCCTTTGACTTTGAGAAGAAGTTAGCATTAGTATTCTTTTCTTGTTGTCTTTTAGATAATTGATAGTGCCACCATTGGCAGCTTTCATTCTCTCCTCCTCTTGCACACACATAGCCATGAGCCTCTCCATGTCCCACTTTTCGGGCTGTATGTTGTTGTTGACAACAAAAGTGTCAAACTCCTTTGGCAAGGAAGCAAAAATCAGATGGATAAGTAACTCTTCCTTGAGAGCCAAATCTATTGGTTTTAGCTTGGATGTCAAATTGCTCATCCTTAGTATGTGCTCTCTTATGCCACCATTTTCAGAGTACCTCTCTGTCACCAGCTGCTTTATCAGCTGGGTAGCGTATGTCTTTGAAGAGCCAGTGAACTAACTCTTTATTCTATCGAGGTACTCGGTGACGGTGTTACACTCTGGGATTGAGCCCACAATTGCAGGCTCAATCGTATTCTTTATCACAGCCAAACATTTCTTATTGGCAGTGACCCACTTCCTATGTTCAAGGTCATAGGACATCTTTTGGGATGCAAAATCCCTTTCTCTGGTTGCCCAAGCGGCATCAACCTCTTTTGTGTCTCTCAGCAGTGCCACAGGCTCAGTGGGACACGGTGAGGTGACTACCCAGTCTATCTTAGCCAAGATGAATGCCAGGTCAATCTTTTTCTTCCACTCCGTGTAGTTATCACCTTTGAGAGTGGGGATCTCTTTGATACAACCCATCAAGTTGTATCCGCCTAAAAACATAATAATAACAATTGCATGCCTTAGTTTCAACGTTGGTTAAAATTAAAACATACAATTGTCCTCTACACTAATTCTACATCATCGTTGGGCAGAAATAGAATTAATGCATGACAAAACATCATAATATTACCATTAATCAACGTCGGTAAGAATAATAACAATATTATAATAAACTAAAAAACATATCCATTTTTTAAAATTAAATTCTCCCGTTGGTTCAAATTTAATAATGAAAATAACAACTTTAAATACGCATCGGAAGAATAATCTCAATTTAGTGAATTTTACCCACAGGAAAATTATCTTTCCTATTTTCTAGAAAAAGAAAAACAAAATTGACCCAAATCTGCACTGTTCCTTCAGCCCAGCCGGCAAAACGGCCCGGCCCACTTCCCTTGCACGCGCGCTGCCCGCACCTAGGCCGCAACCTAGGCCTGGGCCGGCAAAGCCACGCGGCCGCGCGTGCCCGCCTAGGCCGACCTGCGGTCTAGTGAATCTGAGGCGTTCGTTTTCATCCGACGGCCTAGCGTCGATTTCGCAGGATAAAAAACCCCCCGGCCACGGTCGCCCCTGAAACCCTAGCCCATTCTTTTCTTTGCTCTCTCTCTCTTCGCTGCTCTCCTTCCTCAGCGCAGCAGCAGCAACCGAGAGCGAGAGCGCAAGCGACTTTGGCGCCGTTGCTGGCCCCCTCGCCGGCGCACGCGCTCCCCACGCGGGTGAGCGCACCGCCGTCGAGCGGACTAGCGGCGGTGCCCTGATCACCTTAAAACCCTAGATCTGACCCGACCTATTCTCTTTCTTCTCTGTCTCGAAGACGATGACGGCGCCGGCGCCGGCCCTCTCGCCGGCGCGCACGTTCCCCAGCGGGTGAGCGCGCCGCCGTCGAGCGGCCTGGCCGCGGCGCCCATTTCCTGAACACCCGTCCGCGCGCCGACGAGGTAGGCCTCTTCCCTTCCCATTCCCCTTTTCTTTTCTTTTCTTTGATTTTCCTTTCTTCTTTTCTCGGATCTATCCGATTTAGGGTTGGGGATGGGGTTAGGATCGAGATTAGGGTTTGGTTATTGTTAGGGTTTCGTTCAGTTCTTCTTCTTCCCGAATTGATTGCAAGTTTAGGGTTCGGTTTCGAGTAGACTTGAAGCCGAGCCCTCCTTCTCTTCTTTTTTTTCACCCAGTTAGGGTTAGGGTTAGAAAAACCCTCTTTCTTCTCAGATCCGAACTGGATCTGATCGGTTCTCTGCTTTCTTGTCTGTTTACCCATTCTAGATCTAAAAACCCTAGAAACCGTGGCTCTGGTACCATTGTTAGACCTAGAACAGGATCTCTAGACATAGAACTATCACGTCTGCTTGCTATTGAATAGAATCATGAGCCCTAGAACATCTACTAGTGTAACGAGAGAGAGAGGGGTGGAGTAGAAGAACGTGTCGGACCTGACACCGCAGAGGTGGATCCGCTCGCGTCCGCCATGGAATCGGTGTCTGCGCTAGGGCAGCGACGGTCGGTGAAGACGGCGTCAGTAATGCGCGGTGGCGACCGGCGGTGAAGGCAGTGGAGTCCGGTGACGCAGTCTGGAGGCGGCACAGTGCTGTGGCGGAGGTGCTTCGTGTCACTGGCTGCGCCCCTCACTAGATCGGGTTTATGGTTTGTCGGTGGGGAGTTCGGCTCAGGCGAACCTCGTATCTTGAGCCGCCGGCCCCACCTCTATTTATTACGCAGTGTGACAGGGGCCCTCCAGCCATAGTGGGCTCGGCACCCCCGATCAGGGCGTGGATCAAAGGCCCAACTAGGCCGTTGGACCTAGTTTAAGATTGGAGATCAATCCAACAGTGTTCTCTTTAGGTTAAAGCCACAGCAGCAGCTGCAGTTTGATTACTATGAAATACTGTAGATTAAACTAAAAAGTCATAGCGGCTGTGGCTTTAATCTAAAACGAACACCCCAATATATACTTTGTATGGAGGCCATGGTACAACAAATAAAACAATGAATCACAACACTCAGTGGTAGGTTAATACAAGATAACCACCCTGCATATGTGGATAAAATGTACTTAAAGAACTTAGAAATTTGCTTCCGAGTAAGAAAGCACTTCAAACTAAAGCCACATTTTATTCTTCTTTTAATCAAGTTGCAAAAAAGAAGAAGTGTTTTTAGAGCGAGGTACATTGAACAGGCCCACGTCGGCGGCACAGGGCGTAGAGTAGGACACACATGCATGCACGAGAACATTGTCCATCGAGCTCATTGGAATCAGATTATGGAGTACTGTACAGTACTAGTGGTGATTAACAATCGTCCTGTGGACATGGTTGTCAGGGCCGGCCTCGACGCTGACCGGCGGACGAGCCGAAAAGCGCATGGCTGCCGGGCCCCCGCCGTAGCCGGCCGGCACCGTCGGCACGGCCGTCGGCCGGATCCCCAGACCACAGACCAGTTCAGCTGGGGCCTGGGAAGCTTTCCGTATCCGGCAAAAAGGCTCGGCGCGGCTGGTGGGGACGGCGGACGGGGTGGAAACGTCGGCGAAATAACCGGCACTTTCGCTTCTACTGCACATTTCTCAAGCGACAGCTATTACTGTAACTTCTACGGTAGGTGTACTGTACTCACATAAAGTATTGTATTTTTAGAAAAGAAATTTCTTATTCCGGTCTCTACAATCCTTATTGCAATTCGGCTGTTTATACAAAGCTCACATAAAGTACCGTATACAGCGGCATTGCATCTATTTTAGATTATTTTGGCTGATTCAAACAGCCCAAACTACTCTTATGTCATCTATCTTTTTTTTAGATAATGATCTTATGTCATCTATCTATATGGAAACGATTGCTCACAGGTCAGAAAAAATTTTCATTTTTTAGAGTGAAATTTTCATATTTCTCAATTTATATAAACATTCAGTGATCACTGTACAATACGATAGTATAAGAATTATAAAATCTAAATTTTATATGGATTATGATTTTGATTATTACGGTTCTCATCCCCTGATGGTTGATGGGAGACTGGATGTCGGTTGCACCTCTCCGTTTCAGTATACCTCTACCGTTCTACATACGTTATCCATCTGTCTACCATTTGTACATGCTTAGAAAATATACTAGTTAAATGATGACACGTATTTCCTATGTTCCAAAAAAATATGTCATTCTCACTTCCCCAAAAGTCAAAAATATGTCATCCCATACATCGTGCCAGAAGGAGGTTGTGTTCCCATCTCTGAGACCGACAGTTGTGACTGCACGGCAGGTAGATGGGCAGCAGAGATCGCAGCATGTCCTGGTATTGTCCATGGAGATCACCGGACAGAGATGCCACACAGGAAGAGGTATTAGCCTGTGTATCGTCTTCAGTAGCACGTAGGTATTCTATATCCCTATGTCTTTTAAGCCAACTCCACTGGATGGTGTGCTTTGTATCACAGACATGGTTCCAAGCAACCAGATTCTTGGCCCCTTTTGACGTGCCAGCTCTAGACCAGAGGAAAAAAACGGCGTCGTCGGTCAATTTGTTCTATCACTCACTGCGGGATGGCAAGGGCACACACGGCATATAATACCGAATTCACAACTCACAAGGGTTGCACGTCCCATTTGGTTGAGCAGAGATGTTTGCCAACCGGCGAGAGGTATTTGTCAGCTTTGGCAGTCAGGGGAGCAAATGCAGATAGGCGGAGTTTGGTGTTGGAAAGAGGTAGACCGAGCGCTGAGATGCATTCCGCCACAGTGGTTTCATTCATATGTATCGGCATTGTGGTGTTGTTTTGCATAATTGATCTACAGACCAGTGGCATTGGCAAAGTGATCAAGCATAGCCTTGGGCCGTTCAATGTCTGTCAGCTCCAAATGCAAACACTATGGCAGAGCAATTTGGCAAGGTTCAAATCTGCTCACATTGCAATCCATTAAGATTTGTGCTTAGTTTTACTGTGGAGATGCTTGATTATCTGAAATTGATGTGTGATAGTCTCTTTTGTAATCCAGTGAAATGGGTCATTTATAATTGTTATGCCAAGGTTCTATGTTTTTTGTTTTGTTTTTTGCGAAAAACAACTAAATGTCTTAGCTACAACTTTTTCCGGCTATAGCTGCACTGCAACAGCTAACAGACTTAGCCGGAGATTTTAAGCACTGCTATCGAGTAGAATAGAGCAATCTATTTGGGTGGCCCCTTGCTGTTAGCTTCTGAGGGGTATATTGGGCATCAAATTGGATGGAGGTCAGTGTCATTGTGTGGGTCTAGCTTTATCAGTGACACAATTTTTTAACAATATTCGACTGAATTACAACGAGGAAAACGAAAAATTCATTTGATGGCAGTGAAGGGAAATGAGATATTCGGATGGCCTTTATAGGAGGACACGAAACCGTCAGAAGCACAAAATGGGGCGACCTGACCAGTACCATGCGTGGTTGGCGTCTCCTTGCAACTCGGGGAGGCAACCCGCCTTCAAACGCGGGCGGTTCGTTCATCACGTCACCTTGCCAAGTTTGGATCATGCTCGCATTCGTTCAGTATGATGATACGTGTTCACTACTCTGCCTCTGCGCCGAACGGAGAACCACCGACGACATCGCGATTCGCGATCCGTAGATACTAAGCTATATACATTTAGCCGACGTCGTCGTCGATGGGACACGAGAGTAGCGGTGGCGCCGATTAGGAGGACTCCGGCCTCTCCAGCGGGTCGTGTGGTTCCGTCAGATGCTCCACCGCTGGCAGTCCTCCTCCAGCTCCAGGAGTAGTGCCACCGAGAAAAAGGTCCAGCGCCAGCGCCGACGGCGATGGAGCCAGCCCAGACGCCGCCACGACAAACCGAAACAACGACGACGACGGCACGCCTGACCCCGCTGACAATGCCAGCAGCAGCAGGAACCCGCATTGCGCGGTGGACGAAGACGACGACCGGCGGCGCCTGCCGCGGGTCCTGGTGGTGGAGGAGCGCAGGCGCCAGGCGGGACCGGGACGCGGCGGCGGCGGCGTGCGAGTCGCCGATGACCCCCGACGCGCCGCCCCCGGCGGACGTGCCCCGCATCTGCCTCTGCCTGCGCGTCCAGTCCAGGCAGATCCGCCGTATTCAGGGTAACCCCACCGCCGATCCGCCGTCGATATGCGCGTGTTCGGCTGGCCATATATGGCTGACTTTTTTTTTTTAAGCTGCAGCAGTGTTTTTCTTTCACAGAAACCGTATAAACAGTAAAAATTAGTATAAACAGTACCCGATTTAGTCCAGCCGAACACTCTCCGGGCCTGTTTAGATTTAAAAAATTTTGCGCTGTATCCGTCATATCGAATTTTGCGGCACATGCATGGAGTACTAAATGTAGACGAAAAAAAAACTAATTGCACAGTTAGATGAGAAATCGCGAGACGAAACTTTTGAACCTAATTAATCCATAATTAAACGCTAATTGTCAAACACAAACGAAAATACTACCGTAGCCAAAATTCAAAAAATTTTGGATCACACGAGGCCCACACCGGCCGGCCGGCCTGCAGTCCTGTCGCACTTGCGCGCAGGGGCCTACCCGGATGCCGGTGCCGCCACCGTGCGTGTTGCTGCCGGTAGATGATCGACGGTCGACAGGTGGACATGCCACGTAGGTTACGCTGCTCATGAGAAGTCGGCGTCAGCAGCGGGGCCAGCTCACGGCCGGGTGCGTACGTGGCGTGTTATAGTATCTACCAATTATATTATAGATAAAAAATATCAATATTTATGATATCCAATAAATATCATTAGATTAGTTACGAAATGTATTTTCATCATAAATTGAGTTGGAGTCATAAATGTGAATATTATTTATTAGGAATTTGGTCAAACGTAAATCACTTTAACTGGTACACAACACGTAGTTACATTTTTTTTTTGAATAGAAGGTTTCTCCCGCTTTATAGATGAAAAGCGAACCAACAATTCAGTGTAGAGTTAAGCGTCATCGCGCACAGAGCAGCCAAACTGCCAAAAAACAACAGGAGCAGCCAAGCTGCTAAAACTAGAGTTTAACCATGGTCCACAGCAGAAGCTAAACTAGGTCTATTAGGGCAGTCTCAATGAAAAAAACTAGTAGTTTTTATGACATAGAATACCGCACAAAAAAAAGTACTGTTTTTCAACCCATGGTTTCTATGAGTAATAATTATTTTCTCTTTCTCTCTCCCAACTCTATCTTTTTTCTCCAATGAAAGTGCGACACGAGCTCCCTAGAAACTGGTGGTTTCTCCCCAATGGCGATTTCATGGTTTCTTGGTGCATTGGGTCAAGAGTAGACCTGGTTTCTTTATGAAGAAACCATTTCTATGATTTTTGCTCTCTTTCTTCATTAATTACATTGCCATGTCAGCGTTTTACCTACGTGGTAAGTCATTTAATGAGGATAGAAACCATTATCAATGCAACATTGGGACTGCCCGCTCCCAGATCACATCACTCGAGCCCTCCGAAGGCTGAGCATCTGATTGTGCCAACTTTAATGAGCACGTAGTTACGTTCTTATTCTTTTTTGAACAGAGGTATGCCAGGGCGGGAGCGAGCTCGCGATTGCCAATTCGCCACCAACTCAAGCGTACGTTATTTTTCTCTGTATGTTCTTTGCTACAGTACTACTGAAAACTGATGGAGGCTTCAGCTTCGTACCTTGCTTTGCTTCATCGACAAAGCCCTTTAGCTTCTCCGTCAAAACTTTATATCTTATCACGTCGAATATTTAGACACATACATAGAGTATTAATATATAGACTGAAAAAATAACTAATTGTACAGATTACGACTACTTTGCGAGACAAATCTTTTAAACCTAATTAGTCCATGATTTGATAATAAAGTACTACAGTAACACATGTGCTAATGACGGATTAATTAGGCTTAATAATTTTGTAATATCCGACGTGACCTACTTAAAACTTTACACCCTGATCTAAACAACACCGAAGCCAGCCATTCATTCCTTGGATGCGTGACGACTGGCGAGGGTGATGATTCGGTGTTGTGCCTGTGGCCGGCTGCATGGGCTATGGTAGTGTTTAGTTCCCAAAATTTTTCAAGATTCCGCGTCGTATCGAATCTTTGGACGCATGCATGAAGCATTAAATATAAATAAAAAATAAAACTAATTACACAGTTTAGACGAAATTCACGAGACGAATCTTTTAAGCCTAATTAGACTATGATTGGACACTAATTGTTAAATAACAACGAAAGTGCTACAGTACCATTTCGCCAAAAATTTCGCCAACTAAACAAGCCCTATCTTGATGGGATGCATCATGCATGGGCCGTGCGACGAATTCGGAGGCCGAGGAATCTCATTCTACGTTTGTAGTGCGAGTGTACGACTGCGTGCGCTTTATTAAGAGCAAATTCCTTCATTGCCACTGAAATATATAACACTTCCTTCACTGTCATTGAAAATTATATGTTCCCTTCATTGCCATCCATTCTAAATTTCTAATCCCTTCACTGCCATTGTAGTCCAACATATAGACTTCGTTCCCTTGATTGCCATTCGTACATATATTTTGTTCCCTCAGTTGCCACTGAGGTAACGGAACGACGTTAGAAGACTATCCCTACGTAAGTGCTGTATCAATTTTGCCCTCTTCCTGACAATGAAAACAGAGACCATGAGTGGTCTGCTCCCTCCGGCCCACGCCGGACATGCTTGCTTCCCCGGCGCCACCGCCGGCCCCGACCCCACCGTAGCCCACGCCGGCACCGTCGGGCGGGTCGGGGAGCGGGAAATGGGTTGGCGTTGGCGTCGGCCAAAGCTGCGGCGCGCTTGCGTTGGCAGGAATTCTAGGCCTGCTCTGCTTACAGGCCAGGCGGCGGCGGCAACGGCTCGCGGATGGGGAAAGTGTCCGTCAACGCAGCAAGGTGGTCATCGACGTGTCCTTGTCGGCGGAGTACGGCACGCTGGCGTCGGGGAAGCAGACCACTAATACGACCACGTCCTCGACGTCCTCCGGGACCAGGTCACTGGTGGCCAGCGACGTGCGCGGGGCCGTGGAGTCGCTGACGGTGTACAAGTACTCAGAGCTAGAGAAGGCCACCGCGGGGTTCGCGGAGGAGCGGCAGGTGCCGGGCACGTCGGTGTACTGGGCCGTCATCAACGGCGACGTGGCGACGGTGAAGCGGGTGGCCGGCGATGTGAGCGGAGAGGTCGGCATCCTGATGCGCTTCAACCACTCCTGCCTCGCCTGCCTCTCCGGCCTCTGCGTCCACCGCGGCGACACCTACCTCGTCTTCGAGTTCGTGGAGAACGGCGCGCTCAGCGACTGGATCCATGGCTGTGGTGGTGGCGGCAGCACACTACGGTGGAGGCAGCGCGTGCAGGTGGCGTTCGACGTCGTCGACGGGCTCAACTACCTCCACAACTACACGAACCTGCCGTGCGTGCACAAGAACCTCAAGAGCAGCAACGTCCTCCTCGACGCCGACCTGCGCGCTAAGGTGTCCAGCTTCGGGCTAGCGCGCGCGGTCACCGCGGCCGACGGCGGTGCGTAGCTCACGCGCCATGTCGTGGGCAGCAGGGATACCTCGCCCCCGAGTACCTCGAGCATGGCCTCATCACGCGCAAGCTCGACGTGTTCGCCTACGGGGTCGTCCTGCTCGAGCTGCTGTCTGGGAAGGAGGCCGCGTTCGCGGACGCCGGCACGGGCGAGGAGACGCTGTTGTGGGAGTCCGCGGAGGAGGCGCTGGTGGCGGACGGCGGCGAGGACGTGGACCACGCCAAGGTGCGCGCGTTCATGGACCCGCGCCTGCACGGGGACTTCCTGATGGACCTCACGCTCGCCATGGCTGCACTGGCGCTGCGGTGCGTGGCGACGGAGCCCTGCACGCGGCCGGCCATGGACGAAGTCTTCGTCTCGCTGTCGGCTATGTACAACTCCACGCTGGACTGGGATCCCTCGGATTACGGCACCTCCGGATCTTCGATGATCGGGCGGTAGTAACCATCAGCGTGTAGAAGTTAAAATTGCATAGAATTTGAACAGTTTTGGACGGCGATGGCAACTAAGGGATTTGAAATTTAGAATGGATGGCAGTGAAGGGAACATGTAATTTTCAATGGCAATGAAGGGAGTGTTATATGTTTTAGTGGCAATGAAGGAATTTGCTCCTTTATTAATCAGTTTCAGTCCCACGCTTCTTTCTTGTGCTACGTATCCGTCCTTTACTACTTTATCGAAACAATCCACCTTTGTTTTATTCGCACAACCAAAGCCATAGGTCATGTTTGGCTGGCTGAAAAAATAGTTGAAGCTGATACTGATTTATCGTGAGAGAAAAATACGATTATTTTGCTGAAACGGTACGGCTGATAAGTTCATGTAAACAGGGCCATAGCTATCTACGGACTGCAGTGGCCCGACCGCCCGACTCCTCATGACCTCATCCAATGCGAGCACTAGAGAAAACGGACCGTGGGGTATATTAGAGGCCTTATATATAAAACACACACGTATTTTACAAAAACCGTGTAGAAACTTCACATAAAATTAGTTTATTTTCACACAGAAAACATATAAAGCTAAAAACTGTATTTAAAAAGGGCCTTAAAATATTCGTGCAAGTAGCGCAGTTGCCTAAGAGAGCTCTGGTGGTGGGAAGTCCTCTGGTTGAGAAACCTTCTTTTGTTTTATACTTATCTATTTGTTTATTTATTTATTAAATAGGCAGCATGTGGGACCCTTCAATCTAGGATTTGGCTTTGGGAGATACTAGCGCTCGGGCGTCTGGACAGAAGCGCGCATCCAGACGCCCGTGCCTCCTCTATCGCGCTAGTGAAAGGTCCTTGTTAATATTGGTAATTGAGTGACAACCTTAGGTGGACTAATATGTGTTTGAGTGAGATACACATGTGATTAGTTCACATGTACTTGTGTGAGCAACTCATGCCATGACGGTGAAGATGTCTTGGATTTGTTGCAATGCTTACACATGTGATGAAGGAACTCATTGCATATGAAACATAACATGGAGTCATGTGATCAAGGTGGAGAAGATCAAGACAAGACTTGGCTCGATGGATCGGTTGCAAGAGTGAAGGGCAAGTTGAGTGATGACTTGACGCCGATGGACCGAGGCAACGGTGAAGAGCAAGTGAAGTCAAGATCGATGAACCAATACAGTCACGTGATGATATAAAGTGGATCATATCATTTGGTGTTCGGTTGGTGCATGTGTTGCATCGACATCGGAGGTGATGGAATGGAATGCGCAAGGCAAAGGTATATTTATAGGGCATTTCATTTCACCGGTCAAAGATTGTGTAGAGAAGTTTATGACTAGGTTTAGGATAGATGGCCATACTATTAAGAGGAGCAAATCTTGCTTGCATATCGGTCATCTAGTCCCACTTAAGCGATCTAACTTTGTGATGTTGCTAGGATTGAGTGGCGTGGTGAATTGAGTGACTAATTCTTTGAAAAATATTTGTGAAAATGCTAACACACTTGCACTTGGTGGTGTTGGCACATTTGCAAAGGAGAAGTTGTTGGAGTTGAATTGGATCAACTTGGAGAAGAGAGAGAGATGTTTTTGGTGTACTCTGAACTATAGGGTGGCTCTTGATTTGGAATTATGCATTGATCCATTGAGCTTTGGATCAAATATGCAAGTGGGTTGTGTAGCCCTCTGAATAAGCTTTCTAAAATATCCAAGATCATCGAAATTGGAGTTCGGAGCTAAGAGTTATAGCCGTTTTAGCGCTGAAAGGTCTGTGGACCGGACTCTGTGACCAGACGCGTCCGTCAGTACCATCGAGTCCGGTCAGTGTTTTTAACGCATCTAGTAGCGACCGGACGCACGAAGAGTCTAGTCAGTGATGACCTGACGTCCGTCATCAAAGAGCTCTCTGGAAACCTCTAGAAGTGACCGAACTCTGGAGAGTCGAGTCGTCATAGGAGAAAAGGAGTCAGTCAGTTGGCAGAAGGCGTTGGTGACCAGACTCGTCCTCGGCGTCTGGTCGCTGGACCTAGAGCGTCTAGTCAGGTGTATGCACATGTGGGAGCTAGCCATTGGCGAACAACGATCATCTTCGAACAGTATACACGGGCGCACGGGGAGCGATCGGACTCTGGACCAGACTCTGGTGAGTTCAGTCAGCGAGTCGATCAGTGCGTAGAAATAGACGAAGGGGTAACGGCTATTTTAGCCCTTTGGGCTATAAAAAGGAGTGTGTGTCTAGCCTTGGCACTCGCTTGGCACCCTTGGGACTTAGTGTCCATGCTTGGGGAGTGCTAGAAGAGCCTCTAACTCACTTGTGCTTGCAAGAGTACGAATCGATTGCAAGTGAGTGATTCTAGTGCGATTGTTTTTTGAGATTGCATCGAGTGGCACTAGGTGATCGAGTTGCAAGTCAGTGGTGCTTGTTACTCTTGGAGGATGCCACCTTCTAAATGCTTTGGTGGTGGTCTCCATCGAAGCACGCAAAAAAGATTGTGTGGTGCTTCAGAGAAGTGATTGTGAGGGGGATTATGCTCATCCCGTGGGAGTCATGAAGAGCAACACTAGTAGAGCGTGTCATTGAGCTACCCTCACTTGTGGGTAGGTTCTTGTGGTGCCCAACGTGTGGGCTTGGTGGGTGATGCCAATTAGCTGCCGAACCACCAAGTGAGCAGTCGACACAACGGGGACTAGCGTGTTGGCAAGCACATGAACCTCAGGATAAAATCATCGTGTCATCCTTATCTTCCCGTTGGTTTGCATCTACTTTACACAAGCTTGCAATTACTTTCATATACATTATGTAGTTTGCTAGTTATCTTCTTGCTCGTGTAGCATAGAAGTAGCTCCCTTGTGTGGCTAATTTGGTTTGAGTAACCTTGTTAGTCACATTGCTTAGTTTGTGTAGCTAAGTAATTTACGCTCTCTAATTTGGCTTGAGTGGCCTTGTTGTTGAGCATTGCTAGTGAGCTTAGGAGCTTTTATGCTTTGTTTACTACATTGTGTAGGAGCTCCCTCGTTTTTGCAAAGTACTAGTGCAAACGTTTGTGTGACCTTGCTCTAGAATTGTTTAGGTAAGCTCTAGCTAGCCCGGCACCTTTGTTGCCTAATTAGGATCTTTCATAAGGTGCTTGTGAACTTAGATAGAGGGGTGTAGTCTTAACTAGACCGATAGTCTTATTTCCGCATTTGTTTCGGTTAGCCGGTGTGTTTAATTTTAGAAAGGACTATTCAGCCCCTCTCGAGTCCGCCATCTCGACCCTACAAGTGGTATCGAAGCTTGGTCTCTCATTTGTGGTCTTCATCGACTCGAGAGGATGGTGACTAATGGGCCTAGATGATTGTGAGACTACACGTTTTTGATGGCACAAACTTTACACATTGGAAAAATCATGTGCTTGATCATTTTGTGTAAAGGAACCTAAGTTTTGGTGGATTGTCACCTAGTGGGCTCACCCATGTCTTGGACTATAGAAATCTCACCAAAGCTCAAAGAGTTCTCTTTGAAACTTGATGCACATGCTTGTTGTTATCTAGTGGATGCTTTGAGCTTTGATTTAATGAAAAAGATAAACTACGTGGGAGCCGCTCGTGAGATATGAGAATCAATCAAGCACACCTTCGGTGACTCCTTCACTATGGGATGATGGCAAGTTAGAAGGAGGAGCCTAAGGAGGAGGTGCATGAGTGTGTCGAGCATGACCATAATTTTGTGATTGCTGGAAGATTGCTCCATCCTCATGGTCAAGTGATGATGATGATCATGATATTACCACAAGATCACTTGACAAGATTGATGATGATGCCACAAGTGATGCACGTGATGATTCTACCTCAAGCATACTTGGTGGTGATCTTGATGATGTTGGTTCATGCTCGAGTCATGATCGTGATGCTTCTACAAGCTCTCCATCATTACCACATTGCTTCATGTCATAAGGTGACACAAAGGTACAAAGTGCTAATGTGGTTGATCATGTTGATTCATATGATGAGCTTGTTAGTAGACTTGCTAGCATGAACATAGCTTTAGAAAATGAGAAAGCCAAAACATTAAAATTGAAAAATGAAAAATCTAAAAAACTCATGTGAAGAACATAAGCACTTACTTGATGTTCTTAAATCTTCACATGGTGAGTTAAAATTGACTTATGGGAAACTACTTGCAACTCATGAAGAATTATTAGAACAACATGCTTCTCTTATTAAAATGTTTTCCAAGAAAATTAAAAAGAATGAGAGCTCATCACATGAGTCAAGTGATCAATTGCAACATATGACCTAACTCTTGTGATGTAGGGAAGAAGCATGTATCCACCTCTTGTGATGATTTATTAGATATGCCATGTTCTTCACATATAGATGCTTGTTCTACTTCTATGTCTTAGTGAGACTAACCTTTTGAAGGAGAATAATGAGCTCAAGAATGAAGTGAAGAATTTGAGCAACAAGCTAGAGAGGTGCTACAACACCAAAATCACCTTTGAGCATATGTTGAACAACAAAATAAGCTATGGTGATATGAGTGGCATTGGATTCAACAAGAGCATGACAAAGGGTGAAAGAAAAAGAGAAAGAAAGATGAAGAAGCAAGAATAAAAGAGGCTATCTCATTTCATGTGCTTCAAGTGCCATAAGTGGGACATGTTGTAAATAGGCTGCCCAAATGAAGAAAAGCTCAAGTTGAAGAAAGAAGAAGATAGGCTCAAGCATGTCAAATGCTTCAAGTGTTGCATAGTGGGGTCATCTCACCTCTATAGTGCCCAACCAAGCAAATGGTGAAGCAACAAGAAGAGCCTCAACCAAAGCCACAAGTTGAGCAAGAAAAGATACCCCAAGAGGAAATCAAGATCAACCATGAAGGTGGTAGTGACTTGATGATGATGAAGAAGAAAACAAGAAGGGGCGGAAGAGCAAGGCATCCAATGCTTGATCAAGATGCCAAGATGATGAGCAAGAATCAAGATGAGAGTAGAGATTTAGCTCACATCAAGTGCTTCAAGTGTGAAGATATGGGACACTTTGCCTTGAGGTGTCCTATCAAGCTTGAGAAAAAGGCTCAAGTAACTTATGAGAGGCAAGGCAATGGGAAGCACCACATGAGCAAGGAAGAGAAGGCTCAATCAAAGAGGAAGTACTACTCATACTAGGAAAGGGGACACATGGCTCATTCATGTCCCCTAGGTAATAATTCTAAACATATTTTAATTGTTGATAATGTTGTGCTTAGAAAGGATGATAATGGTACCTCATTGGTTACAATTGCAAAACATCTCACTACTCATACTATGGCAATGCCTAAATATGTTGCTCCTAATTTGAGAGGACCCAAACTTGTTTGGGTACCATCAAAAAATAGATGATTCATTGTAGGTACTATTGGTATTGGTGACTTGGTTCAAGTGGTATTAATTGTGTTGATCATGTGATTGAGCCAAGTATTGATAAGTGACGATTTTTATCTCAATGCCATGACAAGATACTGAAGTCCAAGAGCTATCAACATACAAGTGCAACATTCATATTGTGGATGATTTATTGATATATTTGATGTCTTGCAAAGATATGAGTTGAAGTTTGCTAATTGGATGATCATGAGACAACTAAGGTATATCTCTTGTTGATCATTTCATTTGGGTGCATATGAGTTGATTGAATTGGATAAATATGCAATGTTGCTTGCTATGAGATGTTTGAATGGATAAATAGCTTAGTGATCAAGTTTTTATTGATTTGTGTTGGATAAATTCATGAGATGATTTTGAGTAAGTGGATCAAATGGTTATATGTCTTGTGAAAGTATTCAAACAAGTTAGTTTCAAGTTTGATTCAAATTTGTTGAAGAATAGCTCAAGTAATTGAAATATGTCCTATATTGCAAAATTTGAGTGAGCTAGGATCTTAGCCATGTTTGAGTAAACATATCTATTTGGATTGGCTTGAAATTTGGCATGCATGCTCTAGATTTATGGTATAATATGTTGTACAAATTTCATGAGAATTGAATAAGAATTGCTTTGGTTTTGGAGTAGATCTTGTCAGCTATAGTGCAGCAATTTTCAGCATCTAGTAGTGGTGGAAGAATTGAAATCTGGTAGCAATCTAGAAGTCAAATTAAGCCCAAATGTTTACATCTGTTAGATGACTTAGTAAAGCACATCTCCACTAAATGTCATGGCAATTGTATCTGTACATTGGGAGTTATGGATATTTCTTTGAAGGGTACATAATCTGCTAGAAAAGTGATAATTATTGGATTGATCAAGAGTCACTTTGATTGAAAGGTCCTAAAGTAGGAAACATGTTTATAAGTGGTGGAGGTACCTAAGTTTAGTTTTGGATTGATCTAGAAGCAAAGCATGATAAGTAAAGAGTACAAGGCCATTTGATTGTGGAGTGTACTTGGTACACATTTAGTATTCAAATTGAAGATCAAGACCAAGCTGAAGTTTAAGTTCTAATAATAATTGAAAATCATTTGGTAGAAAGAAAAAGACTTAAACAAGTAGAAGGAAAATGACTTAAAGAAGGTTTCATGATTACTCATCAATTTAAGTCCATCACTTAGATCAATCAAACAAAGTCAATTCAAGTGAGTATCTAGAATGGCTCTTTGGAGAGAGGACACTTCTCCCTAGTGTAGGGGCTTGCCGCCTATGTGTAGCTAAACCAAGTATGGTACTTGGAAGGCTAATATGGAAGTGGTGATCCAAGGAGCATTTGAGATGCTTAGTTGAAGCAATCAAAAGGGTTGATAAAGAAAAGCAAGCAACACCCAAAAGAGAGTTAGTCATGGTAATTCAAGTGATATTCTCATTAGTGCTCTCATGCTAGCATTGATAAAAGAGAAATCAAGCCAACCACAACAAGAGTTAGTGCACTTGATCTTAAGTGGTTCTCAATTAATATGGTTGAAGAATGGACTCTATCTATGATGATTTGTCTTCACCAAGCTATAAATTGGACTTCACATTGCTATTGCAGAGGCTCATTGGAATCTAATGACTATCCTCTACTCCAAGATAGCAAAGGTATCATTGTAATGTGCATAATCATTTCATACCTTACTAGTATGCGGTTAGTGCATATAGTACATGCTTCATAGGATCATGCATAACAAATGAAATGTTTAAATTCATAGCCTACCACTATTGCTTGTTTGATTAATTAATCTAGTGGTAGTGTATGAATTTGTTCATGAGCTAGTAAACCTAAAGTACTTGATTTAATTTAGATTGTCAACAAGTGACAAGTACAACATTATCAAGATAACCCTTGCAAGAGATGTGAAAAAGCTTGTCATTGGTTCAAACCGGACTTGGAAACTTAGGCAACTCAATTTAGTTCAAGTCAACCTAGAAGCTCATGATAAGTAACAAGAGTACAAGCACAAGATAACAATGCAAATGGATATCTAGTTTGGTTGTTCCAAGTGGTATCTAGATTCAATGGATTCATCAAGTGGTATTCACAAGTGGTGTCTAGATCAACCTATGAGTGATATCTTATAAGTGACACTCATGAAGATAGCAAATGTTCAAGAAATGGTCAAAATTGATAAATCCAATAAGTGGTTTCATGGTAGCAAATTCTTTTAGATAGTATCACATTTCTACATGTGGTATTAACTATACAAGATGGTGGTTACACAAGTGATCCTATCGACAAAAGATGCTTGGCAGTCCTCCGAGGGGTATCCCACGAAGGTAGATTGATTGGTGGAGGTGCGCATGATAGGAACCGGATGGTGACACAAGGCGTAGAGACAACGATTTAGACAGGTTCAGGCTATCTGATCGACGTAATACCCTACGTCATGTGTCTTTATTGTATTGTATTGGATATGAGATGTATGTAGATCGATGTCCACTAAGGGACTCCTGCCTCTCCTTATATACTATAGAGGGGTAGGGTTACAAGGAAATTATCCTATTTGGTACTATACAATATCTTGCGGTGCACGTCGACCAGTGCCGTGCATGCCTTGATCTTATGGGTTGGGCCACCTTTGATGGTGCAGCCCATATCTTGTCTTGTGGATACCTAGGGTCATATCCCTATAGCTAGTCCCCGAGCGCCTTATATCCTTTGAGCAACACCATCTTGAGCTTGTTTGAGCCATCCAACTTGCTGTTGATCATTAGGAACAGGTGTCCAACCAGTTTGACTGGGAGCCGACCTATTGAAGCGAGTATCCGAGTAGTTGAACAGGCGTCCAAGTAGTTGAATAGGCGTCCGAGTAGTTGAATAGTCATCTGAGCTGTTGTTCAAGCAGCGGGAACGGCGTCCGAGCAGTCCAACTATGAGCAAGCCTAAACTTACTCAAAGCTGAGGTTTGCTAGAAGGATGTAAGGGGCTCAAGATAAAATTTGAAAATTCTTCCACTTATGAGAAGTCTAGCCACTTAGACTCCGTCAATAAGGAGGGTAAATCAAGAAATAAGGACTACATTCACCGCCAGGTGAAGTGTAGCCACTTAGTCCTCAAGCCTGCTAGAAGATGAAGAATGAATCTTGTAGCAGGGTCAAAGAAAACAAGTCTGAAAGCTTGCCGACGTCATCTGACATGCACGTATCAAGAACCTAGACGTGCTGCCCAAGATCAGCACCCTGATCCGAATAGCATGGAGCAGCTTGATAGCACATCGATGAGACGTAGCAAGATTCGACCACCAAGGGAGTCCTCAGCTTAGCTGGCAATGCTTTGAAAGGTCCTAGTATGGCAAGAGGGGGTGAATAGCCTATTTAAAAATCTACAAATCAACTAGAGCAATTTGATTAGTATGACAAAAGGCAAAATGCAAACTTGCTCTAGCTCTACAAGGGTTGCAAGCCACCTATCCAACAATTCTAGTTGCAATGATTACTAGGCACACAACTTACAATGTTACTACTCACTAAGAGCTCTCAAACATGCTACTCTAAAGAGCTCCACTAGATGAACTTAAAACAACAAAGCAAGCTCTCAATTCTAATTACACTAAAGAGCTTGCCACAACTAGTTTGTAAGTATATAAATGAGTGAGTAGGATGATTATACCGCCGTATAGAGGAATGAACCAATCACAAGATGAAGATTAAGTCAATCACCGGGAGAATGCAAATGACAAGAGACAACCGATTTTCTCCCGAGGTTCACGTGCTTGCCAACACGCTACGTCCCCGTTGTGTCGACCAACACTTGGTGGTTCGGCGGCTAAGAGGTGTTTCACAAACCTCGTCCACACGATTCGACATCGCAAGAACCTCCCCACAAGTGAGGTAACTCAATGGCACGAGCAATTTACTAGAGTTACCTTTTGGCACTCCGTCGGGGAAGGCACAACTCCCCTCACAATCACCGAAGGTGGCCACGAACAATCACTAACTCATGCCGATCCTCCACCGCTGCACCAAGCTGTCTAGGTGGTGGTAACCACCAAGAGTAACAAGCGAAATCCACAGCGCAACACGAATACCAAGTGCCTTGAAAGCATCTAGGCCCCTAGTTGGGTTTTGGTGATTAATGACAATACAAGATTACTATGACTAACGTATGTTTTACAGAGGCAATTAAGTTAGGTTATGGTAATGGAGATCAATTGGGCAATCAAGGTTGTCATGCCCCTACGATGGAAATCGTTTCTGTTTTCAAAGGATGGACGACAAGGTTAAGGATGACTAGTTCTAAGTGTCGATTGGAGTTGGAGAGACACTTAGAATAGTTTAGGACTTTGTTTTTCCTTTGGCCATACTATTAAAGGGGGTACGGATGGGTAGCTTGACCTAGGTGAGTCTAGTAGGTTAGGTGTGGTGCACACATGCTAAAACTAGCACTAGGTAGCTCCAAAGTAGCCCATAGATTCAATGGAGCAAACTTCATTCACATATGATCGAGAGTTGGAAGTGAATGGAGGGTCAAATACTGACCGGATGTTGGCTCCGGTGTGACCGGACGCTGGCTTAGGGTCCGGTCAGTTCATTTGACCAAGGTGAAAGCGTCTGGAAGTGACTGGACACTGAGAGGTCATGTGACCGAATGCTGAGGGCCAGCATCCGGTCGACTCTAGTAAGGTCCCAGAGAGGGAGAATCCTGAGAAACACTTTTGCTCATTCCAACAGCTGAGAAACATGTTTGTGAGTGCCAAGAAGAGAAAAGGTCCTAGTGAGGTGATTGAGATTTGAGAATCCAAGAGAGTAGCCTCATTAGTGAATCAAGAGTAGCCAAGTGTGCATCCATTTTCTCATTAGGCTTCGCATGGTCAAGTGAGAGTTCATGCTTGTTACTCTTGGTGATCGCCATCACCTAGACGGCTTGGTGGTGATTGGGAGCTTGGTGATCACCCGGCGGAGCTTGTTGGTGACCCAACTCAAGTTGTGAGTGGCTTTGGGTGATTCGCCACGACGGAGTGTCGAAGAATCAACCCGTAGAGAGCACTTGATCCTTGCGCGGATCAAGGGGGAGCTACACCCTTGCGCAGGTGCTCCAACGAGGACTAGTGGGGAGTGGCGACTCTCCGATACCTCGGCAAAACATCGCCGTGTTCCTCTCTCTCTATTTACTTTGAGCATTTACTTTGAGCACTTACTTTGAGCAATTCAATACTTGTTCTTACATTCATAGAATTGCCATGCTAGAGTAAGTTTAGAACATAGGTTGCAAGTCTGTTGTGCGTTAGATTAATAGAAACACTTTTCTAGGCACAAGGGGTCAATTGGGCTAACCGTAGGATTTGATTATTGCAAGAAAATTTAGAATTAGCCCAATTCACCCCCTCTCTTGGGCATCTTGATCCTTTCAATTGGTATCAGAGCCTCGTGCTCATGTTTTTAAGCTTAACCGCTTAGAGCAAGATGTCTCACGGGGATGGACCTCCTCCTATCTTTGAGGGAGATGACTTTACATATTGGAAAATCCGCATGGAGGCGTACTTAGAAGCTCTAGACGTTGGTATTCTTAGAGCCACCTCACAAGGCTTCCCAAAACCTTAGGATGCTACTAACCTACAAGGCGATGAGGTTAATTATAAAAAATGGAATGCAAAGGCTGGCAACACCATCTTTAGAGGCCTTTGCAAAGATGTGTTCAACCGCGTAAGGAACCACAAAGACGCCCATGCACTATGGTCGGACGTTTGTGCGCTCCATGAGGGAACCAAGAGTGAGCGTGAGGAACGCTATCATCTTGTGATTAAAAAGCTAAATTCATTTGAGATGCTTCCCAAAGAAAGTGCTAATGAGATGTATTCATGTTTGAATGTTCTTGTAGAGGAAGTCAATAGACTTGGACTTACTCAAATGTCACCATCCGACGTTGTGAGAAAGATCTTGAGTGTCCTCCCCATTGACAAATATGGGCACATTGTGACCATGCTACACCAAGGTGATCTTTCCATCGCTACACCGACACAAATCTTGGGAAAGATCAATGCTCATGAAATGTACATGCACATCACGCCACAAGATGGCTCATCCTCTACCAAGAAGAAAGAGAAGGACTTAGCATTCAAAGCTAGCCAAGACAAGGGCAAAGCAAGACTTGAGTATGAGAGCTCAAGTGATGAAGAAGATAAAGATGAAAGCCTTACTCTCATGGTGAAGAAAGCCGCCAAGATGCTAAAGAAGCTAAACAAGAGTGGCATCAAGTTCGACGGCAAGAAGAAGAAGTTCTTCACAAGCTCTAGAAGAAAGCCAATCTCCAAAATGGATTGCTTCAATTGTGGTGAACTTGGTCATCTAGCACATCAATGCCCCAAGCCCAAGAAAGACAAGTTCAAGAACAAGAACAAGGGCAAGAAAGATGACTCAAGCAATGAAGATGAAGATGAGAAGAAGAAGAACAAGCCATACAAGAAGAGAGATGGCAAAAAGAGAGACTTCCACAAGAAGAAGAAGAGTGGAAAGGCCTACATCGTCGGTGATTGGCTCACAAACATTGATTCATCAAGTGGATCATCCGATGATGATAGTGACAATGAGAAGGTGGCCGCTATTGCTATTGATCTTTCATCTTCACTGCCATGATCGCCATCATCCTCTACACACCTATGCCTTATGGCCAAGGGTGCACGCAAGGTAACTAAGAATGGTGATAGTAGTGATGATGAGCAAGCTAGTGATGATGATAGCGATAGCGATGATGATGATTCACCTTCATATGATGATCTTGTCAAAATATTAAGAAAATACACTAAGATCATTAGATAGAGTAGAGCTATAAATGAAAAGCTTGATGCTAAAAATGATTCACTCTTAGCAAAGTGCGATACATTGGAAAAGTCTAATGATGAGCTTAGAGAAACTAATGATGCTATATCATCCAAACTTAAGGAGCTCAAATCTTCTAAGAAAGAGCTTAAAGATAAACATGATAAACTTGAGTGGGTGCACAATGAGCTCATCACTAGTCACAATAAGCTAAAAGATGAGTATATAACTCTTAAGATCAATCATGATACTCTTGTTATTACTCAAGAATTTTTACCAAATGAGCCACATGATGCTACTACCATGTTGTTAAGATTGATATAGCTACATCATGTGATGATTTGATTGATGAGAGCATTGAGCAAGGATCTAGTGGCAAAGGCAAGCAAGTGGTTGAGTGCAATGACTATGATGAATATGTCAAGCTCAAGAACACAAATGAAAAGCTCATGAAAGATCTTGAAGAAATGAAAAGCCACAACACCATTGTGCTAGAAACTCTTGATCATGACAAAGAGTTGATCCTTGAGAATGAGAAGCTCAAAGAAGAGAACAAGAAGCTCAAGGAAGAGAAGAAGGATGATGCTCTAAAGGAAGAAAATAAGAAGCTCAAGTTAGAGAAAGAGCATCTCAAGATTGGGTTGAGCAAGTTTGCTAGAGGCAAGCACCTCCAAAGTGAGCTACTCATGAACACCGTCGTGAAGATGGATAGAAGTGGTATTGGATATGTGGCAAGTGTAGAGATGAAGAAGGCTCAAGTTCAACAACAACAATCAAAGCCAAAGCCAAAGAGATGTTTTGAGTGTGGACAAGAAGGCCACTTTGCTCATGAGTGCCAAACTCCACCGCCACAACCCTTGCCCAAGCATGCTAGACCAGTGAGAAGGTGAAGGGCCCTCAACAAGTTTGGATTCCTAAAGCTTGAATCTCTTGTGTGTAGGTGAACTACAAAACCGGTGGAAGTCATTGGGTTATTGATAGTGGTTGCACTCAACATATGACTGGTGATCCTCATATGTTCACCTCACTAGATGAAGAGGTAGATGGACAAAAGAAAATAACATTTGGAGATAACTCAAAGGGCAAGGTTAAAGGATTGGGCAAAGTGGCAATATCAAATGATCATTCCATCTCCAATGTGCTATATGTTGCTTCATTGAGTTTCAACTTGCTATCCGTTGGACAATTGTGTGATCTTGGCTTCCAATGCTTGTTCACCGAGAAGGAGGTTGTTGTATCCAAGGTAGATGATAATCAAGTGATATTCAATGGATTTAGATACAACAACTTATATCTAGTGGACTTCACCTCCGAAGATGCAAATTTGAAGACTTGCCTATTCACCAAAACAACACTTGGGTGGCTATGGCATAGAAGACTTGCTCATGTTGGTATGAGTTCACTCAAGAAGCTTATGAAGAATGATTTGGTGAGAGGGTTGAAGGATGTGAAGTTTGAAAAGGACAAGCTTTGTAGTGCATGTCAAGCCAGCAAGCAAGTTGTAAATACTCATCCAACCAAAGCTTTCATGTCAACCACAAGAGTGATAGAACTCCTACACATGGATTTATTTGGACCAACAACATACAAGAGTTTGGGAGGGAATCTCTATTGTCTTGTGATTGTTGATGACTATTCAAGGTATACATGGGTATTCTTCCTTCATGACAAATCCGAAGTTGCATCTTGCTTCAAGAAGTTTGCCAAGAGAGCTCAAAATGAATTTGAAGTGAAGCTCAAGAAGATAAGAAGTGATAATGGAAAAGAATTTGACAACACAAACATTGAAGCTTATTGTGATGAAGTTGGGATCAAGCATGAAGTCTCCGCAACTTATACTCCTCAACAAAATGGTGTAGTTGAGAGGAAGAACTGGACTTTGATCACTCTTGCTAGAACTATGCTTGATGAGTACAACACCCCTGAAGCTCTATGGGCAGAAGCAATCAACACCGCATGTTATGCATCCGACCGCCTATTCCTTCAAAAGTTCCTTGGCAAGACACCTTATGAGTTGCTCAATGGGAAAAAGCCAGACGTCTCCTTCTTTAGGGTGTTTAGTTGTAAATGCTACATCTACAAGAAGCGGCAACACCTAGGGAAGTTCCAAAGACGTTGTGATATTGGTTTTCTTATTGGTTACTCATCAAAGTGCAAAGCATATAGAGTATTTAATCATGCCACCGGCTTGGTTGAAGAAACATATGATGTGGAATTTGATGAATCTAACGGCTCCCAAGGAACACATGAGAATCTTGATGATGTAGGTGATAAACCATTGAGGGAGGCTATGAGGAATATTCTGGTGAGAGACATCAAGCCAAAAGATGATGAAGATGATATACAAGTTATTGATCAACCTTCTTCATCAAGTGTGCCACAAGATGGTGAAAAAGATGGGAGAGTAGAAAATAAAGATAATCATATCTCCCATGAGCAAATGGTGGTACAAGCACAAGATGTTGATGCTCCACAACCTCCTCCTCAAGTGGTCAATAGAAGAAATACACCTCTCCTACAAGATCATCCACAAGATCTCATCATAGGGAGTCCATCAAAGGGTGTAATGACTCGATCTCAAAAACTTGTTTCATTTATTGCTCATCACTCTTTTGTCTCTTGCTATGAGCCTACCAAGGTAGAAGAAGCTCTTAAAGATCCGGATTGGATCAATGCCATGCATGAAGAGTTGAACAACTTCACTCGCAATGAAGTTTAGACTCTTGAAGAGCGACCAAAAGGTGCAAGAGTCATTGGAACAAAGTGGGTGTTCCGCAACAAGCAAGATGATCAAGGTGTTGTTGTGAGGAACAAGGGAAGACTAGTTGCAAAGGGGTTCTCCCAAGTTGAAGGTTTGGATTTTGGAGAAACCTTTGCACCGGTTGCAAGATTAGAAGCCATCCGTATCCTACTTGCATATGCATCACATCATGAAATGAAACTATATCAAATGGATGTGAAAAGTGCATTTTTAAATGGCTTTATTAATGAACTAGTCTATGTTGATCAACCTCCCGGGTTTGAAGACCCTAGATATCCTAATCATGTTTATAGGTTATCCAAGGCACTATATGGGCTTAAGCAAGCCCCAAGAGCTTGGTATGAGCGTCTTCGGGACTTCCTCATTGACAAGGGGTTCACCATTGGGAAGGTCGACACCACACTATTCACCAAGAAGCTTGATGGGTATATCTTCATTTGTCAAGCATATGTTAATGATATCATCTTTGGATCATCAAATGAAGACTCATGCAAAGAATTTGGTGAATTGATGTTGAAGGAGTTCGAGATGTCCATGATTGGTGAGCTTACATTCTTTCTTGGTTTTTAAGTCAAACAAATGAAAGAAGGCATCTTCATCTCTCAAGAGAAATACACAAAAGATATTCTCAAGAGATTCAAGATGAATGAATGTAAGCCAATCAAGACACCAATACCTACCAATGGACATCTCGACCTAGATGAGGGAGGTAACCCGGTTGATCAAACTCTCTACCATTCTATGATTGGTAGCTTGTTATATTTAACCGCATCTAGGCCCGACATCATGTTTAGTGTGTGTATGTGTGCTAGATTTCAAGCTAATCCTAAGGAAACACATTTAATTGCCGTAAAAAGAATCCTTAGGTATCTTAAGCACACACCAAGCATTGGCCTTTGGTATCCCAAAGGAGCTATATTTGAATTGGTTGGCTATTCCAACTCGGATTATGCCGGTTGCAAAGTTGATAGAAAAAGCACATCTGGAGGGTGCCATTTGCTTGGTAGATCTCTTGTGTCTTGGTCCTCCAAGAAACAAAATAGTGTGGCTTTGTCCACCGCCGAAGCGGAATACATTGCCGCGGGTGCTTGTTGTGCACAAATTTTATACATGAAACAAACTTTGCTAGACTATGGTGTAGTTCTAGAAAAGGTACCTCTTTTGTGCGACAATGAAAGTACGGTAAAACTTGCAAATAATCTGATTCAACACTCTCGCACCAAGCACATAGATATCCACCATCACTTTCTAATAGATCATGTTGCTAAAAATGATATATCACTAGAAGGTGTAAGAATCGAAGATCAATTAGCGGATATCTTTACTAAACCGCTAGATGAGGCTACATTTTGTAGATTGCGGAATGAGCTTAATGTACTTGATTTTAGTAACTTCACAAAAAATTGAGCTTGTGTTGTCCCTTGCATTCATTGTAATATACAACATGTTTAGTTTTTGGTAATGCATATAGGGCTTGTCTAACATGGTTAAGATAACCACCGAAAAGCATGTGAAGAAGCTTAACCTTGGATCAAACTTGACAAGCGACTAGATTTACTTACAAAGTATTGCATATGCAAGGGTGTTGTTTTTGTCGTTTTGTTCCATTTGCCCTCTTATTGCCTATTTTCTTAAAAAGAATTATAGCCTAAGGCAAAATATTTTAAAAATATGAGGGTTTGAGAGAGGTCACTCACATCAGTCTCAATTGGTGTTTATTTGGATCTTATTCAAGTTGGGACCTGATTGGGAACAGGCAGTGCGAAGGAACCTTGAAGGTTTGCTAAAAAAGAGTGACCGGACGCTGCATCGGATTTGCTGTCCAGCGTCCAGTCAGTTCACAGGAGGTGAACTGCTGCTGAAGGAGTGACCGGATGCTGTGTTTGTGCGTCCGGTCAGGAAGGGATCCAGCATCCCGTCGATCTACACGGAGTTCAAGGCATCTGACCGGACCCTGCCTGCGTCCGATCATGGTCCACCGGACGCGTCCGGTCGTGATTCTAGAGGATTTGGACCTCTCTGGAATCAACCGAACGCTGGGTGGTAGCGTCTGGTTGCTACCACCGGAGCGTCCGGTCAGTGGATCTCGTGCGACATCAGGACACTTTTTCCGTTTCCTTTCTTGTCGCGTTGGGGGGCCTATTTAATCTAATCAGCCATACCCTTTGCCGCATCTGTCATGACCTAGCCCCAGCCCGAGCCGCCGCCAGCTCGCCGCAGCTGCTCCCGTGCCAACGCCGCTGGGCCTCCACCACCACCGTGTCTGCCCTGCTCTTCCCCGAGCCGCTCACACACCGCCGTGCCCGTGCGTCTTCGCCGCAGCTGCCCGCGCCGAGCACCACACGCCACCGCGACCAAGCGCCGCCGCCAGCCAACGCACTGCACCTTACCCGAGAGCCATCGCTATGCCCGCTACTCTCCGGTAAGGACATGCCCTAGCAATCCAACTTTCTATCTTGCCGTGACTTTGCAATTCGTCACAGCTTTGTCTTCAATTGCATCCAGAGCCACCGATTCATCGGAGTGTTTTGCAACCCTAACCCTAGCCGGTTTCGAGGTTTCCCCCGCGTGACACGTCTCTTCTTCTCTCGGATCATAGGTTCGTCAGGTAGAAAGCCCGTTGCCTCAATTTCGTACCTACATTGCTTGCTTCCTAGGGTTTTCACATCTATTAGATATATTGTATTTATTTGTATATCCATCTATTCCATCGTGCAGCGAGTCAGTGCCGTTGAGGTTCTTGTGGCAGTTGTCAGTTAACTCGGAGCCAAGCTCGCGAGTACAGATCGAGGCCAAGCCTTGGGAGTGTTAGTTTGACAGTTGATCTTTGTCAGCGGCAGTTCATCTTCTTGTCAGATCAGATGGCTCGCACAAAGAATGTTGGGGGTGGTCCAGGAGATGACAATCAGAGGCCCCCGCCTCACTTGCCTGCACGAACCAAAGGCAAGGCAACGAAGCAGGTTACATCTAAGAAGCGCAAGTACCTCGACACAGAGACAGCGAGAGCAGCAGTAGTCGCTGAGGCCATAGAGCGTGCAGAGAGAGGCGGTGCTCGCAGTGGTATTGTCATTGTAGATCCACAACTCACACCAGCATAGAGGGCATCAGTTGAGGAGGCTGAGCGTCATCATGGTGGTCCACCTAGGACTGTCATGATGGCATGACGTCGATTGGCTATTGAGGAGTCTCGACCTCAGGGGGAGTCCCAGCAGGAGCCACAGCAGGAGCCCCCACCAGCAGAGCCTCAGCCCACTCAGGAGACTCAGGAGGGCCAGCAGACCGAGAAGACCGAGCAGGCACCCTAGCTACGCTGCTCTAGTCGTACCAGTGCTACAGTTCCACTGAGGCCAGCTACACAGTGCAGGGGTTCACACCCACCACCTAGACCACAGGGCCCGCCTCCAGTGGTACATCTTGACTTGAGGGCAGCCATGGCCAGGCAGGTTCGGTAGCTGAGGTTTGTTGAGTTTGAGGTGTGGTTCCCTCCCAGGAGGGATGAGAGAGCAGCAGAGGGTTTCTACACGCTACTGCAGGAGGATTTCTACAATGCTTATCTCAATAGTGGGGCAGTGTTTAGATCTCAGTGGGTATGTAGTATAGAGTATATTGTGGCAGCAGCCGGAGAGCATATCCGCTCCTACTTGTCATATTTGCCGGGGTTGACAGATCTGATTGGCCGAACAGGAGTGTATGTACCATCTTGGGTTCGGTAGTTCTACGCATCGCTCTACGTTGACCCACATCATAACTTCATACACTTTGCATTCAACGGTAGAGATTACAGGGTGATGAGTTTCAGGGCCCGGGAGATACTGAGGCTACAGGATCAGCCTATTAGATTGCATGAGGTATGTTATGGACAGCAGGAGCCTCCCAGGCGTCCTCATGGAGGGATGGTGCCCCCTACAGATCTTGTGCGCCATTGCTTCAAGGAGCCCTTTAGTGAGGGGTCAAGGAGGAACCCCAGCGACCTTACTCCTATAGCTTGAGTGCTATAGGCCATCATCAGGAGGACACTACTTCCTAGGTTGGGATACAGAGAGGGTCTAACTCGCCTACAGCTCTAGCTCCTCAATGCCCTGATGCAACAGACTATATTTGATATCTGGGATCTCCTTCTATCAGAGATGGAGGATACTATCGCTGAGGGCTTCAAGGGTCGCATACAGCTTCCATATGCACATTGGATCACTTTCCTGATACTTAAGGCTGTGCAGGTTAGGACCCCTGAGATGGTTGTAGAGTACAAGGGTGCCACAACTGAGTTTCCAGCTTATAACATGGCACAGAGGATCAGGCACAGCACACCACAGGCACCTGTTTAGCCTAGCCATCGTCCAGATGTTCTAGAGTCAGCAGCTCAGCAGGACGAGATTATCAGAGGCATTGCCGCTACCGAGGAGGAGCAGCTTGAGGCACAGCAGGAGGCAACAAAGTCTAGTGACAGTTCAGATGACGACTATCTACCGATTCCTCATATGCCTCCATACAGACACGATGCAGAGGCCGACAGTTCCCACTCAGCTCCACCTACACCGCAGACAGACCCCGCTTTGATTGCTATTCTTGAGCGGATGCAGCAGGATCAGGCACGATAGGCTTAGGAGACGGCTACCAACTTCGCACAGTTTCAGGCTCATCAGGACGAGTTCCAGCGGCAGCAGCAGATCCTCCTGCAGTAGCAGCAGATGCATCAGCAGCAGTTACTCATGCAGCAGCAGCTTATGGGATTTATGCAGCATGTAGTAAGAACACTTGGGGCCCCACAGCCATAGCCTTTGCCCCAGCTTACTCAGCCTGCCACCACTACGACGACTCCAGCAGTATAGCCTAGTGGGCTTCAGAGTCAGGGACAGCCTCCAGCACCGTTTGCTTCTCTCACAGTTCAGGTGTCCCAGTGGTTGTCCTCACCAGTGGTAGCCCCGTAGTTCACACCGTATCATACAGGCTTCTCACCGGATCAGTCTTCCTCGCTTTTTGTGCCTAACACGTTAGTCTCCAGGAGTCTTAGAGCATCCTTCAGCTAGTTGATCGGCATGCCTACACCACCACATATGCATACCGCCAGTCCTTCTACAGCAGCCCCTGTCGTCGTGACTACTCAGAGGCTCCCTTCGCCTGTCGCCTCTTTCGATCCTATGACAGACGTACTAGCAGCATCACAGGCCGCACCTGCCCTAGCTCAGACCCAGACCGCTTCAGAGACACTTCCAGCCATAGAGGGTCAGTCAGTACAGAGCTCCAGGTCAGATGATGACGGCGCTCAGTTTCATCTTGCTCCACGTACTTCAGCGCCCGGCTCGTCCGCTGCAGCCCCGCCGACCGACCCTTAGGTTTTGGTGTTTGACGCCAAAGGGGGAGAGGGTTCGAGTATGTAGACTCAGAGGGAGCGACGTTTAGGGGGAGCTAGTTATCTATTATTAGCTTATTATATATATTTGAAGTTTCTATGAGTGTGATACATTATGAGATAGTTATCTATTATTAGCTTATTATATACATTTGGAGTTTCTATGAGTGTGATACATTATGCATCCATGTTTACTATTATATCTATGTGATGTGATATCTACGTGATTGTGATTTATGACATGTCTGCTCTCTACTTTGAATTTCTTTGTCATATCACTTGTGCAATGCTCATTTGTCTTTGCTTCTGCGTTTATACTCCGATGCAAATGAGCTTTATTATGTGTACTCTTGTTTAATTCATATATTTTGAGTACATCGTGTTGGCTTGGGTCATATAAGCTTGACTAACACTTTTGTTCTTATCGACAAAAGCTTATATCAACCAAGCCTGTCAAAAACCTCACTCTTTCATATACTCGAGGTGGTATTGTCATCAATCACCAAAAATGGGGAGATTGAAAGCATCTAGGTCCCTAGTTGGGTTTTGGTGATTAATGACAATACAAGATTACTATGACTAACGTGTGTTTTGCAGAGGCAATTAAGTTAGGTCATGGTAATGGAGATCAATTGGGCAATCAAGGTTGTCATGCCCCTACGATGGAAATCATTTCGGTTTTCAAAGGATGGACGACAAGGTTAAGGATGACTAGTTCTAAGTGTCGATTGAAGTTGGAGAGACACTTAGAGTAGTTTAGGACTTTGTTTTTCCTTTGGCCGTACTATTAAGGGGGGTATGGATGGGTAGCTTGACCTAGGTGAGTCTAGTGAGTTAGGTGTGGCGCACACTTATTAAAACTAGCACTAGGTAGCTCCTCAATATGCCTAAGATCCATTGGAGTAAACTTCATTCACATATGATTGAGAGTTGGAAGTGAATGGAGGGTCAAATGCTGACCAGACGCTGGCTCCGGTGCGACCGGACGCTGGCCACAGGGTCCGGTCAGTTCATTTGATCAAGTGAATGCGTTCAGTGTGACCGGACGCTGGAGTGGTCAAGTGACCGGACGCTGAAAGACAGTGTCTGGTCGACTCTAGTAAGGTTCTAGAGAAGGGAATCTATGACCGGACAAGTCCGGTCAGTGCTGACCGGACCTTAGGGGTTCAGCGTCCGGTCGAGTATAGTAAGGTTCCAGTAAGGGTTTAATGCGTCTGGACATGTCCGGTCAGTGGTGATCGGACCCTGCCAGCGTCCGGTCAACACATTATCACTGGAATGCGGGTTGAACTAACCGGAGCGTTTGGTCAACGTGACCGGAGCGTCCGGTCACCCCACAGAAGCTCATAACGGTTCGTTTTTCAGGCTGCCTTATAAATAGAAGCTCCACTCGTGTGTGGAGTCACTTTTGCTCATTCCAACAGCTGAGAAACATGTTTGTGAGTGCCAAGACGAGCAAGGTCCTAGTGAGGTGATTGAGATTCGAGAATCTAAGAGAGTAGCCTCATTAGTGAATCAAGAGTAGCCAAGTGTGCATCCATCTTCTCATTAGGCTTCGCGTGGTCAAGTGAGAGTTCGTGCTTGTTACTCTTAGTGATCGCCATCACCTAGACGGCTTGGTGGTGATTGGGAGCTTGGTGATCATCCAGCGGAGCTTGTGGGTGACCCAACTCAAGTTGTGAGCGGCTTTGGGTGATTCGCCGCGACGGAGTGTTGAAGAATCAACCCATAGAGAGCACTTGATCCTTGCGCAGATCAAGGGGGAGCTACATCCTTGCGCGGGTGCTCTAATGAGGACTAGTGGAGAGTGGCGACTCTCCGATACCTCGGCAAATCACCGCGTTCCTCTCTCTCTCTATTTACTTTGAGCATTTACTTTGAGCACTTACTTTGAGCAATTCAATACTTGTTCTTACATTCATAGAATTGCGATGCTAGAGTAAGTTTGGAACATAGGTTGAAAGTCCGTTGTATGTTAGATTAATAGAAATACTTTTCTAGGCACAAGGGGTCAATTGGGCTAACCGTAGGATTTGATTATTGCAAGAAAATTTAGAATTAGCCCAATTCACCCCCCCCCTCTTGGGCATCTTGATCCTTTCATGCCTCTAGATGCAATCACTCAAGCAATGCACTTGGATTCTCTCCCAATCTCATAATGATGATGGATCAATGATGGAGATGAGTGGGAGTGCTTTGGCTAAGCTCACAAGATTGCTATGTCAATGAAAATGTGCAAGTGTGTGAGCTTCAACCGGCCATGGGGCTTAAATAGACGCCCCCACAAAATAGAGTCGTTGTACCCCTTCAGCGTCCGGTCGCTTAGCGACCCAGCGTCCGGTCAGTTGACCGACGCCAGCGTCTTTACGACCAACTCCATTTCACCTTTAACTTCTTTACCCTTGCTCAAAAGTGCCAACCACCAAGTGTATCACCTTGTGCACATGTGTTAGCATATTTTCACAAACATTTTCAAGGGTGTTAGTATTCCACTAGATCCTAAATGCATATGCAATGAATTAGAGCATCTAGTGGCACTTTGATAACCGCATTACGATACGAGTTTGACTCCTCTTAATAGTACGGCTATCTATCCTAAATGTGATTATACTCACTAAGTGTATTGATCACTAAAACAAAATGACTCCTACATTTTATACATTTGCCTTGAGCCTTTTGTTTTTCTCTTTCTTCTTTTCCAAGTTCAAGCCTTTGATCATAACCATGTCATCACCATTGTCATGATCTTTGTTATTGCTTCAACACTTGGAATAGTGCTTCCTATCTCATGATCACTTTGATAAACTTAGGTTAGCACTTAGGATTTCATCAATTAACCAAAACCAAACTAGAGCTTTCATGCTTGCACAAAGAATCCGAACACCGAGGAGTCCCTAGCGTAGCTGGCGATGTCCGAACACTGAGGAGTCCCCGGCATAGCTAGCGATGTCCGGGCATCGAGGAGTCCTCGGCGTAGCCGGCGACGTCTGAGCACCGAGGAGTCCCCGGCGTAGCTAGCGATGAGCAGTCCGGTCAACTGGTCGGCAGCGAAGTGAGCATTGAGTAGAAGCGACCAACGAATAGTCCGATCAACTGGTCGGCGACGAAGTCCATGAACCTAGTGGTTTGACCAGTTGATCGATGGAGAAGTCCGAGCACCAGGTGGTCTGATCACCTAGGCAATGATCCTGCAATACAAATATGTAGAACGGGTAGTACATGATGTAAAAATATATGAACTCAAGAGAAGAATCAGCAATGGTGATGAAATAGCGTATGTAGCTCGGCGATTAGTTGGTGTGAACACTTAGTGTTATTATCAAGTGATCATCAAATGAAGATTGCATCCCTCACCTACAAGAGCTCAAGTTTATCAAGTGAATGACCCATGCTATGACATAGGGGGAGGTGCCCCACCAATTGGTATCAAGGTCAAAGATCCTATATGTGGTATCTCAAGAGCCATACATGTAGTGTCATTCCAATATTTGAAAATGTCCATAAAAAATTCAAGATTCAAGCCTCAACCATCTACTCTAATGCAAGCCTTTGCATCAATGAGAAGCACACCTTTTATGAAAATTGATGACAAAGGGGAAGAGATTGTACAAAGATATGAAAGCTTGAGGGAGATTGAGACGAAGAAGTAGAAGTTGGACATGGATGGACAAAGATGGAGCAACATTGAAGAATGTAAGGGGATCAAAATTCTTGGACAAGAGAAGCACACAAGTAGGGGGAGCAAGCTCATAAACTTTGATTGGTTGCATTTGAGATGTGCATATTCATGTGCTTGCTTGCATTGCATAAGTTTTAAATTTGATATGCATACTTGTGTGTTGTATGCTAGTTATAGAACTTGAATGATGATATGATAACTAGCATGCATAGGATGGTAGCTAGACTTGTGCTTTTACAAGTGGTACTAGAACCTTACTTATAATGTTGATCTCACGGGGTTTCTAGTGTTTTTGTTGTCTAGCTACTCATGATGCTAAGGATGGTGTTAAAAGTGTAACTTCAATTGGTATCATGCTTCAAAGGTTATTATATACACCTTAGCATCACTTAGTAGTGCTAATACTCCCACAAATTTTATATTTATGCATGTGTGCAAACTTGAAACCAAACCATTTGAGCACATATGTAGGGGGAGTTATCACTACCAAGTCGGGTTTTATGGTGCTTATCCAAATCTTGACATAGAGCTTAAATGTTGGATAAGTAGCATAAAATCTAAATCAAGTTAGCAATTTACACTTGTGTGAAGTGCTAGCTTTGATTTGATTGTATGACTCAACTCTCTTTGGATTTGAGGTTTGACTTTATAATATATGCGTTGCAAGTATGCCCTAGCTTTCTCCCCACCTATGAGCTCCACATAAGCCTTAGTGTTAGGAAAGGAAAAGGCATAACATCATTATTGCCTTGGTGAGGATCCACAAATACCACATATATTAATAGACTTGAGAGTGTCATACAATGGAATCTCTAAGTTTTATTTTGAAAACTTATAAAAACTTTAGAACATTGGTGGAACAAAGAGCTTGAGACGTAGTGCTTGACTCGATCATTTTGTCTTTCAATTGCTCAAGACCCAAGTGAAGGCTAAGAAGCCCCATGGTTGAAGGTAATATGGGTAAGTTTAAAAGTCAGATTGGTTTATTCTAATCTAGAGGATAATTTTTTATTGAACGCATGTATACTTTTGAGACGTGAAAGTATTATAGCAACTCCTGATCCATTGCTGAGTCTAGCTTTGCTCAGGGTCTAGCAAAGGTTAAGTGTGGAAGAGCTTGTTGACGGTAGTTAACACTCATCATAAACCATCAATATAACTTGTATAAATGCATGAAAGTGATCATCAAGATAGGTTTAGGGGTTTAAACTGACAAATTCCATGAGTTTTGGTGAATCTATGTTTTCAGCAGGGTTTATCCAGAAAACAAGCAAGGTGGACCCAATCGTCAGAGCAAATCACGTTTATCCACGATGAAACATGCACTAGAAGACTCTAGAAGACACCAGAGGACACCACACCATGACAGAGCACGAGTGGCTGCTAGGTGGGGCCGGCCGGCCCCACCAATAAGCCGGGCAGCCTCCTGGTCCCACCTGTCCTCCTCTGCTTCGACATCGGTTCTTCCACCGCCATTGAGGATCAATCTACGCCGTTGGTCAACGTCGGTTCAAACAGAGGGATGAGATAGAGCCATGCTATGTATTTATGGTCTCAATTCAAAATTTGACCCATAAAGGCCCATGTGTATTTTAATAAGATATAGTGTAAAGTTTAGTACCAATGAGGCTACTTAGAGGGGGAGGGTGCCAGGCTTCCCTCATAAATAGCAAGCCCCTACCCCCCTCCCCAGGCTATCCTGAAACCCTAATTCATATCATCATCTCAGGATCAGGGCATCAAGAGAAGATTAGTCATTTATAGGATCTAGTCTTGTAAATAAAAATATTGAGTTAGAGAATGAGGGAAGAGTTTGAAGGAAGTACCGGCCTACTGGTGTTATCTCTACGGCTTGTACTTTGGCGGATCTAGGCTTCTCCAAGTCTACATCTGAGATATTTCTGGTAAGTATTGTGTTCTTTTGTTCACGGGTTCACAGTTCTTTTGAGTACTCTAGTTCTTGCTAGCTGGATTAGAGTAGTAATCGTAGCATCGGCGTGGTGCTTGGGCTATCGGCTACCTATGTTTGCTCCCTACTTCTTGGTTGTGTGGTAGCAGCGGGGGTGACAACCCTGTCTATCCTTTGTAGTCCACGCCGAATTGAGCAGATTCTTAAATTAGTAGGACCGTAGTCACGTCGTTAGAATTATCTACTAGTGGTGCTTTACTATCTAAGCGGCGTCCCGAAGTGAACATTAGAATCATAAGCCTTGCTTTGCATAGGGTCATAACCATAGGAATCCTCTTTACTCATACCTTAAACCTTGATTGCTATCCCTGGACAAACTAGTTGTTAGACAACACACACGTTTTTCAGTGGATACAATACTCGATAATACTCCTGGTGAAAACTACTTTGATACCCGTGCGCTTACGGATTTTGTCTCTGTGGCCCCATTCGGCTTACCTTATAATCCGCACTATTCAACTTGTTTTTTCAGCCGGAACAGTGTTTTCTCTCCCACAACAATTCAACCAGAACAGTGCTTTAGCCAATTCAGCAAGCCGAACGGGACCTGTGTGCCTCCACAGGTGTCGACAATGATTTACCGAGGCAGTTATTTTACAATGCCTGCCTCGGTTAATGTATTAACCGAGGCGGTGGCTGCCCTGCCTAGAATAACCGAGGTGGGCAATTGGGCCGCCCGCCTCGGAGCCTCAAACTGAAACGCTACGGAAAAGATTTTCTGTAGTAGTGCGAGCGGCCCGATTAGCAGAGGTGGGCGCACGACGGGCAAGAGAGAGGAGCGAGGGGTGCAAGCTAGACGTGCACGACGGCAGCACCAGCAGAGGCGGGCAGCGCGCGGGGTCGAGCGGCCCGACCAGCAGAAGTGGGCGCGCGCGATGGGCAGGAGAGAGGAGTGAGCGGCACAGGCTAAGGGGGCGTGGCGGGGGAGGAAGAGGCGACAACAGCGATGTGGTGTGGGGCGCACACCATCTAAATAGACGGACGTCCGCGTGGGAGCATTACCGTTCGACTTAAACAAACATAACGTGTCCTGTTTTTTGTTGTTGCCGTGAATCGACTCACCACTAGGCGTGCTCTAAGGTAGGAGCGGAGCCAGCAGGTTTTAGAAACCAAACGATTCTCGTCATAATACAATGTAGCAAATTATTTTGTTTTTCTTTGAAACCAAGAAAAAAATTGAACTTCGCCGACGATGAGCAGGCCAGTTGTATATGGATAATAACGATATGTAGATGGACCGGATCTAAACGGATGGTTCATTGCGTATGACCCCCCCCCCCCCCCCCCCCCCCCCCAGTGTCGTTGTCCCGATCGAAAAGCTGTGTGCATGTGGCCAACATTGTAAAGCGTGGTGGTGTCGAGTTTCCGGACCAGCTATCGGTTCAACAAAAAGGAAAAAGGATCAGAACAATGCTTCGAAGTAGAGACAGAAATGAGCAAATGCGCCACGCCTGCCCAAACTCGATGAGCATGAGTAGTTTGTAAAGACTTGCAACAAAACGCCCGGCGGTGCATATGCAAGTGTTGGAGGGGGAATAAAGGTTACTGTACGTCCCAATGCAGAGCAAAAGGTCGCAGCTGCTGCTCGGCCGTTTCCTTTCTCGAACAGAAGCATCATCAAGCACGCAGCATGCCGCTTTTTCTAGGATCATGGGCATGCATGACCCATCCCATCCCATCCCATCCATCCGCGTCAGGCGCGCTTGGATGCCAAATACGATTCACGATCCAATGAAAAACGCTGCGAGTTTAACGCTTTCACTTTCACGAGCCGCAAGGCCGCAAAGTCACACATACTCACATGAATAATTGAGCCCCCCCCCCCCCCCCCCCCCCCCCCCCCCCCCCCCCCATTCATCACGATGTGCTCGTGTGCTGGGAATGGTGTGGTATGGACGGCCGGGGTTGCCTCTGCCCGAGGTCTCCACGATGGCGCGAGGTGCAGTGCAGCGGGTGCCCTCCTGCGACGGTCTCTGCATGTGCGTGCATGCGCGCGCGGCACAAGCCTATCCGCGCGCTATCCACGGCCGGCCCTCCCCTCTGGTAATAGCGGTAGGCGGTAGCTACCTAGCAACACTACGGTATGGAAACCCATGTCCCGTCGTTGATACATCACAGCCATCGTGTCACGTGTGACAATGCATGCATTCATTTTTTTTCCCCGTAATTGCCTTTTCTCAGCGCTTGCAAATGGAGCTTTTTGTGTCTTTTACACGGAGAGTTGAGAAAAAAAAATGTGAAAGTGACGTCCGAGAGGAATTCTGAACACCATCATGCACCGCTTGTGTTTCTTACCGCCTCCAGCACCGACTCGATAGCGCGCGAGACGCCAACGGCCAACGGTGACGTAGGCCTGCTCGAGCATAACTCGATAGCCCTTGCAGCTCTCCGTAGAAACATTGCTTACCACTAGGCGTCTAGATTCTCAATAGAAACATTAGCACTGTTTCTTCATGGAATAGATCCATGAGAATAAATATGACTTCAATAACCTGGGAGGTACGTATAGGGCTGGACAAAATACTCATGGCTCGTCAATTCGCTCGACTCATGGCCGGCTCAGCTCGGCTCGACTTGGCTCGTTTTAACTTTTTTTATGAGTTGAGCTGGAAGTCTAGCTCGCTATTTTAACGAGTCAGCTCGCGAGCTACTCACGAGCTAAGGCTTATCAGCCCATGACCATGAATCCAGAAGATGATGATGCTGACCTAGAAGTGTACACCTATTCTATTAACATGTAATCCTTATTTTCAGCTGTTTCATATGAACTTTAATTTTATAATTGTTGTGGTACTTAAATGTTGATTTTATGGATTGTTTTTCAATGAGAAGATGATGATGCTGACATTGAATCTGTGGATTTTCCTAAGTTTGTGGTGGCAAGCAATTAGTTAGTATACTGGAACTGCATGATCATGGATGGACCAGCTATGTTGCATGGTTGATACTTTTGATGAACCTGATATGTATTAATCATGTATGGTTACATAATGGTGGTTGTCACCTTCTGAAATTATTGTAGCATAAACATTATAAATATGTGTGTCCTATTTTTTTTTTTGTAGTAGCTTGCGAGCTAAACGAGCCAGCTCAAGCTCAGTAACGAGCCGAGCCGAGCTGGCTCGTTAGCCTAATGAGCCAGCTAGAGCTAGACCGAGCCAAGCCGAGCTGGCTCGATATCCAGCCTAGGTATGTAGTTTCCACCACAGTGACCAAAACTTTAGAGATTTCTCAAATTTGTGAATGTACATTACAAAATATAGCACCGTGGTCAACCCCAAACAGACAATTGACGGTGTGGTTTCCTGGAAATGAAGTATATTTTGTCAGTATGGTCAATCAACAAAGCTGAGAAATCTTCAAATGACCCGATGAAATTGGTAAGTAACTTACAAGAAAATCTAGTAAAATTCTTAGAAAAATAAATATAGCATTCGCTAGATTATTCATGCTGATGGTAACACCAAGAATGTAGCATTTTTTTTTTGGCTTCATGCCATTTGGAACAATATTTTTTATAACATCATAATTTTTTTTGTGAACATGTTATTGTTAGGTTCTTACTAGTTTCATATGTTCATTCTGATGATTTTTCACGTTTCCGCCAATATATTGTTTTCGTTTCTTGGATTAATTATGATGTTGTTTGATATGCTTGTTGAATTGGCAACATCACTCAAACTAACTGTATCTCCGTTGATTAAGTTTCTTTAGTGGAACTTGCTCACTAGAGTTCAAACTATAAGCTGGTATGTTTTGTTCACACGTTTTCTTGGATTTTTTTTTAATTTTAACATTTTTTGAAAACTAATTTTAAATCTAACACTGTCTGTTTTTTAACTAACACTTTTGCCCGTGTCTATTGCCTTGACGCGGCCAAATGCCTGTGTCGCGTCATGCATGGTGGCGCGGCAGAGGGCTGACGTGGCGGCGACCGGAATCGCTGACCGATGACGTCGCAGGATCTGTCGCGCCATCGACCTTGGCGCGGCAGTGCCGCGCCCTGATCCGTGGCGCGGCAGAGCCGAATGAAATCCCGCGGCCAGTCCCGACTGTCCGAGCAGCAAGCCCGCCTGGCCGCCGCCCGCCCGGCGGTACCTGGACGGTTTAATCGGAACGCGTCGCGCCGATAGTGGAAGTTATTCTAAGTATTGCTTGACGTAAAATCAATAGTTGATTTGTTTCTGTTTTTTGTTGAATTTTTTTCACGGCCGAATAGAGAATTTAATAAGCCAATGATATTTTTTTCGTCTTTCATAATACGGTTAACCACTATGTTAACTAATCGATTATGAAAAATTAGATCGGATTGAAACGAATATTTTTAAGGGAACTTATTTATTTGGCATTTTGGCCCCATATTGTAGGATCGGCGGCGGCGCGACCATGGACCCCGGCTTCCTCGACCCCTCGCGCAAGACGCCGACCACCGGCGTCGAGATACCCTGGTGCTGTGTCAGGACGTCGAGACCGTCCGTATACTCTCTGTACTTGCGCCTCGCATTCCCTCTAACTAACTCTGATTCCGTCTAGATAAACAGAGCTGTAGGGAGTGTATCCCGCCCGTTCCATTGCTGCATTGAACACGATAATGAATTAGCCATTAATAAACTCATCATATGTAACCATATCGAAGAATATAATGAATCGAAGTACTTACCGGTAAACCAATATTAAGGGGCCTTCCAACGGGCCATCGTTCCCAACACCAAATCTGGAGTAGGTACGAGCAACCTCCAAGGTTCACATACCCTGAGGTGCGATGGTAGGCAACACATAGCTGTCGATACGTCCATGCCAGGACAGCGCTGCCCCAGTTATATGCCGCTATGTTCTCCCACGGCTAGCGTAGTATGTCAAAAAAGATCCAGTTGATGGTGTTGCCCGAGGCGTCTGGGAAGAGGAAAGCACCAAAAAAGTACCAGAGCCATACTCGAGTGAACCTGTCGATCTAAGCCTTCTCAGCCTGTGGGTCCAAGTAATCAAAGCGCTCCGTGATCCAGGACGACGAAACACCGGAAGTTTTCCTAAAATTTATCAAAGAAAATGAGACCCGATGGCTACAGGAAAGCAATGCAAGTATTAAATATGCTTCAATTTCTCACTTATTTTTCTTGGAAGCCTCGTCGTCCGGTGGAAGAAAGCCAGTAAACTGAGCCACTAGCTCCCTCCAGTGATCGTTGTCAAATATCCCTGTCGCTGGAAGTCCCCCCAACCGAAGGCCAAAAATAGCCTTCACGTCCTGCACGGTCAAGGTCATCTCGCCACAAGGTAGGTGGAACGTGTAGGTCTCAGGCCTCCACCTATTATAAGAATAGAACGATTGTTAGTTGTCTCAAATTTGTTACAAGAAAGTTTACGTACAAAGAAAGCACTCGCATCTGTCTACAGCTGCAGTAAGTAGTGTTGGGTCAAGGAGCGGAAGACCATGGTTGACAACACGGACAAACTCGAGGAAGCCGGCACGCCGTATGTATGGCGCATAACGCTCGTCCTACTGGTGCGCCCTGGTGTGCGTGCGGGGCCTCAAAGTAGGCAAGGCCACCTTTACGTCGTTGTCACTCAAGATGTGTGCTCGGTGCTGGTCGTCGTACTCCACCTCAAGAATGGAGTACAATGGGTGCTGCGTGGGAGGAGCCATCCTGTTACAAATTGATAAACTAAGCGTTAGAGTATTCAAATTAACAAAATTTAAATTAACATTATGTAGCATTGCAAATTTTGAACTACTTGTTATGCAATACGAACACAATATGAAAGCACATGTATATATTCAGAGTAACATTAACAGAATATCACGCACTAGTAACATAAACAACTTCACTAGGAATATAAGTATTTGACGAAACTTCATGAAGTCATCAAAATCGACGTATCACGCACTAGTAAGTACCGACATTTGTAAACTAGTATCTATACCCAAAATCCCTAACTAAATAACTAACTATAAACTAAGTAATAAATACCTAATCAATCCCTAAACCGAAAATCCTAACTATACTAGAACACACAACCTCAAACCTAAAAACTACCTACGTAAATCACAAATAAATTCACTAACCTAACTATCCTAAATCACTAACTATCCTAAATTTGACAAACTATCATAAATCAATAACAATCATAAAACCCTAATTATCCTAAATCACTAATTATCCTAAATCACTAATTATCCTAAAACAAATTTAGGATATGCCGCGCCACGGATCAGGGCGTGGCACTGCCGCGCCAAGGTCGATGGCGCGGTAGACCCTGCCATGTCATCGATCAGCGATTCCGGTCGCCGCCACGTCAGTCCTCTGCCGCGCCACCATGCATGGCGCGGCACAGGCATTTGGCCGCGCCAGGACAATAGGCACGGCCAAAAGTGTTAGTAAAAAAAAACAGACAGTGTTAAATTTAAAATTAGTTTTTAAAAAGTGTTAAAATTAAAAAAAATTTCTTCCGGAATCACTCCCGGAAGAGTTGGATAGATGACAGCTGCTGCCGCGTTATAAACAATGCCAGAACATGAATCATGCTGGGAAAAAAAGAATCGGAGCTCGAAACATTCAAGCGCTCTCCAACCTTTGATTGTGTTTCACGCGCTAGTTAACAATCCATTTCCCATGGCAATAATGCTTCGCTGAACTAGTCCGGTTGAAAATGGGATAGATGAGGCTGACTAGATGATTGCTGGGAGGAGTATTACCACCGTCATGACGAATACACTAATGCTGACTATTACTACTTCAACTCCATCCCATCATAGACAAATTTGTGATTATCTGAATCGCCATCCTGATCCCTTTATATGCAAGATAACGTCTTTATACGATGATACCCCAGCCAAGTCAAGGTGCATGCTGCCACTCTATTTCTTTTGCCCGCCACCGGGATCGGGAGCTAGGATAGGATCAGGAACGTGGCCTTGTGGACACACGTCGTTGTTAACAGTGCGTGGGCATACTGGCACAGCTGTTGGTACGCTTGGCAGGCAACTCCACGACGCGTATGGACGTCAATCTGCCGCTGCCGTATCAGTGCACATGCTCAGGCCTTGACCTCGATCGCGCTCAACCATCACACACAGGAAAAAGCCGCTACTGTTGTCGGTTTTGGCGTGGACGCCAGGACGTGGCAGCGACGCCGGGCAGCAACGGTAGGAAGGCTCCAAAAGAAAAAAAAAACGACGTCGCCTGGCCGTGGCCTCTCGCCGAGAAGCGCGCGCGGAGGTGGCGTGGCGCGCGCGCAAGCGCATCGGCGGCACAGCCCTTTTCGCTTCCGCCCCTGTTGTCCAATCCACTGGGAGGGCCGGAGCCGAGGCCCAGTCCAGCCGCTCCCGCCTCTACTCGCGCAGTCAACTCGCTCAGCGCGCGCCACCAGCAGCCCAGCACCTGCCGCGCCCGCCTCCCGAGCTAACCGACCCGAGGCCGACCTTCTCGTCGTGTTCGCGGGGCGCGCGCAGCACATGCGCACGCGGCACGACGACGACCGGAAACGCGCCACCCTCGGGATCGCCCCTCGGCCGGCGCAGGCAGAATTCGCCTCGTCAGACGGAATCGTTCAGCAGGACGGGTTCGCGCAGACCGGTCGCGGGTCACCGGCGGCGGTCGCGTCGCGGGCTTCCTGCATCAGGATGGCGGAAGTCTACTCGCGCTGTGGCGTACAGACAAGCGCTACCGGCGGCCAGATTCGATTCGGTCAGTATGCAGGTTGATGTTGTGCCCCATACGCTGCCTCTTGTGCGTTGCCTCACGGCTCGGAGAAAGGAACCTGGCTGGGTGTAGCCGGGACCGGCGGTTTTCGCTTCGCCGGCTGGCTGGTTCGGACGTGTCGCGCTCGCGCAGAGCGGGTGGCGGAGGCAGCTGCAGCGTTAGCTGGCGGGTTTCCCGGCACCAAATGCCCATCTGGATTCTAGAATATGCTCGGCACCACCAGCATCAGGAGCTAATAAAGCAGTAGTATTTTTAATTCTTTAATTACGCATATACTACTCATGGCGACCACGGAATGTGTGACAACTAATTTTAGCCATTTGTTTACCCAACGATCGCAGTTTTGACAAAGTGAGTATATGTTTCAACTAAAAAAGTCGGTGTTTCAGGAACAAATACTAATAATAACATATCAAAATCATGAAACGTTATTGCCCCATCATATGCAACTGTAGATGCAGAAATGGGAACTTATACCCTGTCATTTTTAGACGATAGAATTGCTACAGTGATCAGCTGTCGAGTCGCCTCAATCACCCATCTGCCATCATTTTGTTCACACACAACACATAAATAAATACGGAAGAACTGAGAAAATTCAATGAAGAAGAAGAAAAAAAACCTGGACACGACAGTATGGCCTGGCGCAGGAGCACTATACAAATGGAAACTCAAACAGAAAACGGGCATAAATACCTCCAAGAACACAAAAACGCAAATAGAAACAACGACGGAAAATACTAAAAAACACAAGCAAAACAGATCCCAATATATTCCCTCTCACTGAGGACAGCTCGCCCTCCTCCCTCCTTCCTCCTTCCTCCTCCCTCCTCCCCAGGACAGCGGACAGCCTCCACGCCTCACGGATTTCGCAACACACGGGGGGAAAAAAAGAAAGCGAAATCAACCAATCTCCCTCATCATTCACGGCCTCGCCAGCGGCCTCCTCCTCCTCGTCGCCCAGAAATTTCCCCATTTCCGCCGCTCGCGATCGGCGCCCGAGCTCGCTCCACGAATCCCGCCCCCGGATTCGCGACCGTTCGCCGCGAGCCTTGGGCCGGTCCGGGCTCTGATTCGCGGGCGGCGCCGCGGCCGTGGTTCGCGCGGGGAATGCTCTACCTCAAGCAGCCGGGCGGCGCGGACTTAGGGTTCCGGCGGGCGGCGGTGGCGGCTGCGGGGCTGTGATCTGCCGCTGTGGCGGATGCGAGATTGAGCCGGGCTGCACGCGCCGGGGATTCTGCCGGCCATGGCGGCGGCGACGGCGGTGGCGGAGCCGGACAGCTGCCTCCAGAGCTTCGAGCTCTACGAGGCCGAGTCGGTGAGCTCCTCGCGCCCCGGATCACAATGCGCCGCTGCGTCGAGCGGGTGTTGCTGTTTGTCTCTTGTTGCTGGGTAAAATTATGTTGTTTTGTTCATGATGCCGCTCCTGCTGCTGCTTTGTGATTCGGTCTTGATTGTATAGCGACGGAGACGGTTGAGCTCTAGGCGTCGTTTAGCTCGGGACAGAGCATGCGCTCTACGTGCTTGGATCATTCCATGCAGCATCGGGGATTTATGAGTTACGAATCCTTGTCCATTCATGGCATCTGCATGCATGCGATTTGAATATGCCTGTGGAGAAAATGATTATCACACTTGGATTTCAGGAGCTCTTAGCTGCTAGTATTGTTGCGTTCTATGCGCGAGATATCGAATCCTGCCTTATTTTGTTAGTTATGATGCTTTTTTCTATATAGTTTTGGTTAGGAAATAGGTGTGCTTTTCTAGCCCTGCTCATGTTCATTTGTTGGGATTTTAATCACGGAAAGAAAACCTTTGTGTGCTCATTCAAGTTATCAGTTAAAACCAGGGTGTGACATCAAGTTAAAACTAGCCTGTGCTTCATCCCACTATTTTTTGGATGATTGGTTACACAGTGCTCGGTTGATTTTATCCTGGCGACGCATTTCTTGTTTTGCTGGTAATTGATGAAGCTCTCTCTATCCGGGTGCATTCTGTACATAGAAGCCTTATAGAAAATGTGTTTGCAAACTCACGTGCAAAGGCTAAGCCTTACTGTTTTTCATTTCTTGCTTGTGTTTGTGGACTAGAATTTAGAAGTTGGATTGGTATATGCATGTCGGATATGGGAATTTTTGTAAGTCTTAAAAAGTGAAAAAAATGGAGAATGGCATCCTTTTACCGTTCCATCTGTGAGAATGTAGAGAATTCAAGAACCTCATGCAACAGTCTGTTGATTGCGATAAAGCAAATACGAATTTCTGTTAGTCACATCGAAGAGGATCTGACAGGATATTGCCGACATGAAAGGCTACTTGAATAGATTGGAGCTTTTCTTAAACTGAGGTTTTGGGACAATGATGGGCTATGAGTGAAATTATAGATTTGTGGAAGATGGAAAATGGAGATTTAGAACAGAGGAAGGCAGTGAGCGAGCTTGATTTTGATGTTTATTTTTTGCTAGGATAGGTGAGAAATAGTGGGTCTGGTTCGTGTAACCTTCTCATGATGGTTTTAATGGTGAACTGTGACCCAATACATATCGCACCACCTGAATTATTTGTGGCTATTGGTGCCACCTGAATCTTGATCCTTAACTGTAGCAATCGACATTTACTGAAGGGTGAAAGTGACATTTAGTACCTAGTTCCTATGATTATTTGTTTTTATCATAATTTAATGATGGATGTTTTTGGCAGAAATTTTATATTCTTGGAACTAACACTAACAAGACAATATGGAGATTGCTCAAGATTGATAGAATGGAACCATCAGAGCTCAATGTAGATGAGAATTCTACTATACACTCAGAGAGTGACTACCTTGATCTTCTAAAAGATCTGGATGAAGAACACAGGTCTACTGGTGGAGTCAAATTTGTCACCAACTGTTTTGGAATCATTGGTAAGCTATCCCATCTTACTCTGATCATAATTTGATGCAATGTCGGTAAGATATTTCCTGTAAATATGCATCAACAATATGTTTTCTTTACAGGTTTCATTAAGTTCCTTGGGCCCTATTACATGTTAATTATTACTGAGCAGAGAAAGATTGGGGATATATTTGGTCATCCGGTGTACCAAGTTACTAAGACTGCGATGATTGAGTTATCAAATTCCAAGACGAGGCCAAAGTTAATTAACTCCAAGGACGAGAACAGGTGCTGCATGACTGCACACCATGTTTATATTGTTAACATACTATCCTTCATATTATCATACACTTGATAGTTAGATTGGATATTTTCTAACTGTTTAATAAAAAAAATATTCTATCTTTTTTCTTAGAAAGATTCAGGAGCATAGCTAGTGCAGTTACATGGCAAACAGCTGCACCACTGTATGCTCATCATAAGCCAAGCTTCACTAATCATGCAGGTACAAGAAGCTCTTGCAGACAATTGATCTTAGAAAAGACTTCTTTTTTAGCCACTCATATCAAATAATGAGAAGTCTCCAGAAGAACTTTAGTGATCCACAAGAAGGGTGGGAACTATATGACACAATGTTTGTCTGGAATGAGTTCCTAACTCGAGGGATTCGTGACATTCTGAAAACTACACTCTGGACTGTTGCATTAGTCTATGGTTTTTTTAAGCAGGTACATATGAAACTTGTACCCTTTTGTCCTGTTATATCGTTTAGTAGGATTTGTGAAATATGATAGATAGCATCCAAAAAGATGTATCCTACATTCCTGCTCCTTTCTTTTTACACCATGTTCATTATCTTCGCCTGCTTTGCTCTTTACTAAGTTAAAATTTATGTTCTATTTGCTTGTGCTAGACAAGTAAGAATCCTTTTCTCCTTTTTCTTTTTGTCATAGGAATAGTTGTGTTTTTCAGTCTATAATGTGTAAAATCATGATGAAATATTATGAAAATGATAAGACTGTCGAATATTAATGGACTAGCAAGTTATGAATACGTTCCTGATTTATTTTGCACTATGTAAAGGTAACTACTTATGCTGCTTCTTTCTTTGACAAAATGACTTAATCTGAAAAAAATCTAACATAATATCCTTTTCTGTAGTATACTTAGAAGCTTGAGCTTACTTGCCAATTTGCCATCTAACTTCTCTGTTGCTCTTGGAATTCACTACTTCTGTTTATTCATATAATGATTTAGAATAATATTCTTATTTCATTTATATCAAGGATAAACTTGCGATATGTGGGAAGGATATTATGCTGACGCTCATTGCTAGACGCTCGAGGCATTATGCTGGCACCAGGTTCACACTTTGCAAACTCTTAGTAATGTATACTCCTTTCTATCAATTTTTGTGTGGTTAGGATTGATATGCTGCATTTTTCTTTTTCTGATATTGTCATACAGGTATCTAAAGAGGGGTGTGAATGAGGAGGGCAGAGTAGCAAATGATGTTGAGACTGAGCAAATTGTTTATGAAGACATGCTTGGACCGTGCCAAATAAGCTCTGTTGTGCAGAACAGGGGTTCAATTCCACTATTCTGGTCCCAGGAGACATCAAAGCTGAATCTTAAGCCTGATATCATATGTAAGCATTGAAATCCTTATTCAATGCCTATTAAAAATTTGTTGTTTTTTTCTTGCAGTGCATGAAAAGGACAAAAAATATGTAAGCATTGGAATCCTTATTCAATGCGTAAAATACTATTCAAACATTTGGTATTTTTTTTTCTTGCAGTGCATGAAAAGGACAAAAATTATGAGGCTACCAGGCTTCATTTTGAAAATCTTAGGAAGAGACATGGAAATCCTATCATCATCTTAAACTTGATTAAGGTGAGCACACTGTTATTATGCTGCCATTGCTTCTGATAGATCTTTTTCATATAAGTCATACTTTAAGAATCACACATTTGCAATTTACTTTGTGTTATTCTTGAAAGACACGTGAGAAGAGACCACGAGAAATTATACTTCGTCGGGAATTTGACAGAGCAATAAAGATTATTAATAGCGGTCTACCAGGCGAAGACCATTTGAGATTTTTACATTGGGATCTTCATAAGAACTCTCAAAGGTATTAATTCTTGTGTTATGTGCCTCAAACTTATGTTCTGTTTGATTCTTCTGGTGTACATAACTGAAGAAAAAAAATGTATTTCAGCAAAAGTACAAATGCCCTTCAAGTGCTTTTGAAAGTGGCGTTTGAAGCTCTGAACTTGACAGAATTCTTTTATTGTCAAGTTTCCCCAGCTCAAATGGCAGAGAACTCCCTTAACTTAAGCCCTACATTGTAAGTATACTGGTTTCTCTGCTATTCAATTTGAATTCCTATTTTCATGTACCTCTTGATTCTTGAATGGCTTGACGCTTTCTTATTTTTGGTTTTATGTTTTGTATGTAGGAAAAATGGTTTTGGTCCTCACGTGTGTGATGTCAACAACAATTGCGGCAATGCAGACTATGTTGATGATCTTGATGACATTTCCCAAGAAGATACCTGTGGCAGTTCTGATCCTGGCAATGGAATTGCAGAAGATAAATCTGAGGTCAATGGATCTACCCAAATAAAGCCTCCAAAATTTCAAAAAGGTGTCCTACGTACAAACTGTATAGATTGTTTGGACCGCACAAATGTTGCTCAATATGCCTATGGCTTAGCTGCTCTAGGACACCAGTTACATGAACTTGGTTCTGTAGAATCTCCAGAAGTTCATTTAGACTCCCCTTTGTCTCGACATTTGATGCATTTTTATGAACGGATGGGTGACACACTTGCTTTACAGTATGGTGGTTCTGCTGCGCACAATAAGGTACTGCATTGAATGTTGCTTTATTGTTCTATCTGTCAGAAAACTGTAGGTTCTTTATTCCTTCCACAATATGCTTGTGTGTTGAAATAAGGATGGTTGCATTGCATATGCTATTACATTATTTCAGAACTCATCCAAGTTTCCTCGATTAGCTTTGCCTCTGGTCTGTTTTAAGTGTTTGCGTTTCAAATTGAACTTATTATTCCAGGATGAGTGGCATAAAGACTAGCATTTATTCTGAAAAGTGAAATAAAAACATGAAGCTAGTTGGAGTTATGGAAGTTAAATTTGAGAACTATTTTGTACTTGATATCCACAGATTATGATATGGAATTTTAAAATAGGCTATCATCAATCAAGTGTGCTGATTAATGGCTCTAAAAAAGTTCAACAAGTATATAGGCTCAGTTATTATTTTGAGACTAAGGCCACTTATTTTAGTAGCTAGGGTTACACTTAATCATACAGTGGTATCAATAGTATTGCAATTAATCATACAGTTTATCAACTACGAGCGAATTGCTTTTCTTCATATCAATTATTATTTGTGAGTCCATTGCTACACTATTTACTTTTCTCAATATTTTATCATATAGGTTAGTGTGATGCAGCTACTTTTTTACAGAATTACTCGTCTTATTATTTCGTCTGTATATTTTACTCAATCAAGCTGACACTTATTTTTTAAATTGCATTTTTATCCTACTACCTTGGCATTATGTTAATATGTTTCTGTATTTTATCATCCTATCTATCTGCCGTGGATAAATTTTTCTTTAAGTTATAGGAAAAGTTGGAATCCATTTGTAACGATGTTTCCATTCCACGTACAGAATGAGGAGAGGTTCATTGATTTTCTTCTCTATAGAATATACATGTGATATCTGTGATCTGTAAATTAAAGGGAAAAGTGTGCTGTTGCTCTGTCTAAATAGGGTGACAGGGTGCCACCTAGATTGATCAGTGGACTAAACTAGCACTTGTCAGTTGTCACTTCAATTATGAAATGAAACAGAATTAGTTTGTGCTCATTCTGTGGATTCTACATTACTTGCTGATCTGGGGAGCTTAATAACGTATAACTACTGTGCAGAGTGGACTACAACACATGAATCAGAAGTGAAAGATATCTTAATTGTAACCTTACATCAATATGTCAATCAAACTAAAAGATTATTCAATTGTTGAGTTCTCGCACAGTTGTACTGATAAGGTGACTGCTAGCTAGTTAATTGAATGATATTTTTGTTGACATTTTGGCAAGTCAAATAACTTTCATGGCATTCAACATTCTTTTCATGTTGGGTTGTTCTTGCACACTTCTCTGATGACTTTGGCAAGTCAAATAACTTTCATGGCATTCAACATTCTTTTCATGTTGGATTATTCTTGCACACTTCTCTGATGAACTTGCCTTGTGGTTTCATGTGTAGATATTCTCTGCAAAAAGAGGGCACTTGAAGTTTGCCATCCAATCTCAAGAGTTCTTTAGGACACTGCAACGGTACTATAGTAATGCCTATATGGATGCCTACAAACAAGCAGCGATAAACTTGTATGTGTGATTAAGATATGAGCAATCTTCTTATATATTTTGAAGTTTCAATTGGAAAATACTATGAGTAGGGACTAAGTTTCTGTCACTTATTTTTCCTATGTATTTAAATTTCAGATTTTTAGGATACTTCCAACCGCAGGTGGGAAAACCTGCACTTTGGGAGCCAGAATCTGGTGATGAGCATGTACTTGATGACGAGACAAGGTAAGCTAGCAATATATAGCTATGCTTGAACTTACAGTTACAGGGTTAAGTATGTACACATGACATGCTCCTAAAAAAAGAATAATATGTTCGTCTCTATGAATTCGAGCAATAACAGAAATATCACTAAAGGTGGCGTGACTATGAAGTATCTATATTTATTGTCTCTCTTATTAATAGCATGTTAAATTTACACAATATAAGTGATTGTGGAACCAAAAATTGATTAGCAGTCTTTACGCGAGAGCCCAAAGAGTTGTGCAGCAATATCTGATCCATTTGTTCTGGTTTAACCAGTCCTTTGAAAGTTCAGATGGAGAAGTTGTGTTATTCACTTCTTTACCTTCATAGGGTAGCAAGGACACTTGAATTATTTATCTATTGTCACGTTCTTCGTAGGGGTAGCAAGGCTGTGTAGTGTTTCTCAACCACTTATTTTAAGCATGAAATAATCCAGATTTTATCGACACATGTATTGTGCAAATCTACACAATCTATCTTATTAATTATCTGAGATTATACATTTTTGTCAGTAAATTGATGAAGAGGGCAAGATCAGATGGCAGCATTCTTAATAAAAGCAAACCATCAATGTCCAGTAATGGCCCAAATGGAATTTTAAACCCAGCATTTACTGGTTCAAAAAATGAAGGACAACATCCAAACTGGAGTTCTGATTCAGTGCATGGGATGTCTTCAGCCTCCGTCAATTCCATGTCAAAGTCAAGGTTTGGCTTATGCTATCTGGATTCTCTAACCCCATCTTTTCTGTTCTTCTTTTGGTAGCAGAGTCATTATCCTAAAGTATACTTTTGAGAAATTAGTATCTGACACTGACACATAAGTTGTTAATTCTCCATTCTCTTGAAAAATACTCAGGTATACTCCGACAGTGTCTCACATTAAGCATATAAGCTGCGAACTAGACTACTGCAATGGTTCTGGTGATTCAAATTTCCTGGATCTTGACTGGCTTTCGGCTTCAGACAATGAAAGGTTATTCATACTGTCCTTTCCCTTTTTTGGTCTATCATGTATCTTTAGTGCATCAGGCCACCTGTTTTTTGTGCATGGTATGGTATACACAGAAATGGCAGCGAGAAGTAATTAGTTTCATTTTTTATTAACTCCTTGACACCTCTCAGAAAAAAAGGAAAACTCTGCATAGCTTGTCTAAGTGGATTATCAGGAGACCTGAGCATCATTGCATTTAACTAGGAAACAGTTCAAGAAGAACATTCACTCCAACACACACAAACAACTACGAAAGCACGCACATGGATTACAATCGCTCCACAGAACTACAGAAAAGGATTGACATCAGCAGCAAGCTTTGTAAGACCAGTAGTCTCCACATCACACCAAAGTTGGTATTGCACCATTGACCACACAACCATAGTGATATTTCCAAATCAGTCAAGCTCCAAGGATTGCTAAAGATTGGTACCTCTCAACTGTTTACCTGGAGATGAAACCTGATATTTCTGTAATACTTCACGATTATCCAAGTTTAGAAAAATAAAAAGAGCAGTTCTTGCCAATGCCATGTATTCTGATACCCCATTCTAGTGTACATGGAACTGCTGGCGAACATCACCCATTTATAATCGATATAGATGAATGTTTCTAACCTCATAAATTTTCATGCTGTTCATTATGCTTAAACAGGTCAAAAGCCATAAGCACTCCTGATGTGAATATTTCAACTGATAATGGTGTTCATGATGTAAGCTCTGGGACAACGGTTAGTGCAATCAACAATCCTACTTTTTGTTATGACTTCTACTTCATGCCCAGTTTCCGTACTTTAACCACAGTTTACAAAACCTTTTGTTGGACCCAATCCTAGAATAGCCACCATATTTGAGCTCTTCTCTGACCTGCCATTTTGTCTGTTATATTTTATGACTTCCATGCCCATTCCTTTTTACTGCAATTATGGTTTACAAGCCACTTGGGCCTAATTTCCTGAATAAGCCTGTACTATCAACTACTTGGTTCTGGTTCCATTCTTTTTTTTATATAATATATAACTCTGTAACTTGCTCTGCTGACTAAGTGTAAGCATAACATTAACAGGTTGCTAAAATCAGCATGACTGTCTTCACTTTTGGTTTGCATGGAATTGAGAACCCCCATACTTTTTCTCTTGAAATAGACCCCCCTCCCTCCCTCTTTTTTTGTGTTTGAAACTTTGGCTTGTATGACTCACTGGCAGACTACAATTGCTTTCCATTCACCCAACAAATAAAAAGGGCGTACCCAGTGCAGAGAGCTCCCGCTCTGTGCGGGGTCTGGGGAACCATTCACCCAACAAATAAACCAATCATTTCATTTGGATCTTTCAGGATGATCAAGCTGCTGAGATCCAGGATCAGGGGTTATCTAAGGATTTTGTGCAGTGGGTTAATCAAGGAGAGGCATTTTGGTACTGATATTGCAAGATGGATTATCATGTAAATTCAAGGCACATGATGGTTGCAAAAATAAGGGAAAAGTCTACGTGATGGCGGCCCATACCTCGTTCCAAAGCATCTTAACTCTTAAAGACCATTGCAAGGAGGCCCATCAATCTCAACCATCAGCAATCTCCTTGCGGTATATGAATACGACGATGGGCTTATTAGAGTCACACACACACTGTTAGAAGACTTGTGTAGGGAAGTGTACCATTCTGTTCATTTATTGAAGCTTGCTCACCAGGCGGGTAGATAGTGCATTGTTGTTATTTTTGTTATTTTTCTTAAAAAAGGAAAGAAAGAAGGTAGGTAGTATATTCTTTTGAAGATGTACCATTGTCCAGGCATCATCCCCATCTCCACCATTGTGTAAATATATATATGTCCCAAGTGTTTCCCACCTTTCCCATTCCCTTTTCCTTTCATGAGAGTTGAGGTGGGCATGAAAGCACCATTTTTCCCTCGGTCTCTTTGTATGGGATCTTCTGAAATCATGTACATGTATCTTTTGTGGCAACAGGAGATTGTCGTGTAATTTCCATTGTACCAAACCCCTCTGTTACCAATAGAAGTCCCTTGGACAGTGTTTGTCACGTTGCAGAGTGCTTTAATACTTGCTTTAAAATATCTGATTCTGTGCAAAATCTTTTTGTGATCCCTTTCTCTGCTCTGTGAATCAGCTCTGCAGCTGTAGGAACACTTGCATGGCTTGTTGGAAAATGCTGGTCTGCTGGCCGGCCACTATCTGAAGAGACACCTTTACGATAACAGGGCAAGCAAATCCGGATACGCTGCCCAGAACTCAAAAGCTCTCATAACCATGTACTTTGAGGTCAGTGGTCAGGAGCACAGCTGAGGCATGGTCCATGTAGGTGGCTTTTCCAGCCGTCTTCGGCCATGTGATTGATATAAGCGGTGATGGGACGCTTGCCTCCGCTTGGTTTGGACCTGCCTAATTCATCAGCCGTTTCTGTCGCTGAACGGCGGCCGCACGCTGATCCCAGTTCAAAGCAATGGCCAACATGCAAAGAGGCAACAATCCACCTCTCTAGTGCTAATGCAATGCGAGCCGAATACATTATTGGGAATTTGTGATGGACACCTATTTCTTTCAGCCTGTTCGCTTGTTGATTTTAGCTAGGACTTATCAGTCAGCCAACGGCACCAGTCGGGCTTATCAGTCCAGAAACCAACCAACGGTTTATTTGGAACGAGTTCAAAAAGCCAAATCTTCCCTCATATACATATTGATGAGTATATACAACGAGATCCATCCGTCTGTGGAAAAGGAAACCGCGGTGTCAGATGGCCAGTAACGCAAAGCAACGGCGAGAGACTCGGGCCCTGTTCCCTTAAAGTTATCAGCCTGACTTAGTCATAAAATAATATTTTTTTCTTATAATAAATTAGCGAACAATACTTTTTCGGCGTGACTTTTGTTACGAGATGACCCGGCTTTCGCCGGACCGAACGAATGAAGTGAGATCCCGTTGGTTTGTTGCTGTCGATTGTCATTCTAGGCTGCTAGCGCTAGCAAGCGACATGCCAAAGAAATATCAATGCTAGCAGTGGAGTTACAAACTCGAGGTGGGTCACTTTCATAATTGGCGACGTCACACCAAACCCTAATAATATATACATTCACTGATAGGATCATAGGACATTAGGACCACGGCGAAAGGATAAGGATTAGGAGGGGCAGGGTTGAGTGCTGGTTAATCAACTCATCAACTGTAGTGGTTGATGGGTTAGCTATTGTCACCTTTTAGATCACTCGTCCCGCTTGAGCTCCAACAGGAGGTTTGGCTGGCTCACATGAATAAACTGAAAAGTTGTTCTTATTGCGTGCCAGATGTGGGTTTCTGTTGGCAGAAAATTAAATGTCCCGGCGAAAGCAGCATTGATCAATTCTAGAGTAATTCTAAGTTCTTTTGGCTTGCTGCCAACCATCGTAAAAATGACCTATGAGGCTATGAAATGTAAATAAATGGATACCAAGTTCACAGGTGATACCGTAACGGTGTGTGTTTTCCCCCAAGATCTCACCTTCTATTTTGACACTTCTTTTTGTAAGACAAAGGTTGATGTTTCCAATTTCGAAACTAGCATCCAAAAAAAAAAATGTCAACCGATGCTTGTGAAATGGATATATACATAGACAGAAGCAAAGGAGAAACCAACTACGAATTTCTGCCTGCCTGCAGCCTGCAGCCTGCAGCCTGCATGTCTTGCTGTTCGCCGCGTAAGAATCAATTTCCACCCAAAGTAAACGCATCTAGATGCCATTCTTGTTGAATTCGTGGTCGCTTCATTCCCTGATTCCACGCAAGTATAGACGTGTATGAATGAAAAGTCAGGTTTGTGCTAATGTGATTGGAATTAATTCACAACGCAAAATGGTTGGTTTGTTATTTTGCTAGTATGTACGTACTGTCTCTAAGTCATTAATTGTCCATGCAAAAGTACCATCGGGATGTTTTTTTTAATCTTTTTTGAATGACAGGGTACTTGTATTTAGGTAGACTCACCTATGAACAATGCACGCATGCACACCCTATCTTGTGAACCTCCAATACACCAGTGGTCATGTTGCTTATCACTGAAAACATATGAAAGATTTAGCATGAATTAGAAAATTAGTCGTTTTTGGAATCTTAAAGTTATTTGACCGGATTTTCATTTTGCTTCTGTGGTAATTTCAAACGTTGTTTGAATTTATAATATATAAAAAATGGATTTCATTGTCCATGTGGGTTAACATTTCTTGATGCGTATTCACCTTTGGGTATTTGGCTTCTGGAATTCTGTATTCCTTTGGCAGAAGAAAATTGATGCCTAAATTCGTCACTATCGTCAGAGTCTTGTTTTCTATTTCCCAACTACGACTTTGACCTTTTCTTTGGACTCTGAAATGTAGGGCATTTTTTAGACAAAAGGGGAAAAAGTCATTCTAGACTTGGCATCATGGGATGTATGCACACGGCAAAGAAGAATAATTTTATTCACTATTAAGGATTTATATTTTTCCCTGTGATGAGTCATCGGCGTATGAATCCTAGCTAGATGCACTAGTAACATGTTTGTTTTAAACTGGACTGGGATTCTTCTTGTAATGGTTAAAGATAAAACAAGTAGAGCTGTTTTTTTTTATAAAAAAAAGTAGAGCTCTTTTAAAGCAGACTGTTAAGAGTTCACATCTTTTACACCACGATTCACACAAGCTGCATCCCACCAGCTTATGCAACTTTTAAGAGCAAGTATAATAAGGGGCTACAAATGCTGAAGTGAAAGAGATAGGAGAAGCGGACTGTAAGTTTACAGACGGCTTAGACATAAGAAAAAAAAACTCTGTGACAGAGACAAGTGGACCATGTATTAATAGTAAAGATGTAACTACTATATGTATATGTAGGGCTGAATATAGAGCCAGCTCGGTTCGGCTCGATCCAGTTCGAGCTGGCTCGTTATGCTAACGAGCCATCTCGGCTCGGCTCGTTAATATTACGAGTTAGAGGGACAGCTCGGCTCGGCTCGTTATCGAGCTCGAGCTGGCTCGTTTAGCTCATGAGCTACTACAAAAATAGGACACACATGTTTATAATATTTATGATATATTAATTTCAGAAGGTGATGTCCACCATTATACAGCCATACATGATTAATATATATTAGGTTTATCAAAAGTATCAACCATACAACATAGCTGGTCCATCCATGATCATGCAGTTCCTGCATACCAACTAGTTGCTTGCCACCACAAATTTAGAAAAGTCCACAGATTCAATCGGCCTGTTCGCTTGTTGGTTTCAGCCAGGGCTTATCAGCCAGCCAACCGTGTTTTCCTCTCACAACAAACCAGCACCAGCCGAGTTTATCAGCCCAGAAACCAACCAGCGAACAGGCCGAATGTCAGTATCATCATCTTCTCCCTGAAAAACAATCCATAAAATCAACATTTAAGTACCACAACAATAATAAAATTAAAATCCATATGAAACAGCTGAAAATAAGGATTACATACCAATAGAATATGTGTATACTTCTAGGTTAGCATCATCATCTTCTGGATTCATGGTCGTAGGCTGATAGGCCTCAGCTCGTGAGCAGCTTGCGAGTTGGCTCGTTAAATTAGCGAGCTAGACTTCTGGCTCAACTCGTGAAAAAGTTAAAACGAACCGAGTCGAGCCAAGCTGAGCCGGCCACGAGTATTTTGTTTAGCCCTAGCTATATAGATAGACTGAGAAGTAGGCTATAAGGATTCATACAACCAGCAGCCGACTGTATTATTAGTCTGGCTCTGAGAATAAATAAGACATACGATCTACTGTAGCTTTTAAGGGCGTCCCAAACGGCTGACAAGCTGCTAGCTCGGAGGCAGCATGTTCGGTTGGCTGGTTCGTATTGTTGCTGGTTCGTGAAGAAGTACTGCTGGCTGATTTATGTGAGAGAAAAATATTATTTTAACTAAAAATTTACGATCTTTTACGACAAGCCTTAGCCAAACCAAAGACGGATTGCTTCCCCAATCAAAAGGAGAGACGATCAACAAATTTGCAGTGCTAGCGATACCACGTGAGCCTAGCTCGCATGTCTTCCTATGAGTCTCTGACTTGCATTCTTTTTCTAGCTTGTTTGTTTTTTTTTAATTATTTCTAGCTAACACGTTAGCCGACGATTCATGCGGGCTGTTGGGCACACCCTAAGGGCATGCCCAATAGAGGCAGCAACATTAGCTTCAGAAAAAAAGTGTAGTCCGTCCATATAGGCATCGAGGAGTTAAGGGCAACAATGTCAGTTTATTCTCTCAATGCAGGCAGCCATTTATTACTTCCTATCCCACTATACCACCAGGCTGGAAAACGAGGTGGTAACAGAGTGGTTTCTTTGCTTGAACCCAGTGGCGGATCCAAAGGGGGGGCTGGGGGGGCTCCAGCCCCCCCTAATTTCTTGATTTCAATGTTAATTACTGTAGCAAAAACTTGATTTCACCGTTAAATCTTCGTGCAAATCAACATCTCTGTTGTTTTAGCCCCCCCTTATCCCGCATCCTACATCCGCCACTGCTTGAACCCACTCTCCAATTGGTGTCTACTTCTTTTTGGCAAATGAAGACAGCTGCTTCTGCAGGTGACTGTGATAACCCGTGAGACCACTATTGCCCGAGACATGTCTGTTTCAATATATGGTGAGAATATGTAAGTTGGGGTAGCACGCCCACCGTGGACCGTGGTGTATTGGTGAAGCCCTGAGAAATACGGCTAAAACAAACGGGCTAACTAGAAGCTTTTTTTTTAAAAAAAATCATTGTGTAAATGAAGACACTCATACGCATATATATAACTTATATTACATGACTTATTAATCTCAAAATTTATTAGCATAATTTCCGGAAGATATTTACAGGCTACATTGCGTGCGCACAGAGCCATATATGTTCATAGTGAGTGCATTTAAATATTTGGCTCTACTATGCTTCAAAGAAAATTAATAAAAACCTAAAACAAGCACAAAATTGTAAGTTTCACGTAGCAACCTTGCAAACTGCAAAAACACCCCTGAAAAGAAAAGAACACCGTTTCAGAAACACGAGCTTCCTTTTCGTTTCTCCGGTGACCAACGACGACCTGTCCTCCCCTAAAAAAAACGACGACCTGGCCTGATCTGACCTACCCTACCATGTTACGATGATGACCCAAATGAAATCACGCCCATTTGCAGATAAAAAAAAGGGTCGTCAATGATCAATCACGACGTGGTGTTGCAAAACCAGCACCTCAATCGCCTGATTTCGGAACCGGACTTGGAAACCACCCGGCGGCGCGGGCGGCGGCGGCGGGCGGAGCAGGAAATGGGAGAACATGCCGCCGAGATGCCATCTCATTCACCCGCCTTTCCTTTTCCTGCCGTGGGTGGTCAGCACATTGAACCGAAAAGGAAACCGGAGGTGGCGAACAGATTTTCAGATCACGGTTCATGGCTTGTTTCACAAGCACAGGGAAAAGAGGCAATATATCCTCTCCCCTGCCGCTGCCGCTATAAATTGCTCCCGTCCTGCTCCCCCAACCTCCGCATTGCGTTGCGTTCTCTGCATCTGTTCCAGTTCTCTGTTCTGTCGACGCCATTCCTGTGCTGCCGTCCCAGCGTTTGCGAAGGTATGAATTGACGACTCGACTCGTCTCGTCCGTGTTGCCTCTACGATGCAATGCCAACCAATGTGTTCCAGAATTGTGCATGCGTTTGGTTGGGGAGGGTGGTACGTCTGCTAGCGGAAACTGGGCATGCAAGCTACTAGGTCTGTTTGCTGGTGTCATTTAATTTGTGTACCCAATCCACACAAATCAAGCTAGGTCTGTTTGCTGGTTCTTTTTATTTTTGTCCTTTGCATGCATCCTGACGATAAGCCGCCGAAAAGTTGAAAAATGTTTTTGAGAGAAGTAATTGTCAACGTGACGGGACCGATCTTTGGCCCTGTCAGAATCCATGCTACTTTCTAGTCATAGAAACAGTATGTTTCTGTTTCTCTCACAGTAAATCAGTCTTATAAATCAACCGCAGCGGCGATAACTCCTACCGAATCAGGCCTTAAGTGGTACACACAAATCATATACTATCATCGTCCCCGCAAAGCGTTTGGATCTCATATGCTGTTTGGAGACTAGCCGTGACATGACAAGAGCGCTCCTGTAGTCCTCCTCCTGTATCCTGTTTGCCTCTTTCTTTTCGTGCAAGAAGAAGCGCCTCCTTTTTCTGTAATTCTGTTCCGCTAGCTTCTCGTCACCACCTCGCTTGATTTTTTTCTTTTCCATGTCAGCACCGCATAGGCACTTCTTGTTTAGGTAGCTCTGTTCTTGTTTGGAACGCCCGATGCATGGTTTGGCGGCACGCCCGATGCGAGTGCCGTTTGGCGGCTCATCACTCACCAGGCGCCCAGCTGCATCGATCTCGCAAGAACCGATGCCTTTCTGTTCTTGAAACGATATCTGCGCTGGGCAACTTTCTTGTTGCCGCTTGTCGCTTGTGCTGCTGACTGGACGCAGCTCTGGAGGGTTTTTGGATGCATTTTTAGGGATCCTTGTGCCTGATTTCGTAGATAATTTGCCACTTGCAGCACGTTCTTGGTGTTCCCCCCCCGTTGTTTCTGCACACGGGCTTTCTCTGGCTTTTCTGAGAGACCCATGTTTTACAGGCTCTTTCTAGGAGGGTAAACCTACTGATCCAATGGCATTAGGGAGGGGAAAATATCTCGCTGCTTTTTTAATCCGGACAATCTCATTTGCGTTTGCGTCTGATTGATGATGACCGCAATGGTGATCGTATCTTGGGTGCCGGAACACCGGCTTTTTGCTGCTCACCGAATCAGCTGCGAGATTTCGGTGGTGAAATTAGGAACTCAAAAGAATAGTACAGTAGAAAGGAGCCCTTGCGTTTGGTGCTCTCCTTTCTCTCCCAGCCAGTCCTTCCTTTCCTTGCGTTCACTGCACCTGAACAGGTCACCCCGACCTGCACTGTACTGGTCTCCATTAAAAAAAAGGTCTAAGCTTTTTCGAAACCGGCCATTGGTCTGGTAGGCCAGCATATGCTAATTGGATGCTTTTGCCGAGTCCATGACACAATCAGTGACACCACCAGTATTTGGAAATTCTGGTTTTAAAGTATAGTAATTTGGCATTATCCATTGCTTAATTCCCAGCTTTGTCAGCTCGAAGGTGGGCCCTACCATTTGCACCACAGTTAGCTACCACCTCAGCACCTCACGCAGGCTCACAGGTCACAGCGCTGGGAGCCTTGGGCTTACAGCAGCTACCCTGCCCCCTCTATTTATTGGTTCCTCTTCCGTCCCGGACAGACCCTCCTCCATTGGACTGCTCCCTGTTGACCATTTGGGTATGCTCGCTCTTCTGTTCATCTCCGTACTAAACCTCTGTCCTCTGGTAATCCTGGGTGGGGTTTTTGCTGGGATTTTGAGCTAATCTGGCCGCGGTAGAAAAAGATCGTGTCTTGATGAGCGCTATCGCTCGCCTTAATTGTCTCCTTGCCCCGCCATTTCTTCCGGTTTTCGTGCGTTTTCCGTGATTCGCTGGGTACGTCATCGCCTGAATCTTGCCTGGGCTCTGCTGACATGTTCTTGGGTTTATTGTAGATTTCTCTGATCTAAACCGTTCCTGTACTGCGCGCAGAGCTTTCCGCCGTCCTTTTCTGTGGGTTTTGAGCTTAGGATTTTACTTGGTGGTGGTGGTAAACTTGGATTCACACATGTATACTGTAGAAATTCTAGGCTCTGTAGTTTGCTTGAGATCTTGCTGTGATTGCGTGCCGTGCTCACCTCTTTTGCTTCCCGAGGAATGTATTTGTCCTTTTGGTGGATTATTAGCGCGAAAAAAGCTTTTTTGTTTTTTGTTCTTTTACTATGAAAAGTGATCTTGTTGGATTTTTCTATATTTCACCTTTTGATTGATGTCCTTACTCTAGGAATTTGTGAAGCCAAATCCTCTTATTTTCACAGGTTTTTGGCTGTTTCTTAGTGGGGTTTAGGGTCTGAATGGCATCAATACTCTTTAACAAACAGAAATTTAACTCAATCAAGTTGGTTCCTTTCTCCTTTGAAAATATTATCAGATAACTAAGTGCTTGTGCGGAATCAGTACTTGCTTTTGTTTGGTGGAGGATCAATACTGAATAAATACTTGCTTTTGTTTGGGTGGGGGATAAGTGCCTGCTTTATCATGACTATTTTGCTATAGGATTCTATCTTGTTAATTGTTTCTGTTGAGATAAATCAAATAGTATAGCTGCATACTACTTTTTTTTTCTTCCAAATTTAGGTTGCTTTAGCATGACCTACTTTTTCAGACAGTCTTCTAAGTTCTAAGTGGTAGCTCTTGATTTCTTGTTCTTGTACAAGTGGTGCTGCTGAATCTCAACTGTATAGCTCGAATTGCAGTATTTAGTGTCATTGAGCCATGGCTGCCAAGTTGACTCGCCTCCACAGTCTTCGCGAACGCCTTGGTGCCACCTTCTCCTCTCATCCCAATGAGCTGATTGCACTCTTCTCCAGGTGGGCATACCAAAATATGTAACTTGCATTTCATTTCCTGTACTGAAATTTGTTAATTTGGTATTCTCTTCATCCCTATCTTTATGTAAACACGAGCATATGCAACTTCTTTCTTGGTTTCTTTTGTTGACACCATCATGCATGCTAATTGCTAAGGATGTTACATATTCATCCTCGACTCATATTGATCATATGTAATGATTTTATGATCAGGAGATTATTGATTGTAAAGCATAGTGTTGCTGTTCTTCAGTTTTTGTAGCCTTTTGGTTTGATTAGTACAATTTAGTTGATAAGACAGTAAGTTTGTGGTACATCATTTGGCAGATTGTTTGTCTTTAGCTGGTACAGTGCCATTTAATATTTACATCCTTCAGATCTAAATAGGATATGAGATGTCCATCACAACAGGGAAAAAGGTACATGATATGAGATGTAACATCCATTTTATTTGTGAAATATCACTTTTACAGGTATGTTAACCAGGGCAAGGGAATGCTTCAGCGCCATCAACTGCTTGCTGAGTTTGATGCCCTGTTTGATAGTGACAAGGAGAAGTATGCGCCCTTCGAAGACATTCTTCGTGCTGCTCAGGTAACACTGCTGAGATGCCTGCTTGAGTGCTTGCCAATTGAAAATCAGGTACTCATTCTAATTTCCCTTGTCTGCATATAGGAAGCAATTGTGCTCCCTCCCTGGGTAGCACTTGCTATCAGGCCAAGGCCTGGTGTCTGGGATTACATTCGAGTGAATGTAAGCGAGTTGGCTGTGGAGGAGCTGAGTGTTTCTGAGTACTTGGCATTCAAGGAACAGCTGGTGGATGGAAAGTAAGTTCTTCGATGAATTCTTTGTAGTTTTATAGGCTAATCTCTAGATTCTAGTTATGGAAACTTGTATATGTACTAATTCCATACCTTCTTTTCCTTATACCAGTTCCAACAGCAACTTTGTGCTTGAGCTTGATTTTGAGCCCTTCAATGCCTCGTTCCCTCGTCCTTCCATGTCAAAGTCCATTGGAAATGGAGTGCAATTCCTTAACCGACACCTGTCTTCCAAGTTGTTCCAGGACAAGGAGAGCCTGTACCCGTTGCTGAATTTCCTCAAAGCCCATAACTACAAGGGCACGGTGAGCTTACAGTCCAGAATCTTCCAAGCGCATGCTTCACAATCGATGATGACAATATTTATTTAATTTTATTTAGGAACTTTACATAACCTGAAAATGGATTAAATGATGCCACCCGACTCCCTCATTTGTAAGTCCTTTTTTTTTCTGTTACAGACGATGATGTTGAATGACAGAATTCAGAGCCTCCGTGGGCTCCAGTCATCCCTTAGAAAGGCAGAAGAGTATCTACTGAGTGTCCCTCAAGACACTCCCTACTCAGAGTTCAACCATAGGTGATTGATTAATAAATTGTCCTTGCCATTTAACTTTGGTTGAACTAGCAAATGGATTAACTGCTTGTAATGCCACCATGATCTGCATTAGGTTCCAAGAGCTTGGCTTGGAGAAGGGTTGGGGTGACACTGCAAAGCGCGTACTTGATACACTCCACTTGCTTCTTGACCTTCTTGAGGCCCCTGATCCTGCCAACTTGGAGAAGTTCCTTGGAACTATACCAATGATGTTCAATGTTGTTATCCTGTCTCCTCATGGCTACTTTGCCCAATCCAATGTGCTTGGATACCCTGACACTGGTGGTCAGGTACAGAATCTTAGTGATTATTTTTTCTTTTAGTTACTGTAGCTTTTAGGTTTCTCATTTGCAGTCGTTTTGCAGGTTGTGTACATTTTGGATCAAGTCCGTGCTTTGGAGAATGAGATGCTTCTTAGGATTAAGCAGCAAGGCCTTGACATCACCCCGAAGATCCTCATTGTATGTTTCATGTTTGAGACCATGTTTCACCTTGTGAACCCTTTCATTGTTTCTTGATTTACTCAGTAAATGTTCCTACATAATCTTATTTGTGCAGGTTACCAGGCTGTTGCCTGATGCTGTTGGGACTACATGCGGTCAGCGTCTGGAGAAGGTCATTGGAACCGAGCACACAGACATTATTCGTATTCCATTCAGAAATGAGAATGGTATTCTCCGCAAATGGATCTCTCGTTTTGATGTCTGGCCATACCTGGAGACATACACTGAGGTATATAGATTATCTGACTGAATGTCCTACACAGCATAGCTTGTTTGAGTAATACTGAAGTCATGCATTCTGTGCTACAGGATGTTGCCAGTGAAATAATGTTAGAAATGCAGGCCAAGCCTGACCTTATCGTTGGCAACTACAGTGATGGCAATCTAGTCGCCACTCTGCTCGCGCACAAGTTGGGAGTTACTCAGGTCTGTTTGGCTGTACACGAGTAATTGAGTTTTTTGTAAAATTATTAAGTTCTCCAAATGCTTAATAGTTTTGTACATGCTTGCAGTGTACCATTGCCCACGCCTTGGAGAAAACCAAATATCCCAACTCAGACATATACTTGGACAATTTTGACAGCCAATACCACTTCTCATGCCAGTTCACAGCTGACCTTATTGCCATGAATCACACTGATTTCATCATCACCAGTACATTCCAAGAAATCGCGGGAAGGTAAGTTTTGTATATTATCTTTAGAATCTCGCTGTATTGTAGTAGTAACTAAACTAGTATCTGATGTTTTCTCTGTTATTTCTGCAGCAAGGACACTGTGGGGCAGTATGAGTCCCACATCGCGTTCACTCTTCCTGGACTTTACCGTGTTGTCCATGGCATTGATGTTTTTGATCCCAAATTCAACATTGTCTCTCCTGGAGCAGACATGAGTGTTTACTACCCATACACTGAAACTGACAAGAGACTCACTGCCTTCCATCCTGAAATTGAGGAGCTCATCTACAGTGATGTTGAGAACGATGAGCACAAGTGAGTACTGAACTGATTGAATGTCTTCTTGTAGTCAATCAGCTTGTAAATATTCCAACACTCATCTGCATGTCTGTCCATCTTTCATTCTATTAAGATATGCAAAGCTGTTATTGCCATTTACAATAAATAAGTTTTCGACCTGAACACCTGGTATTTAATTGCTTCCAGGTTTGTGTTGAAGGACAAGAACAAGCCGATCATCTTCTCAATGGCTCGTCTTGACCGTGTGAAGAACATGACAGGCTTGGTTGAGATGTATGGTAAGAATGCACGCCTGAGGGAATTGGCAAACCTTGTGATTGTTGCTGGTGACCATGGCAAGGAATCGAAGGACAGGGAGGAGCAGGCAGAGTTCAAGAAGATGTACAGTCTCATTGATGAGTACAACTTGAAGGGCCATATCCGGTGGATCTCAGCTCAGATGAACCGTGTCCGCAACGCTGAGTTGTACCGCTACATTTGTGACACGAAGGGAGCATTTGTGCAGGTGTATACACACTTAACCTAATAAATCACTTCCAGGTTCCAACAATAGTGCAATCTACTTTCAGATAACGACAGTCATAGAGCTTGTGCAGGACTAAATTATTTTGTCACTTTGTTTTTGTAGCCTGCATTCTATGAAGCATTCGGCCTGACTGTCATTGAGTCCATGACGTGCGGTTTGCCAACAATTGCAACCTGCCATGGTGGCCCTGCTGAAATCATTGTGGACGGGGTGTCTGGTTTGCACATTGATCCTTACCACAGTGACAAGGCTGCAGATATTTTGGTGAACTTCTTTGAGAAGTGCAAGGCAGACCCAAGCTACTGGGACAAGATCTCACAGGGTGGACTGCAGAGAATTTATGAGAAGTATGAAATTTTCTCTTCTGCCATATATGATATAAATAGATATACAGTGAATAATTCTTGTTGACCAAAGGCCGCATCTGATTAATTCGCATAATCAGATATTATAGGGTTGAGCATTTAGATATTTGTGTTACCCTTGTAGCCTTCTCTGGTTACAAACACTATATCATTCCATGCCACGAACACTCAGAAATTTGTGTTATCTTTCTCTAGTTAGGAGTAAATCCTGATACGATAAGCTTTGGATTGCTCAGGTACACCTGGAAGCTCTACTCCGAGAGGCTGATGACCCTGACTGGTGTATACGGATTCTGGAAGTATGTGAGCAATCTGGAGAGGCGCGAGACTCGCCGCTACCTTGAGATGTTCTATGCTCTGAAATACCGTAGCCTGGTAAGTTTTTTGATGTCTTGCTAGAGAGAATATGTGTAGCATCGAGTGTTCAGTTCAGCAGTCTTAAACAAGTGGATTAACTAGTACATCTCTTTCTTGAATCCAGGCAAGTACGGTTCCATTGTCCTTCGATTAGTGTGGGAAAGAAGAACCCCAATCTGGAGTAGTGGAGAACGATCATCTGCATTTTGATTGTTCGCCGCAATTCGCATTGTTAGTCGTGTATTTGAGTTATGTGTACTTGGTTTCCAAGCACTTTGGTTCCTTTTTGCGATTTTTGGGCAGCGCTGTCTGGTTCCTTTTATAGGAATTAGCTGCACCTTTTGCTTCAAATAAACGCCTGCTCGTTCACCTGTCTTCCAAAGTTCAATGCAATGTTTTGTTGCCCAAGTCTTCATTTCTGACTGATGGTGATGTTATGTTGTGTCAGTTCTGTTAATCACCTGTTCAACGTGGTAGGCTGATGCCTGTTCTTATTATCAAAGGTTGCTGTGCCAGACATGACTACTTATATGCTTAAATAGAAGTGAAAAAATCATTCTAAGCAAAGCTGCACAGAATTTCAACTGGCTAGTGGACTATTTCCTTGGTTATTGCAGTTTTTTTTTCGAAAACCCTTGGTTATTGCAGTTGCAGGTCTGTGTTACATCCCTATGTCAGTTGTCAGACACCAATGACAGCTTCCCATGGCTTTTGGACATCAGTCTTGAATTGAAGCTGAGGTGCTCCTCGCTCCTCTGCATAGAGGCCAAGAGGGGATACATAACAGAGCAGCCGACTAGCGTAAGTGCGTAACTGAAAGCAGTTATGCACTGTCCACTGTGTAGTGACTAGTGAGGCACACCGTGGGAGCCTATTGCTTCAGATTCAGGACAGTCCGTTCCTCACAGGTTGCAGAGCGCACGGTTCTCTCTTCCCATTCCCGTTCCTGTCACCTCGGAATTGTTGTTTACGCCATTACCTACCAACCACTTAGGCCGGTTAAGCAAGGCAAACCAGTAGGCTGAGCCAAGGGATCCGACTAGATCTTGGTTACCACTATCGCTGTGATTCCATATACTTATGTGTGCTGTGCTTTCAGTCGATGCACTCATTTGGATGATTCTGGTTTTTGATCGGTAGCAGCAGATAATCCGATAGGAGGCATCTGGTTGCTAATTCTAATTGTGGCCATGCCAGCATGGATTCCATTTCAATATGCCTTACCTTGGAACATCAACGGACATCTCTCTCAGGGCTCATTTGGTTGTCCTGGAAGGAGACTAAGAATCGTTCCGGCTGATCAATCGTTATACAAATTAGCCTACCATTCTAGCTGGGAATAAACCATAATAATTTTCAATCTCACCATGCAAATTATCCACGTGTCGCTCCCACTAAATACCACATCATTTCGTGTCACATCAGCTTCCACTAAGTGTCACATGATATTCCACTAAGTACAATTATTGTGAACCAGACGATGGAGCCAGCCGGAGCTCGAGAACCCGAACATTGGGCGAGAGTTCCATGAGAATGACAACGAAGACAAGTCCACCTGAATCCGCTTGATCTTGTAAATATTTTTCAAATACAAACATTAGAATTCGTTTTTAATATGCTTTATAGGTTGAAAGTATTTATTTACTAGCTAAAACCTGATTGGAAACCCACACTTGATTGCCTTGATGACATAAGGATTACTTACTAGCTACACATGTTGTGCTCTGATCAAGCAATTATCGTATTATTAGTACTGTTACTCATTATTTCTAGTACTTGTGCTACAAATGGAAAAAGTCTACGTAACCCCCCACCTCCACCTATTGTAACACGACTATTTCACCCCAACCTATAAAACCAGGTATTTAACCCCTCACCTTTGCAAAACCGTTCAAATAACCTCCAACGGTGGAAAAATATCTGGTTTTATAGATTGGGGGGTGAAGTAGTCGAGTTGCAACAGGAGGGGTTGTGTAGACTTTTTCCTGTTACAAATGCAATGGTTTTCAATGTGAGCGGTGGCTTTTTTTTGGGTGAAAGCTAAATGAACATATAGGTTTTGGGGAGGTGTGGCTGGAGTTTGGGTTTGATGGAAGATATTTGCTTTGTCTCAGTTAAGGACTGAGTGTTTTAACTTACCTAACTCATTTTATTGTGCAACCACTCGACATTGTAAGGGCAAATCTTAGTCTAAATCCCTTAATTAGTTTGGTAATTGCCTAAAGGTAGATGTGCAACGGAATGCTAAGAGAACTGTGTGAAATTTAATAAAACGGTTGTAGCCCTCATTAGGCAAGGAACCTTGTCTTAGCGCTCCTGTGGTGATCACATGACTGAGTTCTGGAGGGTCATGTCTTTGATGGATCCATGCTTACATGCAGTATCATACTTGTAGGTAAATTGTACAACCTTTGCAGAGTCAGTCGTGTTAAGGGTCTTAGGTGAGTTATGGTTTGGTTACAACAACTAAAGATGGTAAAGTATGTGTCTTTGTAAAGTATTTGGCACATGTGTATGTTGAATTTAACAATATGCACTTTGAGTTCAATTGAATAGAAATCCGTCCAAGACATCCATTTTGTATTCATATTCGAAAACATCCATATTAATTTGAATTAAAATATGGTAAAAGATGATATTTGGATCCGATTCTATGCGAATCCAATCCGTTTCCATCCCTAGCACATGTGTGCCTATTCCTATCCCACATATCAGTATATCACAACAAATATTTGCGTGAGAGCCTCAGCTGTGATAGCTGTGTACATTAGGAGGCATTGCATTGGAGAAAGAATGGTTCAGATCAAAGGACACAACCATTGATTTTTCGGGTAGGCGGCTTAATAAAGTTGAAACATGTTAATACTGGCGTAGTTGCAGCCTTTGCTCTATTTCAGCAGTTCAGCATCGACTCAGGGTGTGTTTAGTTGGGGAGGTGAAAATTTTTGGGTGTCACATCGAATGTGTCGGAAGAATGTCGGAAGGGGTTTTTGGATACTAATAAAAAAACAAATTACAGAACTCATCAGAAAACTACGAGACGAATCTAATGATACTAATTAATCGGGCATTAGCACGTGTGGGTTACTGTAGCGCTCAAGGCTTTTCATGAACTGATTAGGCTTAAAAGATTCGTCTCGCGATTTTGCCGAGAACTGTGCAATTAGTTTTTTTTTTCGTCTACATTTAGTACTCCATGCATGTGTCCAAACATGCTCTTTTACTGTAGGAGGCAAAAATTTTTGGAAACTGAACATGGCCTCAGACATCAGCCATTGCCCCCCTTACTTAAATGTTGGAGGAGTATATATATATAGATTTTTCGAGATCGTACCGTATGGCACGTTTTTCATTAAGCAGAAGTAGAGTTTAAACGTTACATAGGACCCGCAAGTAAACCAAGGATTACCCACGCAATCCACAGACACAAACAAACAAACAAGAAAATACGAGGGTGGGGGAGACCCTCTACCTCAAGACCCCAACCGACTGAGCCTACTACAAGAAGACAACAACACAATGGTAGCCAACAGTATAGTGAAACCGCAATGGCGACGAGGCGAGCTTCGAACAATAGTGGCGGCAAAGCATCCGCCCTGGAAAGACCAAGCAACCTTGGCGACAAAGCATCCGGCAAGGAACAACAGCGGCAAAGTATCCGCTAGAGAAGAAGACCACGACGACCAAGTATCCCCCGGAACAGCAACGCGGCGGCAAAGCATCCACCAAAGACGACGATCCAGCAGCGCGGCGGGCTACGAAAGCCGGAACCACGGCAGGCGACCAGGCTGCAGCGGCAAAGCATCCGCTCAGCGATAACCAGGAACATCGGCGGCAAAGCATCCGCCGGAGAAGCAACAAAGGAAGCGGCAAAGCATCTGCTCATCGATAACCATGAACATCGGCGGCAAAGCATCTGCCGGAGAAAAAACAAAGGAAGCGGCCAAGCATCCGCCAGAGAAGCGACCACACTGTAGGACAAACACAGGTGTTGAAGCCATGAAGGACATGAAGCGCGCATAGGCACAGCGCCAACCAGATGACTCGGCAGAAGCACAAGCAACAGCGACGACCATGTGCAGCACCGAGGAGAGGGAGAGGGGGACGGCAGCTCCCGAGCGTGGCCGGGCCATGGAACTACATAGACAACGCCTCCAAGGAGGACTACGACGCGGACTGCGCCGCCGCTGCCTGCCCAGCAAGGACAAGGTTTTCACCTAGTAGATCCACGCCGGGAGGTAAGGAAGGTGCAACAACAGATGCCTCCAAGGAGGAAAATGGCGCCCAAAGGACGTCACCATTGTTGGCCAGACAGCAAGGCTTTCTCCTAGCACCCAACTACCAAGACGCAGGCCACGAGCAGACGCTCAGGAGCCGCGTTCAGACCGAGAGAATTGAATATTTGACACTCAATCTGCGCGCCTGTGAACATTTGACATTCAATTCGTGCGTCGTTGAAAATTTAACACTCTGGCTGCGAATTCGTTGAAAATATGGGTTTTCTCCTCCTTTTCTCCATTTAACATTTTTTTCTTTTTTTCTTTTGCTTTCCAAGGCAACGCTAATCTCCTTATCCATCCATTTCTTCTAAGAAACGAACGCATCTCTCTCCCGTACTTATTTTTCTTCGGCTTTGTTCGTCACGCCGCCGCCGCTCTTCTTTGTTCTTCACGTGCCGCCGCTGATGGAGGCCGTCGGAAGAGGCACTGCCGCTGGCTGGGCGCGCGTGGGGCCAGGATGGGCGCGGGGCCGGTCGCCGGTGCTGGACGAGCCGGCCATGCGTGCGCGCGGACGGTCGCCGGTGCTGGGCGCCGGCGCTAACCAAAGCCCGCCGTCTTCGGCTCCGCCGCTGATGGAGGCCGTCGGCGTAGGCCAGAGGCGCCGCAATGGTCGAGCAACAGCAGGCCAAGGTACTTTGGTCATTCATCGTTGCCTTGGAAAGCAAAAGAAAAAAGAAAAAAAAATGTTAAATGGAGAAAAGGAGGAGAAAACCCATATTTTCAACGAATTCGCAGCCAGAGTGTTAAATTTTCAACGACGCGTGAATTGAATGTCAAATATTCACAGGCGTCCCTATTGGATGTCAAATATTCAATTTTCTCCGTTCAGACCCGGAACCGGTTGACACCAGCGCAACCACCGGACCACAGCAACCACCATGTGGGACACCGGCGCCGCAGGCAGCCAAGAGGCTGAGCAAAGGGGCGGGCGCACTCCTGGCAGCCCGCGCAAGACGCAGCCGTGGGCAGGAGCCATGAGGCCGAGCAAATTAGGCAGCCAGCGCAGCTCCTAGCCACCACCCAGCCGCGGGCAAGGGAGAGCAACGTCCACAGCCGAGCGAAGGGGCGAGCGCGCTCGGGCCGGCCGCCTCCCTGGACCGGCAGCCACGCAGACACAGCGAGCCCGCACCCCTACCCGTCATCGGCGCGTGGAGGGCGGAGGCGCGGAGCCGGAGCACCCCCGGCCGCCACCGGAGACGTGAGCGAGCCTGACGGCCGCCACCGCGCCGGCCAGAGCTGAACGCAGCGGCAGCAAGGTAGCCGCGAGCCAGCCGCCGCCCCTGATCGGAGAATGCCGCAAAGCCTCTCCAAGGCGCAGGAAGGTGAGGGAGGCTAGATCCAGCGCCAGGAAGGGTAGATCGAGTGGAGGCACGGCCGGATCTAGCCCCTGGTGGCCGGCAACGAGCACACCGGCGGCGGGGAAGACGACTGGATCGAGGCTAGAGGGGTGGAGAGAGAGGAGCGATGAGCGGAGGAAGGTGCTACGAACGGCCTCCTTTTTGGAGGGCCGCCGCTACCCGCCGGAGAGCGGCGGCGTCGGCCAGGGAGCAGGCGGCGGTGGGGAGTGGGTTCGGCGGAGGTTCAGTCGCCCCCGAGTCGCCTCACGGAGGAGACGACGCGGGGTTTGAATTTCTCTTGGCAGACTCTTCTAATAACAGTTAGGATTTGATGCAGTGTCTGGTGCATATTGCCAGGGTAGGAATAAGAGGCATCGGGAAACACACGGCCGATTCATCTTGGGGCCGTAGCACATATTCCTCTAGATAGAGGACCAGCCTTCCACGAATCAGTTATGTGTCGGGATGACCTCATTTATTAGACCAGACTGAAGTGAAAACTCAAAAATTGGTTAGTTTGGAACATGGGAAATTTATCTATTCCTAAATTTTGATTCGGACAAATTTTTGTGAAGTTGCGGTACAATTTCTATGAAATTCTTGCATTCCACCTTGTGCTGAACTCAATTGCACTATGGTAATATGGTTCAACGAAGATACCAATCCAATGACGGCTTCCTTTGTATGGTTGCTGCACAAGATTCAGAGGCGCCTTTTTAGAACGGAGTTGGAATAGGATCTTCACACTGTAATATATCCTCCCCTCTGCACATACTATGTAACTTGGCAGCGCTTTAGCCCCCACCAACCGGTCTCCCGGCATCTGTGGAATGAAAATTCAGGTGATGATCTCCCGATCTTCCCCGGTGTTGACCTCAAAAAAAGAACCGTAGAAAGCCGCCTCCTCTAAACGCGAACCTGAAGAGAGGCTGTTTGAGATGTCTCAAATGCAAACTCACTTGATTGGACATCTTCTCAGGATATGTACTTACGTAATTAGCCATGGCCTGCCATACCATATTTGCACAAGTTAATGACAAGAATTTAAAAGTTATTGATGTTTATATCTCAAGAACATGTTTTTGTGACCGGAGTAATTTTCTTATAAATGTCAAACTTCACAAAATGACGTACCCAGTGAAGTGGTCTACTGCTAAATGGAGGCAAATCGTAGTATATGAATTAAATTTGCAGGATAGCTAGCTCCTTCTAGGCAAACCGAATTTCAAATCAACCTAATTATCTCTGTTCGTAAAAAAAGGTATTTGCAGCTGCAGGAACCCCTTTTGGTTGTTCTACGGTTTGCAAAATTACAACGGAGTCAAGACCTTCATGATTGCCAGGTTGCATGTTTGAATTGCATTCCTCACAGATGTCTTCCGGCCGGAAACTTCTCGACGAAGCTCTGAATGAATGAACTGCAGAGTTCTCGGTGTGAAGTCAGTTGGTCAGTTGAGAGTCCTTGGCCACGTGTTTCTGGATCGGAGCTGATCAGACATAAATCAATTGGCCCGAAGAATGGTGGTGGAACAATGTCAAAACAAGTGCACTATTTATATTGCCCTACTTCTCCGGTCTTATAAAAACAGACTGGGGATCCCTGATGCTTTCCTTGAGTTCCTCGTTGCCGGTAGTGTGTCATACTTCCACCATACATGCAACTAACTATCCATGTGAGTTTTGTCAAAAAAAAAAAAAAAACTCCATGTGAGTTGATTCCTTATTTCTCTTACCATGCCACAAGAATCTTGCACCTGCCATCTAGCACTAACAGCGCGGATAGTGTCACGCGACAGGATTGGGAGGCATGGGATAATGCAGCAGCACAGCGGTAGAGTGAAGTCGGAGACGGATCGTCTCTCCCAGAGGATCCGTCCATGGTTCGGCTGGCACTCGACCTCCCAGTCCGGCCCAACATACTGCCTAAAGAAAATAATCCCACGCTCTCCACAGCTCGCGGCCGCGGGTTCACTCCAGAAAACCTGGGCGCCGCCGTCTGTCGCCGCCCTCGTCGCTCCTCGTGGCGGACCATGCCCGTGCTTCGCGCTGATGGATATCACGATTAGCCCACTTCGCCTCCAAGTGCAGCGCGTTGCTCTTGTTCGTTGATTAGACTCTGACATCCGCAAACACGAAGGGGTTCCGTAAAGTCATCGCCGTCGAGGGTCTCGACCATGGCTGTGGCTCGCTACTCTACTCTACAGGTTCATCAAATGATTTGGGCTCTTGTACATCTGGTGCTTGTAGATTAATCTCAAGAATACCAAGGCAAGGATTGAAGGAGGAATATTCAAGGACGGTTCTGCAGTCTGCACCAGTTGGTGCTTCTTCAGGTTCTGAGAAAAGACGTGTACTTCTTTAGGTTCACAGATGGTACAAAATGGGATTGTGAAGTGAGGTGTTGTGAATAAATATTTGAGAATGTGATCACTGAATTGTCAAAATAAATGACTGAATGTGGCAAAATGACTAAATGTGGGAATCAATAAAATGATGTACACAGATTGTTTTTATGAATCATCAATTCATCATAACTATTTTTTAGGGTGGCAAAAGGCATTCATACAGACTTGTAAAATACATTCAGGTTGCTCATCAATGAGTGATGTCAATTTGATATACAATTGAACATTCGGGTGGCAAGACATTGGGCAGGCACAACGCCTTTAGAAGAGACTGAGGTAAGAAACTAGGTGCGAAAGGGCCTCTAGCTGAGTTGATTAGGTGGTTTGAGGCACTCCTTAGGTCCTGAGTTCGAATTTTCAGGCTAGGGTTAAAAAAATCACCTCGGCCGTGCCACGCCAAAGCATAGGTCTAAGGTCCTATCCCGATCGTGGTCGTTCTCACTTGGGCTACGGTACGGTTTTACCCCCTGCGGGTCGAGCTTTAGGTAAGAAACTAGATGTCAAACAAAATTTAATCATGGGGAGAGAAGTAGACAAAATTAGAACAATACTGCTACAATCTATGTGCACAGAAGTGCACAGAAAGGGATAAAGTAAGGAGTAGTGCACTTGTTCATTGTTAGAGAAATTACGCAAGGATATGACGATGTATTGGTTCTTTTCCTAGTTAATTAATTAATTAAAAAACTAAAAGAATCAATGGTTTAGATTTATTTGAGGTATTACCTCCTAACAAGTAAAGGGAGTACCATAGTATTGCCCCAAATTTATATGTTATGAAACTCCATTCTATGAGTAACTCAAAGGATAAATGCATTTTAATTTGGTGTATAGGTACCACATACCAGCATAGTGTTAGCACAAACCTCGATTGGTTCACAGAATAGCTGATTCGGATATAAATTGCAGTACACGACCTTAGGGGAGAGGGAGGCCTGGGCTTAGCATTGCAATCTAGATAAAGGGGTGGAGAACTGGAATTGGGGAAGGAAGATACTCTAGAACAAGAGAGGAACTAGAGAGAGAAGAACCAGAGGACCAAGAAGGACATGACACAGTCTATGTTGTTTAATTGATCGATTCCCTTTTGATTTGCCATCCGGTCGCTTTTATTTTGCTGGCTTGTTGCCCTTCGATCACATGCCTCTTCCTAACAGCTTAGTCCCAACTGTCAGCATATGGACACATATCCCTAACATATATAGTTGTATATTACATTTATGTTAGTACTAGTATACATTAAACCAAAGCAACAAACCAAACGCTACCCAAGTGTTAATCACATGGCTCTGTTGCAATTGCGTCCACATGGTTGCAGCCTTTGCACGAGTTGCATTAAAGTGCAGTAGCTCTTGAGAAACCAAGGAGTACGTCGTTCCAAGATCAACAAAAATCTAAGGTAAGAATTTATATAGGAGTAGATACAAAGATGAATTTCGTGTCTATAAAATACCATCTGAGTAAGTTCTTCATCAGCAACACCGACGAGACCTGGGTGTTGGGCGTTGCACAATGAAGAGAACAACGGGATTGGGGGGGGGGGGGGGGGGGGGGGGGGGTGGGTGTATCTGGAGACTCGAGTACTACACATACGGTTCTTCCAGTTGGTGGTTTTCACCATGGCTGTTCTCTGTTGAAGCATTTTCGTGCCCACGCAGAGCTCAAGGTCTAAATAGTAGGCTCCAACAACCATGGTCTCCTTCCAGTGGCAGTGAGCTAGCATGAACTGGTTTTTAGCAACTTCGATTGACATTGGCATGTATTCAACCAGATGCGGAGGTGCTGGTGCTGGTGCTGGCTGCCACAAAACAGTGAGCTGAGCTCAGACCATTGACTTGTGATAATTCGTTAATCATTTCGGACATGTTGCACTACAACTCAAATAATTGTGAATTATATTGTGATAATTCGTTCATCATTTGGGACATGTTGCACTAAAACTCAAATAATTGTGAATTATTTATACTTGCAGTCTTGCAGCAAACCTTAACAACCAAACAAGTCTGTATCAGAGTATAGAGCGAGAGCAAAGAAGCCATGTGGCGAGATTGAGCCGTGTGAATGCCTCTATTTAATTTGCTATATTGTGCTCCCAATGCTCCATGTAGGATAGTTTTTATTTGTATTAATGTATAATAATTACCTTGTTACGTAAGCAGATTGGTGATGTCGAAAAATATTTACTGAAGAAATAAAGGGGAAAACAAAGAAAAAGGTTTCGTTTATCAGGCTCATTTCTATAGTATTGACATCATTTATGACCATTTTCGATCATTATCATATTTTAACTTTTGGATTTCTAATTTCATTTAGTATCATATTTTAACTTGTAAGCACTAAATGAACTGCAGAGCTTAGATCGGTCAAGAGTTCATGGCCACATTTTCTTGGAGCTGATCCGTCCTAAAAAAATACACTTCTCATTTTTCAAATGACTTAATTTTTTAAAAATTTGAGCATGAAATATATTTTTGTAATACGTAATAAGTATCCTTAAATTATTTATGAAATACATTTTTATAATAAATTAATTTGAAGATACAAATATCAAACCTAAAAAAGATTGAGTCATTGAAGAACAATATGCATATTTTTTTTTAGACAAAGGGAGTAAATCAATTGACCTGAATGATGGTGTAACCATGTCAAACCAGGTGCATTATATTGCCCGACTTCTCATGACTTATAAAAACAGAGTAGGAAGCCCTAATGTTTTCCTGAGTTCCTCATTGCAGGTAGTATCACTACTGAAACAAAGCCTTTGCCGAGTGCAAACTACTTTACCGAGTGTCAAAAATCGGGCACTTGGCAAAGAATTGCACTCGGCAAAAAAGGGCACTCGGCAAAGGACTTCTTTGCCGAGTGCCAGGCTCTCGGAAAAAGCGCGGCACTCGGCATAGGCTGCCCCACGTAACGGTGTTCGGCCACGTCCTTCTTTGCCGACTGCCTGTTGTTAGGCACTCGGCAAAGATTTTTTTTGAAAAATACTTTGTCGCGTGCCCCTGACACGGTGCTCGGCAAAGATTCAATATTTTTTTTGAAATGTCTTTGCCGAGTGCCCCTGTGAAGGCACTCGGCAAAGAGAAAATTTCTAAAAAAAATCAAAAATCCTCTTTGCCGAGTGCCCCTTGAAGGCACTCGGCAAAGATGCCCTTTGCCGAGTGCCATGCCCCAGCACTCGGCAATGTTTTTTTTTGTTTTTGGCCTCCAAATTTTTTGTGCAGCCCTTTTAAAGTACCAGAAACTCCTCGTTAGAATTTGTGGATTTTTTTGTGGCTTTTTGATATATTTAGTTACTTTATTTCGTTTACTTGAATTTTTTTGAAAAATATAAATTTGAACTGCACGTGGTACGAATAATGGAATTTAATGATTCAAAAAATGATAGTCATGTTACTGAGTGTAGTGTGAGGCCGTATCCAGGAACGGACCCAAAATTTCGGACATCTTGTTCATGAAACATGACCGCGAACTTACGTGCGAAGTGTTTTTAAATTCTATAAAAAGCAAACGAAGTCCGAAAATCATGAAACTTGTTGAGATGTCGTGATATCGTATGTGGAGGCTATAATAAAAATTTCAGAAGATTTCGTGCAGTTGTCACATACGATGCTTACAAACCAGGACATCTCTACGTGTGTCGTAATATCGTATGTAGAGATGTCCTGGTTTGTAAGCATCGTACGTGACAACGTGCACGAAATCTTCTGAAATTTTTATCATAGCCTCCACATACGATATCACGACATCTCAACAAGTTTCATGATTTTCGGACTTTGTTTGGTTTTTATAGAATTTAAAAACACTTCGCACGCAAGTTCGCAGTCATGTTTCGTGAACAAGATGTCCGAAATTTTGGGTCCGTTCCTGGATACGGCCTCACACTACACTCAGTAACATGACTATCATTTTTTGAATCATTAAATTTTATTATTCGTACCACGTGCAGTTCAAATTTATATTTTTTGAAAAAAATCAAGTAAACGAAATAAAGTAACTAAATATATCAAAAAGCCACAAAAAATCCTCAAATTGTAACGAGGAGTTTCTGGTACTTTAAAAGGGCTGCACAAAAAATTTAGAGACCAGAAACAAAAAAAAACTTTGCCGAGTGTCGGGGCATGGCACTCGACAAAGGGCGTCTTTGCCGAGTGCCTTCACAGGGGCACTCGGCAAAGAGGATTTTTGATTTTTTTTAGAAATTTCCTCTTGCCGAGTGCCTTCACAGGGGCACTCGGCAAAGACATTTAAAAAAATATATTGAATCTTTGCCGAGCGCCGTGTCAGGGACACTCGATAAAGTATTTTCCAAAAAAAACTTTGCCAAGTGCTAGATCTGGGACACTTGGCAAAGAATTTTTTTTTAAAAAACCCTTCTTTGTCGAGTGCTAGGCCAGGTGACACTCGACAAAGAGGCGGTTAAAAAAATTAAAAAAAAACCTTTGCCGAGTGCCAGATCGGGGGCACTCGGCAAAGGGGGGATTTAACCCCGCCGGCTGGGCTGGCCCACACACCCCGCACACACGCACACGTGAGGAGGAGCTAGAGGAGGAGGTGGCGCCCGTGGATGAGTCGGACGAGGAGCTGGTTCGACAGACGGACGAGGAGGAGGGGCCACACGAAGACGATGAGTCGAAGGCGGCAGGCACGGGTTCTGCTTCCTCCGACTCCTCTTCGAGTGTCTACTTGCGAGGTCCCGTGAGCCTTCCACAGGTTCCGCTTCCTCACCAATGCCTAGTGATTCGCCCCGAAGGGCAAAAGTAAGTAACTTTATATGTTATCACTACTTCATATGATATGATGAAAAAAACTAATAATTTTTCTTAATCACTTGTGCAGGAACTGGGTGGTTGTGTCGGGTGGTAGCGCACGGCTAGTCAACGGCATCCTGGGTCTTCTGTGCATGCAACACTTCCCCGGCATTGTCACGTACGCATCGAAGAAGGAGCTGGCCTACTCGTTTGACCACTTCGCCGTCCCCATCGATGCAGAGTACCCCAACAAGGCGGCGCGGGTGAAGGCAGAGTTTTGGGTAAGTCTCCCTCGCACACATTGCTCAATACGTCGTATTCATTGGACTTTTCTTGAAATAATGAATGGATACATCGCTTTTGTATGCAGACTTGTTACAGATGCGAGGAGGGATTTGAGGCTAGGGCGGAGCAGGTGACTACCAAAGCCTGTAAAAAACTCGTCACCGACATGCATCACGAGGTGCGCATCCAGGCCATCGTAACCTACTACGGGTCAAAGCTTGGAGAGGAGAAAACCAAGAAAGACGTAAGAGAGATGCATCTGACCCAGGAGCAGTACCTTGAGGTAAATAAAGAACATCAATATTTTGAGATTAAGTTGGTTTAATTTGATCTTCTTATATGTCCAAAACTTGATGACATGTAGATGATTCCCTGGTGGTGCCAAGCGTATCCCGAGTGTTGGGCGATGATGGTGGAGAGGTGGTTCATGGAGGAGTACCTCAAGATGCATAGGGATGCCAAGGACCGTTGTTTGTAGATGCAAGGTCTAGCACACCATCAAGGCAGCCGCAGCCTCGCTGGGTACAAACAAGCATGGGTACGCGAATTCATTTATCTATTGTGACGCTTAGTTCTGCCTGATTTCTAATCATCGTACTGTCTTTCTCGCAGTCGGCGTCACATAGTGGCCAGGCTTGCTCAGACTTCTAGGCATGGTGTATGGACCACAAGGGCAAGGCGATGTCCGACGTCTCCTTCAACCTAGAGGACCCGCTCGAGGCATACACAAACCCGAGCGTCCACTCCCGCATCAGTGAGTACACTGAGGTGGCGAGGTCGCTCCATGGGTCAGACCACGATCCGAGCACCCAGGACTTCGATGGAGAGGCCGTCATGACGGTGGGGCAAGGCAAGAACCATGGGTGCTTCTGGCTTGGTGACGGCGTCATCAACACGGCCTCTACTCCCTCTCTCTCCTAGATCTGAGCACGGAGCACGAGCGAGAGTCTGGCCATTCTCACATGGTCAACCGCTGCACAGCACCGGGTCGACGCACTCGAGGTTATTCCTGTTTTACTCATCATACATTGATCTTTACACACCTTAATTAGCTTTGCATTACTGAAACATTGGAGTGAAATATTGCAGGCTCGGCTGGAACAAGAAATGAGGCAACATCAGGAGCTGGAGGCCGGGCAGCTGAAAGGTCCTAATGGCTAGAGGGGGGTGAATAGCCTAATAAAAATTTCTACAACAACACTTAACAAAATAGTTAGACAATTATGAGGCGAAGCAAGTGTTGCGCTAGCGTACTCGAAATACAAGCCACCTACCACAATTCTAGTTTAGATAGTGTCGATTCACACAAGAGGTATGACACTACCCTATGTTAGTGTGCTCTCAAAGGCTAATTAAAGAGCCATACCAACCAAGCAAGCAAGCTCTCACAATTAGTTACACTAAAGAGCTTGTCAACTAGTTTGCGATAATGTAAAGAGAGTGATCAAGATAGTTATACCGTCGTGTAGAGGAGTGAACCAATCAATCACAAGGATGAATAACAATGAAGACCAATCACCTCGGAATCAAAAGATGAACACAATGATTTTTACCGAGGTTCACTTGCTTGCCGGCAAGCTACTCCTCGTTGTGGTGATTCACTCACTTGGGGGTTCACGCGCTAATTAGCTTAACACGCCAAACCCTCAATAGGGTGCCGCACAACCAACACAAGATAAGAATCACACAAGCCACGAGCAATTCACTAGAGTGCCTTTTGGCGCTCTACCGGGGAAAGGTCAAGAACCCCTCACAATCACCACGATCGGAGCCGGAGACAATCACCACCCTTCGCTCAACGATCCTCGCTGCTCTAAGCCATCTAGGTGGCGGCAACCACTAAGAGTAACAAGCGAAGCCCGCAGCGAAACACGAACACCAAGTGCCTCTAGATACAAACACTCAAGCAATGCACTTGGATCACTCCTAATCTCACTATGATGATGAATCAATGATGGAGATGAGTGGGAGGACTTTGGCTAGGCTCACAAGGTTGCTATGTCAATGAAAATGGCCAAAGATGTGAGCCACAGCCGGCCATAGGGCTTAAATAGAAGCCCCCACAAAATAGAGCCGTTGTACCCCTTCACTAGGCATACTGCGCTCTGACCGAATGCTCCGGTCCAACTGACCGGACCCTAGACTTAGCGTCTGGTCCACTGATGGATGCCATGTGTCAGCAGCTTCAAACACTATTCGTTAGTTTTCAACGGCTATGAAGCTGACCGGACGCTCCGGCAAAACTGACCGGACGCTGGAGCCTCAGCGTCCGATCGAGTACAGTAAGGGTCAAAAATCGGTTTTCCTCGATCGGACGCGTCCGGTCCACCTCGACCGGACACAGCCCAGCGTCCGGTGGTAAACCCTAGCCTCTGTACCGCCAGTCAATGCGACCAGACGTAGGCAGTCAGCGTCCGGTGCTTTTGGATCCAGCGTTCGGTCACTTGACCGACGCTGGCATCTCCTCTGTTTTCACTTCTAACTTCTTCACCCTTGCTCCAATGTGCTAACCACCAAGTGTATCACCTTGTGCACATGTGTTAGCATATTTTCACAAATATTATCAAGGGTGTTAGCATTCCACTAGATCATAAATGCACATGCAATGAGTTAGAGTATCTAGTGGCACTTTGATAACCGTATTCCGATACGAGTTTCACCCCTCTTAATAGTACGGCTATCAAACCTAAATGTGATCACACTCTCTAAGTGTCTTGATCATAAAAACAAAATAGCTCCTTTGGTTTATACCTTTGCCTTGAGCTTTTTGTTTTTCTCTTTCTTCTTTTCAAGTTTAAGCCCTTGATCATCGTCATGCCATCACCATTGTCATGCTATGATCTTCATAAGCTTCTCTACTTGAAGTGTGCTACCTATCTCATGATCACTTGATAAACTAGGTTAGCACTTAGGGTTTCATCAATTCACCAAAACCAAACTAGAGCTTTCAATCTCCCCCTTTTTGGTAATTGATGACAACCCTTATACAAAGATATGAATTGAAATTCAATTGAATCCATGTTGCTTGCCCAAGCATATTTACCATTTGTAAAAGGATATGGACAAGTTTCATTAACCCTAAATGGTAGCAATTGCTCCCCCTACATATGTGCTAAGAGTTTGGATTATAGCTTGCACATATGCTTAGATAGGAAATGTAGGAGTCAATGTCTACCATATGATGCTAAGGTATAAAAAATGGACCTCTGAAGCGTGATACCAATCGGAGTGCACCGATATACCATCCTTAGCACCATGGTTAGCTCAATATCACTTGGAAACATATTTTGAAAAGATACCACTTGTAAAGACTTACTTGGAAATGAAAGTTATCTAGTGATTTCATTTCATCATTCAATCTTACAACTAACATTCATCACACAAGCATGGATGTGTAAGTTTAATACTTGTGCCATGCAAGCAAACATATGAAATGCACATTCAAATGCACCATACAAGTTCATGAGCTTGCTCCCCCTACTTGTGTGCTCAAAATTTTAGTTGATCCCTTTCATTTTTCATATCTCTCCCCTATCTTTGTTTCTCTCTTCCCCTTATTTTTGTTTCTCTCCCCCTTTGTCATCAATGACCACAAAGGTTCTAAATGTAGATAGATTATCAATGTCAATCAATGGGATGAGGATTATTTTCCCAAATTTGGTCCAATCTAGATCATTTACCAAAGATATTTAACTCGGTTTGATCCAAGGACAAGCTTCTTCATACCTCCAAATAAGGGCTATCTTGTACCATGTTGAGTTAAACACTTAGAGCTCATATTCTAGATTAAACATTAGGTTTACAAGCCCATAAACATGTTATATGCCATCACTAGATCAAGTCAAACATAGAAGCAATAGTGATACCATATAGACATCAAAATCATTTGATTTTCATGGATGAGCCTAAAATAGAACCATTTGAAAGTTCCTAATAGGATTGAAAATATGACTAGATGCACTAAACATGTCCTTAGCAAGGATGTATGTCATGCCAATCAACTTTTACCTTGGGATGCTCGAAGGAGAGACATGTCATATTGGTGGGGGTGCATCAACACATATTTGAGAAATCCAATATGTTCAACTCATTCCTTAGCTTGCAAAACCTTTTCTTATCCAACGGCTTGGTGAATATATCAGCAAGTTGATCTTCGGTGCCTACACTCTCAATGCAAATGTCCCCTTTTTGTTGGTGATCTCTTATGAAATGGTGGCGGACATCAATGTGCTTTGTTCTTGCATGTTGAACCGGATTGTTTGTCAACTTGATTGCATTCTCATTGTCACATAGCAATGGCACTTTCTTGAACTTGATTCCAAAGTCACTCAAAGTGGCCTTCATCCAAAGTACTTGTGCACAACAACTACCGGCGGATATGTATTCGGCTTCGGCGGTTAATAATGCAACACTATTTTGCTTCTTTGATGACCATGAAACAAGTGATCTTCCCAACAATTGACATTTGCCCAAGGTGCTCTTCCTTTCTACCTTGCATCCCGCATAATCCGAGTCAGAGTAACCAACTAGCTCAAACTTTGCTCCTTTGGGATACCACAAACCAACATTTGGTGTATGCTTCAAGTACCTCAAAATTCTCTTTGTAGCCTTCAAATGAATTTCTCTTGGTGAGGCTTGAAATCTTGCACACATGCATACACTAAACATGACATCTGGCCTTGATGTGGTAACATAGAGTAGGCTTCCAATCATAGACCGATACAACTTTTGATCTACCATGTTTCCACTTGCATCACTATCTAAGTTGTCATTAGTTCCCATTGGTGTGCTAATGACTTTGCTATCAATCATGCCAAACTTCTTGATCATGTCCTTGATGTACTTGCCTTGACTCACAAATATACTATTTTTCAATTGCTTGATTTGAATACCAAGAAAGTAACTCAACTCTTCAATCATGGACATTTCAAACTCATTAGCCATCATCTTTCCAAACTCATCACAAAATTCTTGATTGGTTGATCCAAATATGATGTCATCAACATAGATTTGCAATATAAATAGATCTTTTCCAATCATCTTGATGAAAAGAGTGGTGTCAACCTTGCCCATGATGAACCCTTTAGAGAGTAGGAAATCTCTCAATCTCTCATACCATGCTCTAGGTGCTTGCTTTAAGCCATACAAAGCCTTCTTCAACTTGTACACATGGTTGTGCTTCTTATCATCTTCAAAACCAGGAGGTTGCTCAACATATACTTCTTCATTGATGTAGCCATTTAGACATGCACTGTTAACATCCATTTGATAGAGCTTGATGTTGTGAGCACAAGCATAGGCTAGCAAGATTCTTATTGCTTCCAATCTAGCAACCGAGGCATATGTTTCTCCAAAGTCAAGACCTTCAATTTGTGTATATTCTTGTGCTATCAATCTTACTTTGTTCCTTACTACTATCCCATCTTGATCTTGCTTGTTTCTAAAGACCCATTTGGTTCCAATCACATTGTGTCCCTTTGGTCTTTCTACCATTTCCTATACTTGATTTCTTGTGAAGTTGTTTAGCTCTTCATGCACAGCATTGACCCAATCAACATCCTTCAAAGCTTCATCTATCTTCTTTGGTTCAATGGATGACACAAATGAGAAGTGTTCATAAAATGATGCCAATCTTGATCTCGTTTGCACACCTCTTAAAATATCTCCAATGATTGTATCCAAAGGACGATCTCTTGCAATACTTGTTGGTTGGAGTAATGGAACTTGATTGCTTACACTTGCTAGATCATTGGGTTGAGATGATGTACTAGCCACTTGATCTTGATCAATATCATGAGAGTCACTTGCACTAGCTTGATTTGTATCATCTTGCACATTTGAGTTAGAGAGCACTTGCACTTGATCATCTTCATCATCAATCACTTGCCTAGACCACAATTCACCAATATCCATGTTCCTCATGGCATTTGAAAGTTGAATGCCTCTAATATCTTCTAAGTTCTCATTCTCTTCTTGTGAACCCTTGGTTTCATCAAATTCAACATCATGAACTTCTTCAAGAGTACCACTATCCAAATTCCAAACTCTATATGCTTTGCTTGAGGTGGAATAGCCAAGTAGGAATCCTTCATCACATTTCTTGTCAAACTTGTCCAATCTTGTGCCTTTCTTCAAGATATAGCATTTGCAACCAAAGACCCAAAAATATGCAATGTTGGGCTTTCTACCATTCAAGAGTTCATATGGTGTCTTCTCTTTTAATCGGTGACAATAGAGGCGGTTGCTACAATAGCAAGCCGTGTTGATAGCTTCGGCCCAAAAGGATTGACTCACATTGTACTCACTAAGCATAGACCTTGTCATATCAATAAGTGTTCTATTCTTCCTCTCAACAAGGCCATTTGATTGAGGTGTGTATTTGGCCGAGAATTGATGTCTAATTCCAAATTCATCGCATAACTTATCAATTCTAGTGTTTTTGAACTCACTACCATTGTCACTTCTAACTCTCTTGATGGTTGTTTCAAACTCATTGTGAATGCCTTTGACAAATGATTTAAATATTGCAAATACATCACTCTTGTCCACTAGAAAGAATACCCATGTATATCTAGTGTAGTCATCCACTATCACAAATCCATATTTGTTTCCACCGATACTAGTATATTATATTGGCCCAAACAAGTCCATGTGCAATAGCTCAAATGCTTTACTAGTGCTCATCATGCTTTTCTTAGGATGGGTGTTTCCAACTTGTTTGTCGACTTGACAAGAGCTACAAAGCTTATCCTTTTCAAACACAACATCTTTCAAGCCTCTAACCAAGTCATGCTTAACCAATCTATTCAATTGTTTCATTCCAATATGACCAAGCTTTCTATGCCATAACCAACCCATGCTAGACTTAGTGAACAAGCATGTAGATAATCTAGCTTCACTAGCATTGAAATCAACCAAGTATAGATTCTCATATCTAAAGCCTTTGAAGATCAAATTAGAGCCATCTACACTTATGATTTCTACATCATCTACTCCAAATATGCATTTGAATCCAAGATCACATAATGGAGCCACGGATAGCAAATTGAAGTTCAAGCTCTCTACTAGCAATACATTAGATATACTCATGTCATTGGATATTGCAATCTTACCAAGCCCTTTGACCTTGCCTTTGCCATTGTCACCAAATGTGATACTATCATAACCATCATTGCCATTGGTGTTGATTGAGTTGAATATTCTTGCATCACCGGTCATGTGTTGAGTACACCCACTATCAAGAACTCAATGCCTTCCTCCGGCTTTGTAATTGACCTACAAAAGAAGATCAATTCTTTTTAGGTACCCAAACTTGCTTGGGTCCTTGAAGGTTAGTAACCAAGCTCTTTGGCACCCAAATGGCTTTCTTCTTTGAGCCCATCCATGGTTTGCCAACAAACTTAGCCTTCACACCATTTATACCCTTAACAAGCATATAGGAAGAATTAAGCTTAATGGAGGATACATTAGCATTTTTTGCTTTTATTGGTGCATTCATGCTCTTTATGACCAACTTGCTTGCAACTTATGCAAAACCGACCATTGTTCTTCACAAAACTTATCTTGTGAGGAGCAAAGGCCGCCTTGCCTTTCTTGGGGGTATAGCATAATCCCTCTTTGTAGAGAGAAGCTCTTTGGCTACCCAAGCACATAAGCAAGCGGTCCTCACCACCATAAGCCTTAGCTAGGTTGTGAGTGAGCTTAGTGACCTCCTTCTTGAGGTTCTTATTCTCAACCACTAGTGAGACATCACAAGTGAGACCATCACTACTAGATAAGGTAGAAGTGGAAGTGCTACAAGAAGAGTTTAGTAGAAGTAATAATGATAGGCATAGATAGTAATGTATCAATTAAATCACAAGTTACACCTACATCACAAGTTTCAACATGCTTCTTTTTATCTTGTTCATTAAGCAAAGTGGAATGAGCTTTTTCAAGCTTTTTGTGAGCCTTGCCAAGCTTCTCATGGGCTACCTCTAGCTTCTCATGAGTTGCTTTGAGCTCATCAAGGGCTTGCTTAAGGGCTTTTACCTCCTTATTCAAGCTCTTGCATTCCCTTCTCTTAATGTCAAAGTGTTCTTTAGCATCTTCTAGCATGTCAAATAATTCGTCCTTAGTAGGTTCATCATCATCACTATCACTATCATTTTCATGTTCATTTTCATCAACATGTTCTTCATCACTTTCATCATCACAAGATTGTACCTTAGTGGCCTTAGCCATGAAGCATGATAAAGATTCAAAGAGAGAAGGCTTCTCATTGATGGCAATACTTGCAAGAACCTTCTTCTTGGTGGTCTTGTGATCATCACTATCATCATCATCATTACTTGAGGAGTCATCACTATCCCAAGTGACTACATATGAACCACCCTTCTTCTTCTTGAAGGCCATCTTGTCCTTCTTCTCTTTCTTTTCCTTCTTGTCCTTCTTGTTCTTCTTGTTGTCATCATCATTGTCACTATTGTATGGGCATTGAGCAACAAGATGATCTTTGCTTCCATACTTGAAGCACCTTCTTGACTCTTCTTTGTTCTTGAATGAAGATTTCTTTCTTCTTGCACGATAGCCCTTCTTCACCATAAACTTGCCAAATCTCTTGACAAATAGAGCCATCTTCTCATCATCATCATCATCCCATGAATCATCTTCTTCACTAGATGTTTCTTGCTTGGCTTTGCCCTTGGATGATGTGGCCTTGAATGCCACACTCTTCTTCTTGTCATCCTTCTTCTCATCTTTTTTCTCCTTCTTTTCTTCCTTCTCATCATCATCTCTATAAGTATCATCGGTCATTATATCTCCCAACACTTGGTTTGGTGTCATGGTGTCCAAACCACTCCTTACTAGAATAGTGACCAATGTACCAAATCTTGAAGGTAAGCATCTCAAGAACTTATGGGAGAAGTCATTGTCCTTCACCTCTTCTCTAAGTGCTTTGAGATCATTGATAAGCACTTGAAGCCTATGAAACATCTCTGGCACACTCTCATCCTCCTTCGTCTTGAAGCTTGCAAACTTTTCTTTGAGGATATTTGCCTTTGCACTCTTCACGGCTTGAGTGCCCTCAAATGATTCTTCCAACTTCTTCCAAGCTTCATGTGCCATCTCAATATTCTTGATTTGCTCAAATGTTCTTTCATCAATTGCATCATGAATGGCACTTAGAGCAATGTCATTGTTTTGGAGAAGCACTTCTTCGGCGGCGGTGGGATTCTCCGGATCACCAATCTCAATTTTGGTTTCTACCACCTTCCACACCTTTCTATTGATTGACTTGATATGTGTGGTCATCTTTGACTTCCAATAAGGATAATTTGTGCCATCAAATTGGGGTGGCTTCTTGGTGTTGTTGATTTGAGCCATTTTAACACTGAAGGTTGTTAAGCCTCACATAATGGTGACCTCGGCTCCGATACCACTTGAAAGATCCTAATGGCTAAAGGGGGGTGAATAGCCTAATAAAAATTTCTACAACAACACTTAACAAAATAGTTAGACAATTATGAGGCGAAGCAAGTGTTGCGCTAGCCTACTCAAAATGCAAGCCACCTACTACAATTCTAGTTTAGATAGTGTCTGTCGGTGTTTCGTGCAAGCACCGGCAAGTAAATTTATAGTAATGCGCGTTAGGCTCGGATGATGCGCTAAAGGACACAAGATTTATACTGGTTTGGGCCGAATGTCCCTACATCCAGTTTGCTGCTGCTCATGTTATTAGCACCGTGAACGGTTTGTAGTGAGGGGTACAAACGATCGAGAGAGGGACTGGTCCCTCGTCTCTGATGGAAGGGTTGAAAGTTGGTCAAGAGCTTCGTAGCCGTTTGACTGTGTGTATGAGTGCATTTCCTCGTTTTGTCTCCCTTTTCTATGGGATAGGTGCCTCCCCTTTTATAGATCAAGGGGGTGGCTTTTACAAGGATGAGGGCTTTATCTAATCTTGTGGTTCACGTCTACCCGGCCTGGTCCTTCGTTCTGATGAGTGCTAAGAAAGATAGGTGTCTACAACACTGTTGATGTCCCTGTAGTGTGTCAGGTTGATTATAGAATGTTATCCTACTCAGGGTATGGGCTGTAGTACAGTGTGTTGACTTATTAGCCTTTCCCAGCCTTGCTTCGCACGTCTTCTGGTTTTTGTGAGTCTTCGTCGGAGTGCCGAGGGGTCGGGGTCCGGAGTAGCGCCGAGGTCAAGACCTTCTGGCCTTGGACCTGAGGGGTCGGGAAGCGGGCGCTGCTCCCTCAGGTTTACAGCGTGATGATGGAATTCTCGTCGTTCGTGGAGATAGCAGATCTTCTTCTGGAGTGTAGTGGTTGTCGTATATCTTCATCGGGTTCCGTGTCCTAGGTCTGAAGGCGGCGCCTACAATTCTACAGGGTGAGGAGCACGCACCTATACAACCTTTCGGGCCATGCTACGCCCGGAAGGGTCTAAAGCACCCGTCCCATCCTCCCCTGACAGTACTTTCCCTGCCAGGGCGCAGGGTATGGTTCTTGGAGCCATGGTTGACCCGAACGTCTTGTCCTGCCCTGTCTCTATCATCCTTGTCGTCGGGCAAAGCGGAGACCAATCCCTATCTCCTGGGCGAGACCGACCCTGCCCCTCTGGGGTCGAGCGAGGCGGAAAATGTCCCTCAGCCCTTGGGCGAGACCAATCCCACCCTAAAGGCATCGGGCGAGACGGAGATTAATCCTTGGCCCTCGGGTGAGACCGAGCCCACCCCAAAGGCGTCGAGCGAGGTGGAACCAAGCTCCTGTTACCCCAGTAAGGGGTGAAGCAACGCTCTTGTGCGTGCAGAAGTTTTGAACGTTCGGTGGTTATTGGTTCCACCTACCGGGGTACCCCGGTATTAGGTCCCCGACAGTAGCCCCCGAGCCTCTAGGTGATTCGAGTAGAACCGCCTGGAGGGTGTTTCAGAGTTTCTTTGCCAGAGGGTGCGCGCGAGCGCACCCGATGGGTGTAGCCCCCGAGCCCCCGGGTGATTTGAGTAGAGTCGCCCGGGGGGTTTGTGCCAGTCCCTTCGTGGGTAAGGCTGAAGGACTTAATCTTTTCGTCAACTGGTTATTTTTTCGAGAGGGTCGTGGTATCCTGTTCGCGGGGAACTTATTTCATGGCTGTCCTGACTGGTGCTTGCGCCCTTGATTTCGGGTCGTTCGCGGACCCTTCCTCAGTTGGGCCGGCTACTGTGCTTCGAGGCCCTAGGTGGGCCAAGGAGAGAGAAAAAAAGTCTTCGTGGCTTGCGTTTCCCAGGTGGGTAGAGAGTCCAGATTCACCTAGGGAAGGCGAACCGTCCGCCGAGATTCTCGGGGTGAGAGGATAGGGACTGTGGGCGTGTGTCCCGCGACGTGACGCGGTGGTGCGCGTGGCAGGCCCAGAGATCGAGGGGGACGGTTGCCCTTCTCGCGTTCGTCGCCCCCTATAAAATCGAGGGGTTCACCCCTAGGGTTCTATATTTCGCTCCCCTACCTTTGAGTTCTAAAGCATCCGCCACCAACCGCCCCAGCTTCCTATGCTCGTGTCGCCACCATCGTCCGGCTTGCGCTCGTGTTGTAGCCATCGTCAAGCTCGCGCCTGCCCTTCCCCCTATTGCTTTAATGGAGTTGTGGGGCAGATCCAACATCACCTCATGGCGTCTGGAGGGCCTCGTCCGCCGTGGCCTTCTCCGCCCACAGTCCGCCATCCAGGAGTGGCTGGCGACGAGGGCGAGCCGGTGCCGCCTAAAGGGTATGTCGTCTCCTTTGCCATCTTTCATGAGCGGGGATTCAGGGTACCCACGCATAGATTCCTTTGGGGGCTGCTGGATTACTATGAGGTAGAGCTACAGCATCTAACTCCCAATGGGATTCAACACATGGCAGCATTTGTGGCCTTGTGCGAGGGTTTCCTGGGGATCGATCCCCACTTTGATCTGTGGTGGTATTTCTTTAGTATTAGTCTGTCGAAGAGGAAGATTGGGGGGAAAGAGGTGAATGCGCCGATGGGGTGTGCCAGCATTCACCTGCGCCATACCCGGTCGAAGGGTTATCCATACATGCGTCTGGCGACATCCAACAAGGGATGGCACTCGTAGTGGTTTTATGTTAGGGATGATGTGAGTGCCTCCCTACCACAGTACACTGGGCGCCTTATTGTGGATGCTCCGGAGTCGTGGGGCTGGGGCGTCCAGTCCAAAGACAAGAAGCACATCTCCGACCTTCTCTCCGCCCTCCAAGCCCTGAAGGGTCGGGGTGTAAAGGGGATGGGGATTATCGGCGCCTACCACACAAGGAGGGTGGCGCCACTGATGGCGCGCGTGCTTCCCCTGCATCGGATGATGCCCGGGATATCGTTCGAGGGGACGGTGCTCGTTGACGAGGCGCTCCCTTATTCAGAGGTGGCGCAGCGCATCAAGGAGGTGACGGAGTCGATGAAGGATTCTGCAGGCAGGGTCCTTGACATTGTGTATCCGGTGCCCGGACACCCCCAATGCGGCCGGAGCCTGGATTCTTTGAATTCGTAAGCCCTCCTCTCCCGTGCTCTTTTCTTTCTCCTGAATTTCCCTTTTTTAATACTTGCTATTGTAACGTTGGGACCAGCCGAGGGGGCTAGTCTTCAAGGATAGTCCGGTTCTACTGCTGAAGGACAAGGCCATGGCGGCGGTGAATCGACTCGCGGCCGAGCAGGATAAGAAGGCAAGGGAGGAGTTGAAGAAGGCGAAACGACTGAAGCAGGAGGCTTGGAATCGGGGAGAGGACGTGAGCAGTGAGGACAACGACGATGACGATGATGACGACGACGACGAGGTAGCCGTCAGTGTGGATTGGGATGTCCTGGAGGACGAGGACACGCTGACGAGTGGCCACCCATCCGTGCAGGGGCCCTTCCCTTTCCACGCGGAGGGAAGTGAATCGATGAGGCCGGTGGAGGCCGGCGAGTCCGCCGCTTCGCACGGCGTGCTAGCCGAGGATCGGTGGATGGGGGAGAGCGGGCTTGCTGCCGCCGACCCCAAGGCGATCGTGGAGGAGGGTGGCACCGGAGCCGCGCCCAGCTCTGATGCCGCGCCCTGTGAGGCGATGGAGGGGAGCAGCTCTGGTGCCGCGCCCCACGGGACGATGGAGGGGAGCGGCCCTGGTGCCGCGCTTCAAGAGGTGAGCCCCCGTGCCCCGGAGCAGGGGGCAGGCTCGAAACGGTCCCACCCAGATGAGTCGGGGCAGGGAGCTGGGGATCGGTCCCCAAAACGCTTCCGCTGGCCGAAGACGACAACGTAAGTTGCTGATTCCCCTGTTTTCATCCTTTTTCCATTTCTATTTTGACCTAATGGTTATTACCTTTGTACAGGTTCTTGCGAATGGGTCACCCTCTAGGGCTGGCGCCCAAGAAGAGCCTCGCCATTCAAACGGGATAGATGGTGTCGCCTGCCGTCACCCCTGTTTCAGGCAGGAGTGGTGCCGATGTTGGGGCCGCGTTGGCCGACCTGACGGTGTCTGTGGTGGCGCCCACGCCCGCAGAGGTTACCGAGCAGGCTGCTTCCTCCATGGCGGACGTGGTATAGCTGGCTGAGGGCCATATACCGCTGGTGGAGGTGGTCATGACCGCGCTAAGCCAGGACCAGCTAGGAACGGTCGTGGTAGCGCTCGAGGGCGTAGTTCAATCCACGCCATTGGCGGCCCAGGTGGATCCGCCCGTGGCGCTTGAAGTGGCCCAGATGGAGGAGGATCCAGTCAGAGGATCCTCGAGCGCGGCGGTGGTGCTACATAGGGTCAGGAGGGAGCCGCCCCCGGCCCTTTTGTCGGGAGGAGACCGCTCCCCTACGCGGGGGGAGCCGCCGCTCCAGTGGATGGCCGCTCAAGACCCGACGTTGGCTCTTTTCTCGCTCGATGATCATTCCGAGAGCATGGAGCGGGAGGGTCTTGATATCGGGATCTCGACCATGCTGGACGCCCTAGACCAGGCCAGAGGAGCTCTCCGTGAGATCGTTATTCCTTCTACTCAGGTATTTGCTGGGCCTTCCTCTTTCTTCACATATTTTTGTGTTTTCGCTTTTCTGATACCAGTCTTCTTCCTCGTCAGATTCTTGTTGCTCATAGCCAGAAAAAGTCCCAATTTCTCCATGAGCAGAAGGCGGAGAGGGATCGCCTTTCTGAGGAGGCCCGGTGGCGAGCAGCCATGGCCGCCTAGCTTGCTACCGCCCAGGAGCGGGAGGCCCAGGCGCGTTAGGACGTGGAGGAGGCCCACGGGATGTTCGAAGATTTGTCGGTGAGGTCTAAGCTAGATGGGGAGGAGATCGCCAGGCTCCAGAAGGAGCGGGACGAGCTGCTGCAGAGGAATGCTGTGGCTAATTAGAAGGCCGGCGAGGTCCTGAAGGAGCTGGAGATGGAGCCGAGAGTAGGGCCACGGCCCTTCAGCAGAAGGTGGACGAGGACGTCGAGGTGGTCCACTCTCTCTGGGCGGAGCTTGGTGACGCAGTAAGCCGTAGGTTGAGCGCCGAAAACATCTCCGTCAAACTGGAAAAGGAGCTGGCCCATGCACGAAGGTCCCTTCAGGCTGAGAGCGATGAGCACGATCTCCTGCAAGCTGCGGTCGGGGTGGTCCTTGATGCCCTAAAGGTGGTGGAGCCGGTGGAGACCAGCCCGCTCGTGGCTCGCGCCGCAGGTATCACGGCTCGGGTGGGCCAGCTCGAGGAGAGTGCTTTTCACGCCGGGATCACCCAGGCCTTCACCATCGCTCATGCTCATTACGAGAAGGAAATCAACCTGAAGGTGATGAGTGAAGGTTTTCCGTCCATCTACGAAGATGAAGAGCTAGAGGAAATGGAGAAGATGGTTGCTCCCCTTGCGAAGATCCTGGCAGACAATTTGAAAGAGATGGTTCTCCCTCCGCGGGAGTAGTTAGTCGAACAATTTTGAAAGCATCTTATATGTAATGTGTGGATAAGCGTCGGTATTTTCGAGTCTGGACGCGGTTTCATGATTTTGCGTCGTAATTTCGTTTTGTTTTCATTTTTTGCTCGGGGGCTATTTTTTCTATTTTCATTTTTTGTGATCTTACCAACCTGTTCCCCCGAATCTTGCCGCTGGTCCTAATGCGAGGAGATTGTTTCAAAAGAAAGATAGGAGGTAGCCGTACCTTAACCAGCCCTCGAGTAAGGTCTGACCCCTTGCATTTGCTGGGGTCGGGGGTTACTGGAGATCGGAACTGTGGTTTCGGCGACAGGGCCGACGAAGTCCTTGGATGACATTGAACTATTGCTCGCCCTGTCTTCCAACAGAAATCCCCAACCGGGGACTCTATGGGCTCGACAAGGTGGGGCTTTCGAACCTGTGTCCCTGCATTGATTGGCTCGAGCCCCCGGGCCTTGTCAGGGTCTGAACGGGGTCGGCCGTAATTCGCGTGTTACCCCGTCCTCAATTTTCGCAATCGGAGGGGCTGAGTAAACGACACTTGCCTCGATGGCTCGAGTATCGTGCTCAATGAGCTCACTAACGGGTACGTTCGTGTGGAATCCGGGTCCATCATTTGCTGATAGGGTCGGCAGAGCCCTCTGGTGGCATTCCACAACTTCTTAACCCGCCTCCCGGCAGATGCCCGAGCCGTTCGACAGGCTCAGGCGGCCCGATGGCCTCTCCTCGACGGAGATTCTATGGGTTTGGCTCGGGGTTAGAATCGAATGAGAAAAGGTTGAGACGTCCCTGTCCGCTTCTGAGCGGGGTTGGGCAGGGCCGCTGGGGCTTGTCTCGGTTATTTCTCCCTGGCTCTGTTCGGCACAAGGCGGCCTCGAGCCCTTCGTGGGCTGGCCTTCGAACCTCGGCCTATCGCCGCTTATATCGAATGAGGCGATAGCCATTTCGTGATGTGACACGAAGCGTCGGGATGTCTTATATATGTATAATATAATTGAAACGAAGGTGGGGTCGGTAACATTACCTTGGCGGTATGTTCGTGCAGGGTTCGGGCCCTGATGATGAGGTTGGAGTAACCTTGGACGTTCGTCCGTCGTCTTTCCCGGGCCAGATGACCGACCTAGGATATCCGTTAGGGCTCCGCTTCATAGAGGTCCTATCGTCGGATCGTCCCGTGGCCCTACTTGGGGTGGCAAAGGTTTGGCTGCCCACGTGGGCGCCTTAATTGCCACGTCCGGAGCGGGTCAGTGGCGGGCCATACCCGGGCAGTGCTTAGTTTGACCAAAGAGGGACGCCTCATCGACCGGGGTGCGTCCCGTCAGTTTCGACGCGTCCCCTCAGATATCAATCAGCATTGATTCCATATTTAAAGAGGGGAAGGGAGAGGGTTTTTCGTCCAACCTTTCGCCTTTCCTTAGCTACCACGCCTCCTCTTTAAATAGGGGAAGGGAGAGGAGTTCTCATTCCACCTCCTCTTCTGCCTCCGAGCCGCTATCTCTCCTTCTTCTTCCTTTCCGCCGAAACGCGTCCGTGCGTCGCGATAATTCCTGAGTGAGGAAGAGTAATGCTAGAGAGAGAGAGAGAACTCACAAATTTGTTCGTGAGTCTGGCGCATGATGTTGAGCCGGAGGTCATCCAGCATAGATGAGATGGTGCGTACTGCCCTTGCTGAGGAGTCGCCGCTGTCGAAGGAGAAGAGGCGCCGGTGGGCGTCGTACGTCGCCGACTGCGACGTCCTCCGGCGTGCTCCACCTTTGGTGGGAGGCGTTTCCTGCCCATACGCCGTTGTCAGGGTTATGGCTAGGGATGATGGCGTAGTCCCCAAATGCCCTGGCGGTGGTGTCGCAGATGGTGGCGCCTTCAAGGATCCAGCGAAGCGATGGGATATCGGGATGCCGCCGATGGAGAGCGTGGCGCGGCGACCGCAGTAGGTGAGCTGGCCCGTGTACATGCCCTAGGCGTCGCCGATGGAGAGCGTGGCGCGGCGACCGCAGTAGGCGAGCTGGCCCGTGTACATGCCCTGGGCGTCGCCGATGGAGAGCGTGGCGCGGCGACCGCAGGAGTACCTGTAGTAGAGCTAAGCAAAGACTGCAATGAAATAACTGTGTGGGGAAGCCCCCGAGCAAACAGTTATCTGAATTTATAAGTATATTGTTCCTTTTTGTAATGAAATCGCTTTGTAAGTGATGAATTTGTGCAAAAAAGGAACAAAATTACATCCTTAGCTTATGGCAAGCAATTTTTATCTTCCCTTCTTTCTGTAGGAAAGATTTTAGTGCTTTCCGACTCTTCTCATGGTCTAAGTTATAAGAAGCTAGGATCGTGGGCGAACTAATTCTGATTGAACTGGTGAGCAAAGAAGTTGCAGCCGCTGGGGCGTGGGTGTCTCGCAGTCCTACCAGTTGTACTTGGAATTGGTTCCCAAGATCTTAGCCCCTAGAACTTGTTTATGAGGCGAATGGAAAACTTAGAGATTGTTTGTAAGTATAGCACGGGAATTTTTTGCAAGCATAATATTTTGCAAGCGTAATACTTGTATTACATACGTCATATGTTACGATCTCAAGCCAGCCCCCGAGTGAGATCTGACCCCTCGCGATCTGCAGGGGTCGGAAGTCACTAAGGATCGGTGTATTATTATGACAGAAACTGATAAGGAAGAGTGTATGCTTATTTTAAGGATAAAAGCGACGTAGCTGCTCAATGTTCCAGGCGTTGGTGAAGACCTCGCCCTTGATGGTTTTCAACCGGTAGGCGCCTGGGCGAAGTACTTCCGCGATGACATAGGGCCCTTCCCAGGGCGGGGAGAGTTTGTGGCGATCCTTGTAATGGCTGATATTTTCTCCGGGTTGGCTTTGATGCCACGCTCGGAGACGATGAAGCTGAGCAGCATGCCCCTCGGGACCCCAAAAACACATTTTTCGGGATTGAGTTTGATGCCGTTTGCCCAGAGTTTCGCAAAGGTTCGTTCAAGGTCGGTGACAAGGTGGTCAGCTCGCTTGGATTTGACTACGATGTCGTCGACATAGGCCTCAACGATTCGCCCGATGAGGTCTCTGAAGCAATTAAGCATACAACGCTGGTATCTTGCCCCAGCATTCTTCAGACCGAACGGCATTGAAATGTAGCAAAATGATCCAAAGGGCGTGATAAAAGATGTCGTGAGCTGGTCGGATTCTTTCATCGTGATTTGATGGTAGCCGGAGTATGCGTCAAGGAAGCAGAGGGTTTCGCACCCCGAGGTGGAATCGACTATTTGGTCTATTCGTGGCAAAGGAAACGGATCCTTTGGACATGCTTTGTTGAGGCCGGTATAATCGACACACATTCTCCATTTCCCACTCTTTTTTCAGACAAGAACAGGATTTGCTAACCACTCTGGGTGGTATACTTCCTTAATGAATCCTGCGGCCAGTAGCTTGGCTATTTCTTCGCCGATGGCCCTGCGTTTCTCCTCGTCGAAGCGGCGTAAGCGTTGTCTCACCGGCTTGGAGCCTGGGAGGATTTGGAGAGTATGCTCGGCGACCTCCCTCGGGATGCCCGGCATATCCGAGGGTTTCCACGCAAAGATGTCCTTGTTGGCGCGGAGGAAGTCGACGAGCGCGCTTTCCTATTCGGAGGAGAGTGCGGTCCCGATACGGACTTTTTTGCCCTCGGAGCTGCTGGGATCCAAGAGGACCTCCCTGGAGCCTTCTGCCGATTCGAATGATCCAGATGATTTCTTTGCGTCGGGTGTCCCTTCAATGACCTCCTCCCTAAGGGTGGCGAGCTCTTCGGATGCGATGACTACGGATGCGTGTCCGCAGCATTTGACCTCGCACTCGTAAGCGCGCTGGAAGGAGGTGCCGATGGTAATGACCCCACAGGGACCCGACATCTTCAGCTTCAAGTACGTGTAATTTGGTACGGCCATGAACTTCGCGTAGCATGGTCGCCCCAGGATGGCGTGGAAAGTCCCCGGGAACCCCACCACATCGAAGGTGAGGGTCTCAGTCCGGTAATTGGACCAATCCCCAAAAGTGACGGGCAGGTCGATCTGCCCTAGTGGCACGGCTTGCCTTCTAGGCACGACGCCATGAAAAGGTGCTCGGATGGGACGGAGGTGCGTTCAGTCGACGCCCATCTCATCGAGCGTCTTGGCATACATGATGTTGAGGCCGCTGCCCCCATCCATCAATACCTTGGTGAGCCGTTTTGGTCCGACGATCGGGTCGACGACAAGCGGATACCTTCCCGGGTGTGGGATGGCATCCGGATGGTCGGTCCGGTCGAAGGTTATGGCAGATTCCGACCACCGGAGAAAGGCTGGCGTGGCTGGTCTGGCGGTGTACACCTCATGGCGTGCGACCTTCTGGCAGCGCCTGGAGTCGTAGGCCGTTGATCCTCCGAAGATCATGAGGGCACCGGTCGGCGTTGGGAAGGTGTCGTCCTTCTCCTCCGTGTCGTCAGTGGTAGGAATAGGCACCTTCTCCTGCTCCCCTTTGTTAAGGCCTCCGGCCAAGTATTTGCGCATGAGGCCGCAATCCTTGTATAGATGTTTGGCCGGGAAGGCGTGGTTTGGGCATGGCCCCTCGAGCATTTTCTCAAAGTGGTTCGGAGTGCCTTCCGCAGGCTTCCGGCCACCTTTGCGGTCGACAGCGGACACGAGCGGGTTGTCGCGCCATTGCTTCTTATTTTTCTTTTTGGTGGGACGGCTGGAGGCGCCTTTGCCAGCGTCCTCGTCCCGCCTCATCTTTCCGTCGGGGCGATCAAAGATGGCTCCGACCGCCTCCTCTCCAGAGGCATGACTGGTGGCGATGTCCAGGAGTTCCTTGGTAGTTTGCGGGCCCCTGCGTCCTAACTTGTGGACCAGGGATTCGCAGGTTGTTCCGGACAGAAAAGCTCCTATCACGTCGGCGTTGGCGACGTTAGGGAGCTCATTGCACTGTCGAGAGAAGCGCCGAATGTACCCACGAAGGGTTTCATCGGCCTTCTGGCGGCAGTTTTTGAGGTCCCATGGGTTTCCAGGGCGTTTGTACGTGCCCTGGAAGTTACCCACGAAGATCTCCGTCAGATCCGCCCAACTCTGAATAGCATTGGGCGGTAGGTGCTCCAGCCATGCTCGCACCGAGTCAGCCAAGAATAGCGGGAGATTGCGAATAATGAAATTGTCATCACTCTCACCACCGGCCTGACATGCAAGCCGATAGTCTTCGAGCCAAAGCCCGGGATTTGTTTCACCAGAAAATTTAGGGATGTTGGTAGGCGGTCGATACCTTAGGGGGAACGCAGCGTTGAGGATGTGTCGGGCGAAGGCCTAGGGGCCTGGTAGGCCGGGGCTTGGGCTTCGGTCCTCGTTGCTGTCGTAGCGCCCACCACATCGGGGATGATAGCCGCGGCGTCTCCGAGCGTCGATGATGCTGCGTACGTCGCGGCCATGGCCGAGGCGTTGATGTACTGGGGCGACGGAGGGCTGCCCGCCGGCTGGCGGTGTTTGGTGTACAGATGCGTCCTTGGTGGGACACACTGAGGGCGCGCGCTGACTGGTGTCGGGTTCGCGTCGTCGAGACAACGAACTTTCCGCCTGCTGCGCCGCTGCACGCTCGAGCAACGTGCGAATCTCCCGGCGAGCGCGGCGATCCTTGGATGTTGCGGCCTCCGGGAGGCCATGCAACAAGGCGGTTGCTGCGGCGATGTTCTGGCTGGCTCGAGCAAAGTGAGGAAGGGCCCCATCATCGGTGAGGATCCTTTGATGTACGGTGCGGGCTATGGCGCGCGCGCCCCCCCGTCTTTGCGGCGTTCAATCTCGCGATTGATGTTCGCGTATTCCCGGGCGAGCCCTTGCCCGGCCTCATCGATCTCTTGCTGACGGGCCCTTAGCTGCTCCATCCTTAGGTGAGATGGGGCTGTCATCTCCTCCCCGGATCTGCTGTCAGGGTTGTTTGTAGGGGTGGCCTCTTCCCTGGAAGCGCTTTCGACGTGACCCTCGGGGGTCTGCGTTACGAAGCATTCCCGGGAAGGGTGGTGGCTCCCCCTACTGGAATCCGAGCTGGAGAACGATACTGGCTCCTCATTGAGGAGCCCGTAGAGGGTCTCCGTATCATGTTCAATCGCCCCTATGAACTCGATGTCCGTGGGTGACTGAACCATATGTAGCGCCAGAAGGTGGCCAGCGGTTGCCGCAGCGTTGCGGAGACTGAACGGAAACGCTGTCGGGGCGCTCCGTTTGGGACTTTCTGGACATAGGGTGCCGTTGTGCGAGACCTCCCTTGGTGACTGGACTCCCCGGGAGTTGCTTGGCGGGCCCTCAAGCCTAAGATGGCTGAGGTTGATGGAAGAGAGAGATGGGGCGGCTGAGTCAGTCCGCGCCAACTTTCCTTCTATTGTGATGACGAAATCTAGGTCGCCGAAACGCACATGCGCACCCGGGACCCAGGTGATTGCGTGAGTGGCCATCCAAGGCCTGATTTGGAACGCGCAAGCCCCCTACCTGGCGTGCCAACTGTCGGTGTTTCATGCAAGCACCGGCAAGTAAATTTATAGTAATGCACGTTAGGCTCGGATGGTGCGCTAAAGGACACAAGATTTATACTGGTTCGGGCCGAATGTCCCTACGTCCAGTTTGCTGCTGCTCGTGTTATTAGCACCATGAACGGTTTGTAGTGAGGGGTACAAACAATCGAGAGAGGGACTGGTCCCTCGTCTCTGATGGAAGGGTTGAAAGTTGGTCAAGAGCTTCGTAGCCGTTTGACTGTGTGTATGAGTGCGTTTCCTCGTTTTGTCTCCCTTTTCTATGGGATAGGTGCCTCCCCTTTTATAGATCAAGGGGGTGGCTTTTACAAGGATGAGGGCTTTATCTAATCTTGTGGTTCACGTCTACCCGGCCTGGTCCTTCGTTCTGATGAGTGCTAAGAAAGATAGGTGTCTACAACACTGTTGATGTCCCTGTAGTGTGTCAGGTTGATTACAGAATGTTATCCTGCTTAGGGTATGGGCTGTAGTACAGTGTGTTGACTTATTAGCCTTTCCCAGCCTTACTTCGCACGTCTTCTGGTTTTTGTGAGTCTTCGTCGGAGTGCCGAGGGGTCGGGGTCCGGAGTAGCGCCGAGGTCAAGACCTTCTGGCCTTGGACCTGAGGGGTCGGGAAGCGGGCGCTGCTCCCTCAGGTTTACAGCGTGATGACGGAATTCCCGTCGTTCGTGGAGATAGCAGATCTTCTTCTGGAGTGTAGCGGTTGTCGTATATCTTCGTCGGGTTCCGTGTCCCAGGTCTGAAGGTGGCGCCTACAATTCTATAGGGTGAGGAGCACGCACCTGTACAACCTTTCGGGCCATGCTGCGCCCGGAAGGGTCTAAAGCACCCGTCATATCCTCCCCTGGCAGTACTTTCCCTGCCAGGGCGCAGGGTATGGTTCTTGGAGCCATGGTTGACCCGAACGTCTTGTCCTGCCCTGTCTCTATCATCCTTGTCGTTGGGCGAAGCGGAGACCAATCCCTATCTCCTGGGCGAGACCAACCCTGCCCCTCTGGGGTCGGGCGAGGCGGAAAACGTCCCTCGGCCCTTGGGCGAGACCAATCCCGCCCTAAAGGCGTCGGGCGAGACGAAGATTAATCCTTGGCCCTCGGGCGAGACCGAGCCCACCCCAAATGCGTCGAGCAAGGTGGAACCAAGCTCCTGTTACCCCAGTAAGGGGTGAAGCAACGCTCTTGTGCGTGCAGAAGTTTTGAACGTTCGGTGGTTATTGGTTCCACCTACCGGGGTACCCCGGTATTAGGTCCCCGACAGTGTCGATTCACACAAGAGGTATGACACTACCCTATGTTAGTGTGCTCTCAAAGGCTAATTAAAGAGCCATACCAACCAAGCAAGCAAGCTCTCACAATTAGTTACACTAAAGAGCTTGTCAACTAGTTTGTGATAATGTAAAGAGAGTGATCAAGATAGTTATACCGCCGTGTAGAGGAGTGAACCAATCAATCACAAGGGTGAATAACAATGAAGACCAATCACCTCGGAATCAAAAGATGAACACAATGATTTTTACCGAGGTTCACTTGCTTGCCGGCAAGCTACTCCTCGTTGTGGCGATTCACTCACTTGGGGGTTCACGTGCTAATTAGCTTCACACGCCAAACCCTCAATAGGGTGCCGCACAACCAACACAAGATGAGGATCACACAAGCCACGAGCAATTCACTAGAGTACCTTTTGGCACTCCGCCGGGGAAAGGTCAAGAACCCCTCACAATCACCACGATCGGAGCCGGAGACAATCACCACCCTCCGCTCAACGATCCTCGCTGCTCCAAGACGTCTAGGTGGCGGCAACCACTAAGAGTAACAAGCGAAGCCCGCAGCGAAACATGAACACCAAGTGCCTCTAGATGCAAACACTCAAGCAATGCACTTGGATCACTCCCAATCTCACTATGATGATGAATTAATAATGGAGATGAGTGGGAGGACTTTGGCTAGGCTCACAAGGTTGCTATGTCAATGAAAATAGCCAAAGATGTGAGCCACAGCCGGCCATGGGGATTAAATAGAAGCCCCCACGAAATAGAGCCATTGTACCCTTTCATTGGGCATACTGCGCTCTGACCGGATGCTCCGGTCCAACTGATCGGACCCTGGACTCAGCGTCCGGTCCACTGATGGACGCCATGTGTCACCAGCTTCAAACGCTGTTTGTTAGTTTTCAACGGCTATGAAGCTGACTGGACGCTCCGGCAAAACTGACCGGACGCTGGAGCCTCAACGTCCGGTCGAGTACAGTAAGGGTCAAAAACCGGTCTTCCTCGACCGGACACAGCCCAGCGTCCGATGGTAAACCCTAGCCTCTGTACCGCCAGTCAACGCGACCAGACGCAGGCAGTCAGCGTCCGGTGCTTTTGGATCCAGCGTCCAGTCACTTGACCGACGCTGGCATCTCCTCTGTTTTCACTTCTAACTTCTTCACCCTTGCTCCAATGTACCAACCACCAAGTGTATCACCTTGTGCACATGTGTTAGCATATTTTCATAAATATTATCAAGGGTGTTAGCATTCCACTAGATCCTAAATGCACATGCAATAAGTTAGAGCATCTAGTGGCACTTTGATAACCGTATTCCGATACGAGTTTCACCCCTCTTAATAGTACGGCTATCAAACCTAAATGTGATCACATTCTCTAAGTGTCTTGATCACAAAAACAAAATAGCTCCTTTGGTTTATACCTTTGCCTTGAGCTTTTTGTTTTTCTCTTTCTTCTTTTCAAGTTTAAGCCCTTGATCATCGCCATGCCATCACCATTGTCATGCTATGATCTTCATAAGCTTCTCTACTTGAAGTGTGCTACCTATCTCATGATCACTTGATAAACTAGGTTAGCACTTAGGGTTTTATCAATTCACTAAAACCAAACTAGAGCTTTCAGCAGCAGAGGATGGTGGCCCAGCTAGAGGCCGAGCGGTAGGCCCAGGCGCAGAGGCTGACGGACATTACGAAGTTCCTCCAAGGGCTTGGGCAATGTGTGTGCTTCTCTCTGCCTGCTGGGATGTTGGTTCCACCTCCGCCTCCGCGTCCTGTAGCTGCAGCTACTCCTATGAGTATGAAAGTTTTTTACTTTCTCTTGTGCTTTGCCTGTATGGCCTCTACCTTCCTAGATTAGCTATCCAAATAATCTTATCTCACATGCCATCTTTTCTCCTTTGTGCAGTCTCCATTTGACGGTGGTTCGAATAATCCACCTCATGCACCTCCGAATGATGGAGCTGGGTCTTCACCACAGTCGCACTGGCCGAGATGAGTGCACGTTGTATTTTTTCATTTGTTGTTCATTGGTGATGGACTTGTGATATACTTGTGATGCACTTGTGGACTTTGATGGACTTGTGATGGACTTGTGGATTTATTTGGATGGACTTGAGCACTTATTATTATATATGTGATATATATTGTGATAGATGTGATATGTGCGGATGGATGTGTGGATGGATGAGATATATATGTGATGGATGAGATATATATGTGATATATGTTTGTATGAATTTATTTGTCATGATGAAATGTAAAAAAAATTAAAAATTGCCGTTTTGGGTCACTTTGCCGAGTGTTGCACTCGGCAAAGGACCCCGTTGCCGAGTGCCATGGTCACAGCACTCGGCAAAGCTGGAAAAATGGGCGTTTTTCCAGCTTTGCCGAGTGTTGTGACCATGGCACTCGGCAAAGAATTTTTTTTAAAAAAATCAAACTTTACCGAGTGCCGGTCAGAGGGCACTCGGTAAAGAATTTTTTTTAAAAAAATCAAACTTTGCCGAGCGCCGGCCAGGGGGCACTCGGCAAAGAATTTTTTGAAAAAAAAATAAAACATCTTTGCCGAGTGCCGGGTAGATGGCACTCGGCAAAGAATTTTTTTTAAAAAAATAAAAAATCTTTGCCGAGTGCCTGCAGGGTTGGCACTCAGCAAAGCGACCGTCAACGGGGCCGGCGCCGTGACGGTCGCTTTTCTTTGCCGAGTGCCTCCGGGACTCTCGGCAAAGAGGGCTTTGCCGATCAAATTTTTGCCGTGTGTTCTTTGCCGAGTACAATTTAGCCTTTGCCGAGTGCCTCTCGGCACAGAACCTGAATCCAGTCGTGTATACTTCTACCATCTATGCAATTGTCCATGTGAGTTGATTCCTGATTTCTCTAGCCATGCCACAAGAATCTTACACGTACACAGTACCATCTAGCACTAGCAGTGTGGATAGTGTCAAGCCATAGGATTGGGATGCCTGGGATAATGCAGCAAGGCATGAAAATTGTGCTGAACCCTTGTCGATCGCGGTTAATCTGGAGTCCACCGTCCTCTTCACACGGTGAATCCTACTCGTACCATTGACCCAACTTCTCTTGTATCCCCCTAACTTTCACCGTCGAACTGACAACCCCGGTCAGTTGCCAACAACTCGATCTTCATTTCTTCCGGCATGTGGATCAGTGGATGTAGCAGTATGGGAAGGAAATAGCATAAACGCAGAGCTGGCAGAGATAAATAAAATAACTTCATGAATCTATACTAGTATATAGATCTGCATATTAAGAGTTTTATTAGCAAGGCAGTACATAGTTAGATGCAACAATCCATGGTTAATAACCATTTTTTGTTGACTATGATGATCAATAGTGACAGCATAACTGATTATTACTTATACTACTTTGTAGTGATTAATGTTAACTATCTGAGTTCATCGGCGACTACAATTATAAAAATATATATATAATGTATCTAAAACTTTTATTATTAAGTTGTGAAACTCTCCATTCAACAAGTGATTAAGAGCATAAATATATTTTAATTTGATGCATAGATACCACATAACCGCATCGTTTTATTATGTTACATGTACGCTAGTACTTGTATACATTAAACCAAAGCAACAAAGCAAATGCCCCTTTTAGTCTCACACCAGCACTGCTTTGCCCTCCGACTAAGCTACGGTGCTTTAAACTGATACTGAGACACGGAGCAGACTCTGTATCCAAATTTATTTACATGGCTCTGCTGCAATTGCATCCACATGGTTGCAGTTGCAGCCTTTGCACGGGTTGGATTAAAGTGTAGTCATCAAGGAGAGTACGCCCCAAGTTTCAACAAAATGCTAAGGTAAGGGTGTGTTTAGTTGGGGAGGTGAAAATTTTTGGGCGTCACATCGGATGTGTCGGAAGGATGTCAGGGGAGTTTTTTTTATATTAATAAAAAAACAAATTACAGAACCTATCTGGAAACTGCGAGACGAATCTAATGATACTAATTAATCGGTGATTAGCACATGTGGGGTTACTGTAGCACTTAAGGCTTTTCATTGACTAATTAGGCTTAAAAGATCCGTCTCGCGATTTTGCCAAGAACTGTGCAATTAGTTTTTTTTCGTTTACATTTAGTACTCCATGCATGTGTCCAGACATGCTCCTTTATTGTAGGAGGCAAAAAAAAAAAATTTAGAAACTAAACCGGGCCTAAACATTTATACAGGAGTAGATACAAAGACCAAGTTCATTTCTATAAAATGCCATCTGAGGAAGTTGTTCACTAGCAACACCAACGAGAGCACGAGACCTGGGTGTCGGGTGTTGCACAATGAAGTGAACAATGAGATTGGGAGGTATCAGGAGATGAAGTACTTATTCTTCCAGTAGGCAGTTTTCACTATGTCCGTTCTCCGCTGAAGCATTTTGTCCCCACGCAGAGCTCGAGGTCCACACATTAGGCCCCAACAACCGTGGTCTCCTTCTGATGAGGGGTGAGCTAGCGTGAACTGCTGAATCAGCAACGTCGATTGAGATGTATTCAACCAGAGGCCGAGTTGCTCGTGCTTGCTGCCACAGAACAGTGGGCTGAGATTATTAATATGTGATAATCAATTCATCTTTTGGAACATGCTGTACTACAGCTCAAATAATTGTGAATTATACTTGCAGTACGTATTGCACCAAACCTTAACCGCAAAACAGTTCTGTATCGAAGGATAGAGTAAGAGCAAGGAAGCCGTGTGGCGAGATCGAACCGTGTGAATGACTCTATTTGCCATATATTAGGAGTTAGGACACTCCCAATGCTCCACGCAAAATAGTTTTATATGTGTAGTAGTGTATAATTATCCTACAACATAAGCACTTTGGTAACGTGGCAAGAAATTTATTGAAGAAAGAGAGGGAAAACAAAGAAACAGTTTCTACATGAGGAGATGAAGTCTCACATGCATCAAAACTCAAAAGAAACAATGGATGCCGCATTGGCTTCGGTAGTTCGTCTATCGTACTCTCTAGGCATGAAAGCAAGACCTGAAGATTCCATTTACTGAGGACTCATTGTGGAATACTCATATATCGTTTCTGACCATTTTCGGCCAAAATCCCTGTGCTCCTATCACCACGCACGCACGCTTATCCCACCAGGGACAAATGCATCTTTCATGAGCGTGGTGACTATGGTTGGAAGCGAGCACTAGGTAGCAGTGTAGCAGCGAGCATGCAGACTTTGCTCTATTACACATGTGTCAAATATGTGTGCAGTCTGGTTACAGAGGGACTTGAGTTGTATTAGGGGTTATGATAGAGTTGAAGTGGATACTAGAAGGGATGCTAGAAGGGACATAAATATAAGGAAACTACTGTTGTAACCATGAGTCATATTTACATGGCTTTGCTGCAATTGCATCCACATGGTTGCAGTTGCAGCCTTTGCACGAGTTGCATTAAAGTGGAGTAGCTCTTGAGAAAACTGAGTAGTACGTCGTCCCAAGCTTCAACAAAAAGCTAAGGTAAACATTTATATAGGAGTAGATACAAAGATCAAGTTCATGTTATAAAATACCATCTGAGCAAGTTCTTCACCAGTGACACCGACAATACCTGTTCGGCTGCCCTCTTTATCAGCCGACATAGCTGCACAGGAACAGTGTTTACTCTCCCACTCTTCAACGAGCGGCAGCTGCTGCGGCTGTAGAAAAGTTACAAGGGCCGGAGCCGAATGAGATTGGGAGGTATCGGGAGACTGAAGTACATGATTCTTTGTCAGTAGGCGGTTTTCACCATGGCCACACAGAGCTCTAGGTAGCGTGAACCGGTTAACTAGCATTAGCAACGTCAATTGACATGTATTCAACCGGATGTGGAGATGATGCCGTGATGGTGCTGGCCGCCGCCGTACAGTGAGCTCAGAACATTGACAGGTGATAATCCATATGCACCTTTTGGAACATGCTACACTACAGCTCAAATAATTCTGATTTCTGAATTATATATACTTGCAGTATTGCAGCAAACCTTAACAACCAAACAACTTACCTTTCAAAAACAAACGAAACCACTCTGTATCAGAGGACAGAGCAAGAGCAAGGAAGCCGTGTGGCGAGATCGAGCTGTGTGAATGTAGGAAACAAATAGCGGATAGCAGGTCTATAGCGGATTGACGCTTACATCGCGGTTAGCAGCCGCTATAGCGGACGCTAAGTTCCAATAACATAACTAATAATCTCATATAATTTAGGTATATGTATATCTTAAAATGACTTACACATTTAAAAATCAACTTAGTACAAAAAACGATAGACTAATAAATATATAACTTAAATAGTGTAAATAGATATTTAATTGTATTTGAAGAGTTGATTCTCGATCAAATATATCTTAAATTAAGAATTAGACCGCTATAGCAGACTGCTATGTCAAATAATGGCTTGCTACGTCAAATAGCGGGCGCTAAGTTCCAAGCCGCTATGTCGTAGTGGTAGCGGCAAGGGACTGCTACCGCTATTACGGCCGCTACGAACGCTATTTAGTACCTTTGCCTCTATTTGCCCTATATTGTGCTCTTAGGAGTTAGGACACTCCCAATCCCACACCCAATACAACATGTATAAAAAACGGAGTAACTAACTAAACAGACCCATTACATCCACCTAATCAAACAAAAAAATTGGCTCATCCTATCGGTGGCATCCGGTTTTAAGAATAAAACCAGATACGCACTATATGTGAGCCCAGGAAGTCAAAACTCACATATAGCTACAAATAAGGATAATATCAATAGACAATGTTTAAATACATAGCGTATTAGTATAAAGAATATAACCTCAGAGTATAGACAGTGAAAAGACAACTCCGATCTTTAGGCGAAGACTCCAATTCCATAGGGACAACTGACTGGTTGATCACAAGCCTAATTCCTCCAAACACTAGCAATCTAGTACCCATCCAGGATTTTTATCCAAATAATTGAAAAATAAAGCAAACATAAGTACATGTCGTACTCAGCAAATATAACATGGGGCTCATGAGGCTCAAAAGGCTAACACTGGTTTAACTGTAATTAGCTTTTAATGAGTCATCTTTTAGAAATTAGGTGGCAACAAGTTTATTCACAAGCCCATATAAACACATGATCAGGTAAACATGAATAATAAATAGCATAAATAGTAATCATTAGTGAGCATTTTTATCATCAATATCATCAGTGTTCATCATCTGTTCCGTAAATGTTCCAAGGCCGCTCGTGACCGTGAGCACGGCTGATATACCAGTTTTACACTCTGCAGAGGTTGTACATTTTCACTGTGAGTCGTGATTTACCCTTTCTCCCAAGATAATCGGCCTCTTGACCCACTACCAAGGAAGGTCGACAGGGTTCTCTATAAAGCCTTTCAAATGTTCATCTAACAAGTTAGGACCATTAGATTCACTCGGCAAATAGATATAGGAACCCCTGTCGAATGGTACAATTCCATCACGGCTATACACATAAGAGTATAGGTTGTCCTATACCCAATTCGGTAAGCCATTCTTACGCCAATAAAGGTAACCACCAACAAGCTAGAAAAGGTCCTCATACTGAGCTAAAACCAGAGCCATATAGCCTTCACAGCTGTACTGTAAGTTCTGAATAATCACTTATAGATAAGTCCTTAGGGAGAGGAATCTAGAGCACCATAAAATAGGTCGATGCTATAGCCCCTTGTTTCATGTTGCTAAAAACATCTTTTAGTGTTTATTGCATATTATATTAGTCAAGTTACAAGATCATGGTTGTAGTTGAGCACTAGCTAAGCTACCCAATGCATTAACCCAAAGGTATCAAGGTACAAGTACAAAAGACTAAGATATTATTAGCGGTAGTCAAGATAGACACATGCAGCATGAATTAAATGATTAAAGATATATAGGACAACAAAGGAGATCCCATGCTACACTTGCCTTAAACTCATATCCTTCTTCTAGTCCAAACCTTCAATGAATTGCTTCTTGATCACCAACGCAAAGCTCATCGACTGGACATGATCATAAAACACCACACAAGCATCCATGTAATCATACACGAAGCAAACAATAGAACTAAATTAGAACAGTATACCAACACATGTGAAATAGCAATTGAAAAGGGTTTAAAGACGTTCTACATACACAGACACGAGGGACACACTAATCGGAGCTACGGTGAACAAGATACATCTACCGATAGATTTGCTTCGAAAAGAAACTATAGACTTTATTTATTTTAGCTATATAAAACATGTATAAGATACTTCAGAGAAATACCTTAGTTGAGTTAAGTCAAACTATACTTGATTTAGAAAAACAAGATAAAACTAATCATATAATTGACCAAGGTGAAAAGCCTAAATTACTTTTAATTAGAAAAATCCGATTACATAATCATTACTCAAGTTAGGCGTTAAACCATAAAATTCCAGAAATAGTGACATGATAAACTTTGTTACTAACGCGTAGATCTCGTTGTAATGAATCTAGCACAACTTGAACAGGACAAATCAGAGCTAAAACATAGAAGATATGAATTAAACAAGATTTCCTTTAATAAAATAATAGATTAAATCTTATCTCGAATTTTAAAAGTTAAAAACATATCTAACAGTGGTATGAACATGTAGACAACGTAAATACGAACATAATGCAATTTGAACGGGTCAAATCGGAGGTAAAACGGAGAAGATATGACCTAATGAAGATAGTGGCAATTTTGTAATTAGATGGAACTTGATTTTTGAGTTTAAAATAAATAAAAATCAGATTTTAAATCGGTCGATGATTGTGGGCAGTATTTAAAGAAAAGGTAGGGACTCTTTTGAAAGAAACCAAGGACGGCGGGTTTATACTTAAAAAGATGGAGGGGCTCTTTAGCAAGATTACCACTGAACCGATATCTTCTAATCTGGGCCCTAGATCACGAGATGGACGACTGAGAGCGGAGAGGGGAAGATGGGGGTCGCCGGCGGTGAGCTAAGCGGCTGCTCCATGGCCAGAAAAGCAGAAGAGGTCGCCGACGTTTTTGAATAAGAGCCTATGAGCTACAGTAGCACGAAACAAGGGCACTGGAAGATAGAGAAGATCACTACGAACTTACCTAGGCACTTTTTGCGGTCGGAGATAAGGCAAAGACAGCGTGCGACTCAGTGCTTGGTGTGGCGCTGCTAGGGCTTCACGGCTTGGCGCGGCGACTCGAGCTCGGGCGAGGCGAGGGATGTGCTGAGGGTTATGGAGGGCAGCAAGACGCGACGCTAGGTATTTAAGGGGGCGGGTGAATTGGGGAACACGGCAAGGACCGAGACGGTGGCGGAACGGAGTCCTGGTGGCGGCGGAATCCGGCACGACGACGACTCAAGGAAGGAGATGGTGCCGACAGGTGGGGCCGCATCGTTAGCGAGAGAGAGCGCAGGGCCCAGCTAGCGGTGAGAGAGGTGGGGCACGAGCGTGCAGTCCGGCTGGGCCGTTGCGCGACTTGGGTCGACCTGTTGCGGAGAGAGTGAAGCGGCCTGCGCGGGGAAGAAAATGGGCCACGGAGAAATGAGGGAGAGCGGAGCAGGCCGCCTGTCATTGAGCTGGGCCGAATAGAGGGGGAGAGGGAGAGGGAGTTTTTCCTTTTCTATTTTCTTTTCCTATTTTAAAATCACATTTAAATATGAACCAAATCAAGTTTGAATAGGATTTCAAATACACTTTTCAATTCAAACAAAAATGAGCAATTTTAGTAAGTTTTCCCCAAAAATAATTTTTACAACTTTTTAAATTCTGTTATTTTCAAATTTTCTTTTCTTTTCATGAATTCTATTTTCAAACCCATTTTCAAAAACATTTTAAATAAATTTGAATTTGGATCAAACCCTCATCACAATAAACAAAATGCGATGACATGAATACACAAAAATGTTGCTAAGCCCTATGTTAAATTTTAATTTAATAAAAATTATTATTTACCTATGTTTTCATGAGCACAAAAATACCAAATTAAATATTTTTAATCCTATTTCGAAAAGAGAAATTTTTAGGGTATTACACTATCCGCCCAATCTCCCTATCTCTAAAATTATGAATCCTCGCCTATTTCCATCCAATCTTATCCTCAATAAAACACATCCTCACAACAACAAACATGTGTGCTAAAAAATTAGCCTTAAGCTTTCAAATTAATAGGATGAGCTCAACACACCCTATGTAACAGCCTTTGCAAACATCTTTATCAACTCTGTCAATGAATGGAGCCTGATTCTGTTTTGTTTGTGCTTGGATATGCTGCATTAAATACAGAGGCCGGTTCCGATTTCCCTTGTTCATTTAATTTCCAACATACTCCAGATATGCTGAGTCTGGGTAATTTTGATTCATTTATACTGTAAGATTTGTGTAAATTGTTTGTCTTGGACAGGAGTGTGAACTCAAACGATTTGCATGTAAATTAACACCACTGCTAATTTAGGCATTGCAAACAGAATACTATGCTATTATTCGTCAGATCACGCTACAAACTAGGACTAGGAAATATTGTGGAACACATCGACATGATGCCTTATTCATAGAGCGACTTTATCATCACATCACAATATACTTATTTCCCCTTGCTGTCCAATTATGGATGCTTACATTTGCTATTTGACGCCTATGCCACAGGGTTTTGACTAGCATCGTAAAAGCTGCAGGATTACATCAAGTTTATTTGACATGACTTTCACATTTGTGTTTGCTCTAGTATATTAACAGAAAGATTGAGAGCATGTAAACCAGCATGCTACTTGAAAGAGTTCTCGATGTCGATTACAAAGCGGTATTTCACATCTCGATTAACAAGCCTCGTGAGAGCCTCATTGATATAATCTATCTTAATGACCTCAATCTTTGGATAGATTTTGTTCGCTGCACAGAAGTTAACCATTTCTTGGATGTCTTTTGTACCTCCAGTAACACTACCAGACAAGGTCCGCGCACCTAAAAAACAGTTCAGGTTAAATCTGAATAATTTAGCATCTAATACCACGTTTTTTTTAGTAGAGTGTCAGACAGAGAATTACCACGATTAAGGCTTGCAGGATGCATTTTTATCTCACTTGGAAAGCCCACTATTGCCATCACACCACCAACCTTAAGGAGAGAGAGATATGGATCAAATGGATGGTCACCAGAAGCGGTGTCAACTATGAAGTGCAGGGAGTTTTTCAGGGACTGCAAAAGCAAGAGATCATATATTCACGGTCAGTTTTCACGTAAAGCAGAACAAACATCACTTAGCAACATATCTTTATTCTCAGCATAAGAAAACTATCCAATGTCATATACAGAACTGTCTGCCTGGAACTTTAAAGTCAAGTAGCAAAATAATGAGAAAGATAGTGATCTGCTATCTGTTCCTTCCATGTGAAAACAATGTGATGTGCTTGTATCTTTGGCAATATAAAAAGAACCCCACCAAAAGGGGTGTCATATTATCAAGAAGGCAAACGTGGTATATTCCCTCCCTTTCAAAATGTAAGATGTTTTAGTTTTATCCTAAGTCAATTTTCTCTAGCTTTGACCAAGTTTATAGAAAAATATATTGACATCTACAATACCAAACACATTCCACAGTAGATTCAACAGAATAAATTTGGTGTTGTAGATACTAGTGCTTTTTTTCTATAAACTAGGTCAAAGATAGAGTTTTCTATAAAACATCTCATATTTTGGAACAGATGAAGTACGAGGTGCCTAGGTACGTTCAGATTATGCAATATCCAGGGCAGTACCTCCATCTGTTGTGTGTCTGATGATATAACAAAATTATCGGCACCAAGGAGGCTGATGGCTTCATGTCTCTTTGATTCACTTGTACTCAAAACTGTGACCTTAAGACCAAATGCTTTACCAAATTTCACTGCCATGTGACCGAGACCACCGAGTCCAATGACCCCAAGTGACTTTCCAGGTTGGTTCATGTTGTGTCGCATCATTGGAGTATACACAGTTATTCCAGCACACAGAAGAGGTGCTGCCTTCGCCAAAGGATAGCCATCGGGTATTTGGAAGCAATACCTAAAGTTCAAATTAATCAACAGAAAATGTGATTCCTTATCTGACAGGTTGTATCGAATCTGCATCAAGGTGTCAATAATGACTTATATGGACCCATATATTATTCTTTGATCATGTATTGACTGTCATGAAAATTGATGGACAGCAATGACCCAGATTTTACTCTCATAAGGAAGTACATAGCATCTTGAATACGACACAGTGTGATCAAATAGGCAAATGAAATTACAGTGGAACCTGTTTTCATCCCTATACTAGCTTTTATCAATATAAAAAAAAATCTTGTTTGAACAGCCAAGTAAAACAGTACAGCCATACCTTTCATGGACTACAATGTGACTGGAGTAACCCCCCTTGGTGACAGTTCCATCTGTATCAATGCCATTGAAAGTATAAACTCCTTTTGGGCAGTGGTTCTCTAGAGAGCTATTGCAGTGCTCACAATCTCGGCATGAGTTCACATATGTTCCAACACCTACATGGTCACCCACTTTAAAGCCTTTGACATCTGCACCAACCTGAGTTACAACTCCAGCTATCTCATGCCTGCACCAATGAATAATATCATTGACAAATATATAATACAGACACCATTTTTGGACAACGGGCAACACTTAATCGGCACTCCTGACTATGATGTTTTGTTTCCTCTAGAGGGGTTCAATGTATTGTTCTGAAAACGCTTACCCAGGAACCACAGGATATTTTGAATCATGGTGCATATTCCGTGTCCAGACAACGTCAGCATAACATACTCCACAGTATATGATCTTCAGCGCAACATCGCTGCTTTGCACAGCTCTGAAAATTATTATACACATAGTAACTCTCATAAGAAGAAGTTATAAAAAATGAAACCAATAAGCTAGCTGAACAAAAAGACAAGCACGTTGTTATTTGTACTCAAATTTCTGTAATCAATTTGTATAATTGTTGGCTTAGGCTGCTTCCCCTATTTTTTAATAAACGGCAGATCCTGCCCATTTACGTTAAACAAAATTCTGCAATCCCATCAGATCTAAATGTTCACCCAATGCCCATCGTAAGCAGCAGTTTCATGATTTCGTTTGATAGACCACGAGCAGAAATAGCTGCACTACTTGTTCCACACTGGAAGTGCTCATTTGATAACAGGTACCAAACACACTGAAAACAAAACGTAACCTGCATAGAAAGGCATGGAAACAATACGGTCCATAGATATCCCAAAGAAATAGGTCTAGCATAGCAAGAATACAGTATTCAGAGTGCTAAACATGACGCAACTTTTCTCCAAATCAGGAGAGGGGGAAGCCACCTGCGGTTAAAGCTGTATGGTGAGAGAACTCCAGAAGGATCTCTCGCTGCCCAAGCATCGCAGTTGCCATTCTCTGATTCAGCAGCCATTTGAACTGAACTGCAGAATGAATTCGTGCCAAGTCAGTAAATCGAAAGACTCGGCTCTAACAGAAGCAGGGGGGATTTCAGATAGCCTATGCTAAACAAAGTCATCGCAGTGAAATCGTTGACCCTTGGGAGTCGAATCAAGGCGGGCAGTACAGGGGAGGGGAGGGGAGGGGAGGGGAGGGGAAAAAAGACTCACCTCCGTGTCGATTCCTTCCGCACCGGCCGGTCCCCGAAGTCTCCTCGATGCAAGCGCGGCAAGCAGGCTGTCGGCTGTCGCCGGGATGCAGGTAGCCGCCGACGGCGAGTGAGCGTAAAGGGAAGAAGATGCAGTTGCTTGGAAGGGCGGAGACCGTATCATGTTCCGCTGACGGCTGACCGGTGGATGGATTGGATTGGAGAGGGTGCCGACAGCAGTGACGTCGCGGACCTGGCCTACGGAGTTACGGGGCTTCTCGCCAGCCGCCAGCCATGAGTTCATCGATGATTGCACGGGCTGGGCCCCCGAGGGCGCATCAGCGATTGAGCGCACGCGTCAATCCCTTTCCCTTTCTTTGACGCCTTCAGCTAATAGGAATGGGATCAGGATACCGTCGGGATATTCAGAATATTAAAGGTAAAAAAAACTAGTAATTAGACCCGTGCCTTGTAATAGGAGAGATACAAGTACTTGTACATTTTTATTGTGTAACAAACATGGCAAAAAAAAAACCTCAAGTAAACCCTCATGAACGCTTGTGTTTTTTTCTTAATATAGATAGATCATTGTTCTCTTATATTGGATTTTATATTCTTACCGTTATTTACTATGTCTTTATTCTTTTTCTAAAAATCTCAGGAATGTCTGTATTTTATTATATATCATATCATTTGGATTTCGACCTTAAATTTAGTGTGTGGTTGGTTTTATGTTATTCTTTCTTTTTTTATTGGTTTTATGTTTTTCTTAATATTGGTACAACTGGGTAATAGCAGAATAGGCAAGAGGGTATTTTGGACTAATTTTTGCATATTGATAGTAGTGTGTAATTTATTAGATTTCTATTGATATTTTGATTTTATTTTCTTCAATTAATGTCATAATTTCTAAACCTTGAGATTTAGGCCCTGTTTGGCCGAGCTCCTCCTGGCTCCGGCTCTGGCTTCTCTGACCAAATGTTTTTGCCGCATGAATTGTTTTCCAGGTAAAAACGGAGGAGCAGGAGCCGTTTTGGAGGAGCCATAAAGCTCCTCCAGAGGAGCCTCTCACGAAGAGCCCTGCCAAACACCCCCTTAACGTGGATTCTCTTTTGATTGGCCAAATAGTAAGATAATAGATTTTTTTCTTACAACATAAAATTTAGTGTTTCATATTGTACTAATTTTATTTTATAATAAATAGAAAATTAACATATAATTGAACATTATATCTGGATTTATAGATCTAATCATAACTTGAAAGTGTTCAACATTATAATATGTAACACCCTAAAATTTGCTCTTTTCGAAAAAGGTATAAATTGATTTAATTTTGTATTTTGTGCTCATGAAATATAGGAAAAAGAATATTTTTCATTATATTAAAACTCATCATAAGGTAGCAACATGGATGTACATACATGCCGGTGCATTTGAATCATTTGGTTGAGTGGTTTTGATTAAAATTCAAAATGGTTTGAATTGCTTTTGGAAAGAAATTAAAAATGGCTTTGGAGTAAAAGAAAAGAAAGAAAAGGAAATTTGAAAATAAAAGAATTTAAAAAAATTATAAAATTTATTTTTGGAAAACTTACCAAAATTGCTCATTTTTATTTGAATTGAAAGGTATACTTGAAAATACATCGGAATTCAATTTGGTTCATGTTTTAAATTTGGTTTGAATTTAGAAAAGAAAATAGAAAGGTTTTGGGAAAAGTAATGAAAAAAAAATCTCATTCCTGCCCGAAGGCTTGCCCTGGCCTGCTCTCCTTTTTCCCCTCATTTCTCCGCGTGGGCCAAGGCGGTCCAAGTGCTCCCTCCCTCTCTGGTTTCAGCCCGAGCGGCCCAATCCGTGGCCCAGCCGCAGCAGCAGAAGCCGCCAGTGCGCCTCCTCTTCCTTTGTCGCCGATCGCCCGGGCCCGCCTGTCAGCTTCGTCCCTGTCCTCTAGTTCGTGTGTGACGTGGACTCCGTGTGTCCTTCTCCGCCCCGTCCTCATCTTGGAGTACGCCTCAAGCCACGCTGAGCCCTCTTAAATAGCGCCCCAACGCGCTGCACCGCATCCTTCGTGCCCAGCAAAGCTGCACCGTGCTCCTCTCTCCCGCGCTCCCTCTGCCGCTGACTTGTGGGACCCACTTGTTAGCGTCCTCGCCGTCTTCTTCCTCGCAACGTGCCCACGACGGATCTCACCGCCGTCGTCGGAGTCTGCTCTACCCATGCCTCGCCGTCTTGCCGTGCGCCCCACTCCTTCCCCGGCCTTAAATACTGATTGCCCGCATCGTGTCGCCTTCTATCCCGAGCCTCGGAGCCACAGCCGCCTCGTCGAGACGCCGCGGCACAGCTAACCCTAAGCGCCGCCGCTGCCATTGAGTTCGAGCCACTGCCACTGTTGGTTCGTTCGCTCCCGGTCGTTGAAATCTATCTCGGTGAGTTCGTCGTGCCGCCCTCTAGCTTTTTATGCTCTCGGTTCGCTCCGTCGTAGCCTGTAGGCTTTTCTTCGAGATCTCCGGCGAGGTCCTCTGCTTTTTGGTCATGGCACCGCTCCGACGACCCCTGTTCCCCAATTTGATCTGCACCGCCTGATCTGAGATCAACGGCCTAGATTAGAAGATACCGATTCGGCTGGCTTATTTGCTAAAGAGACCCCAGATTTTTCCAAAGTAAACCCATCGTCCCAGCTTTTATTCTAAATAGCCCCTGTTCTTTTTATTTATCACGCCCGCAGTCCTTAGCCGGTTTAAAATCCGATTTTTATTTATTTTAAATTCAAAAATCAAGTTCTATCTATTTACAAAATTGTCCCTATCTTCAGTAGGCCATATCTTCTCCATTTTAGCTCCGATTTGACCTATTCAAGTTACGTTAGATTCGTAATTGAGTAATCTACATGTTTATCTTACTGTTAAATATATTTTTAACTTTTGAAATTTGAGGTTAGATTTAATCTATTATTTTATTACAGAAAAATCTTGTTTAATTCTTAACTTTTTCGTTATAGCTCCGATTAGTGTGCTCTTCGCGCCTGTGTGTGTAGAACGTCCTTAAAACCTTTTTACTTACTGCTTCATATGTTTGGTGTACTGTTCTAATTTAGTTCTATTGTTTGCTTCGTGTATGATTGTGTGGGGGTATTCACCCCTATACCCTTACGGCTAAGCTTGGGCTGGCCCGGATTGATGGTTTCAGTCCACCCGAAAGATGACGTGCGGCCCGGTTAACCTGATCGGAGTCCCGCACAAGGAATCAAGATGGATTTGGCGACCAAGCAGGATCCTGGTCGGTTAGAATAGGAATCCTTATCCGGCCAGATATGGCAATTGTAACTGACTAGGATTAGTTTCCAGATCTGTAACCCTGCCCCCCGGACTATATAAGGCGGGCAGGGGACCCCTCTAAAAAATATCTCTCATTGACATACAGCAATACAAATCAGACGCAGGACGTAGGTATTACGCCTTCTTGGCGGCCGAACCTGGATAAAACCTCGTGTCTGTCTTGCGTCACCGTCTTGTTTGGGGCTTGCGCATCTGTCTGCCGATAATCTACTACCTTGGACATACCCCTAGGTAGACTGCCGACCATATTTCGTCGACAGTGGCGTGCCAGGTAGGGGGTGTGCGTACTGCTCTCCAAACAAACAAGATGGTCATCATCTCCGGCTCCATGGCTACGCCCAGCGGCCTCACGTTCACCGTCGGCCAGATCACCTGGACCACCAGCTCCGACGACTCCATCGCCATGACCACGGGGGAGGCATGGATTCAGCCTGCGCCGACGACTACTTCACCTGCATCGGCTACGGCTCCGACCACGGTGAACACGGCTCCGACCACGGTGAACACGGCTCCGACCACGGTGAACACGGCTCTGACCACGATGGACCTGGCTCCGACCACGGGACATCTGGCTCCGACCACGCCTACAGCCACGCCAACAACCCGTCATCCGCTTCCCCGCTACAGAGGGAAGCAGATCGACAACACCGACCTGCTCGATTCCGTTGATCGGGTCGGCATCCAACTCGCTGAAACCCTGGCTCTGGTAAGTACGATTCAAACCCAACCTAACGAGCAGGTAACAGCTCTCCACGACAGATCTATCCGACCAGCTCGGACCAGTCGTCCTGTGCGATTTGGAACAGATCTTGTGGTCGTATCAACTCCTGAGGGGCGTTTCGCTCATCGCCGGCCAGACATCGCGACGGGTCTCCGACTCTGCGAGTACGAAGCCCCGACGGAGAACCACCAGGTCCAGCCCTACGGCCTGCAAAACGCTGCCTCCAGCTACGCGTACAACCTGCGACACCGCTCGGATCTGTGTCCTGTACACCGATCTCGGCCGAAGCCATGCAACATCGTCAACATGGTCCGGATCGAAGATTATCAGGAAGGATCCGTCCACACAGTCCGAGAAGGTGACTCCAGCTCCTCATCCGGCATCGCGTCCAACGCATCTGTCCACACCGAGCTTCAGCGTCACGAAGATGAAGGCGTCCAATACGATCTGGATCTACCAGACCACGCCCCGGGTTTCCCCCAATTTCCGTCTTTCCCGCCAAGACGAGGGGATTTGATCCATGTTGTCAGCAACGACGAGCCGCCAGCAGTTGGCGAAACAGAACAAGAAAAGACTGCACGCGAAGCACGCAATATTGACCGGTTTAATCGCCGGCAAATCGAAGCTGAAGCAGACCAGGAGGCACGACGCATAAGGGTCCAACCGCGCGACCTCAACAATGCTTTCGACAGGGTGGGGGATAAACAAGTCTTCAAGACCCCAAGCGCCAACGTAGCCAGTCGCCATGGCGACGATGCAGCGGCTGCCCAACACTCCCGAGACTCAAGTAATCCGTGATGACATACAAGCTTATCTGACGGCTGCTATGGCTCAGACCGCAGAGATGAACCAAGCCCGGGCTCCATCCGTTTCTGTCGAATCAAGCCACAGCCGCCAATACTCAAGTCGCTCACAGCCACTCAACCTACGTGGCTCGCGCAATAACGACCCATCGGACAACCGTCAAGGCGGGAACGGTGGTCGTGATGGTGGTCGGGACGACAACCGCCGCCGGGAGGATAACCGCCACGACGTTCGAGGCGACAACCGCCGAGATAACCGCGACAATCGCCGTGATAACCACGGTCGCAGCGCTAATCCAGGTGGCAATCGAGATCGCCGCGATGGCAATAACGATCTCCGCCATTACCTCGGTGGACGTGATTTGCGTGCTCGCATCAACCAGAGAGCCGACGATCGTGCATCCCATGAAAGCTATCGCCGTATGGAGTACGACACCGTCCACGGTCCGCCGGGTCTGAAGCAGTTCACTCCACACCTGCGCCAAGTCATATGGCCCAAGAATTTCAAGCTCGAGAAGCTTCAGAAGTACGACGGCAAAGAAAACCCCGAATTATGGGTCATGCTCTATGAAACCGCGTGCCGATCAGCCATGGCTGACGAGCACGTTATGTCTAACTACTTCCCAGTCGCCGTTGGTCATGCAGGTCACCAATGGCTAGTTAGCTTGCCGGCAAACTCTTTTGACTCTTGGCAGGAACTCAAGCAGGCCTTCATCGACAATTTCATCGCTACTTGTGAACAACCCGGCAACAAGTACGATCTGCAACGGATCCGAGATCGGAAAGACGAACCACTGCGCGAGTACGTTCGGCGTTTCTCGGAGATGCGCATCAAGGTCCCATCAATATCCGACAACGAAGCAATCGAGGCTTTCGTCACCGGCCTCCGCTTCCACGACGCCCTAAGAGACAAGCTCCTCCGGAAAAGACCTGAGTCAGTCACAGCGCTCTTGGCCACCGCTAAGAAATACGCGGACGCTGACGACGCTAAAAAGATAATCGTCGAAGAAGAAGCAAGGGTCCCACGCTCCGACCACCCCCCACACCGCGATGATTACCGCGGCAACCGTGGTCGGAACGACAATTTTGACCGCCGCAACCAGCGCAACGACTCCCGCGACCACCGTGATCAACGTAATCAGCGGCGCAACCGCCGTGACGATTACAGAAGCAAGCGTGCTCGGGAAGACGATGGCGAGGTCAATACTGTGAAAAAGGGCGGAGGACGTCGTAACTACGAGGACGATTACGCCAAGGCATTGAAGGGCCCCTGCCAGCTCCATCCCAAGTCGAACCATACCATGGAGAATTGTCGCGTCCTCAAGACTATCTACACGCGCCAACAGGCTCCGGATATGTCCGACAAGCCTACTGACGTGAGGGAACAGCGCAACGAGGACAACGACGACGACGATGCAGATCCTCGTCATAAATACGTCAAGCCGACGGATCGCGTGCACACCATCATCGGCGGCAAGGTGTCCATTGAGACCAAACGAGAACGCAAGCTGCTCGCCCGCGCCTGCTTGAACGTGGCAAAGAACGACAACCTTCTTACCGATCCGCGGCTTCCTCCGTGGTCTCACCGTGAAATCTACTTCAGCAGGAAGGACCAATGGGCCGCCATACCCGAGCCAGGGCGTTTTCCCCTGGTCCTCGATCCTTGTATCAACAAGGTTCAGTTCGACAGGGTACTGATCGACGGCGGCAGCTCCATTGATATACTGTTCAAGAACAGCCTGCCCGCTCTGAAAATAGCCCAGGCGGACCTGAAGCCGTACGAGGCACAGTTCTGGGGCGTTCTCCCCGGACAGAGCTCCACACCTCTTGGGCAGATCACGCTACCTGTGCAGTTTGGGACTCCGGACCACTTCCGCACCGACTACGTCAACTTCGTGGTCGCTGATTTCGACGGCACCTACCATGCTATTCTTGGTCGACCGTCGCTCACCAAGTTCATGGCCATACCTCATTACAGGTATCTGGTGCTCAAGATGCCTACTGAGAAAGGAGTTTTAACCCTCAGGGGCAACGTATACGCAGCTTATACCTGCGAGGACGACAGCTTCAAAATAGCAGAGGCCCACGACCTCTCTATTCGCATGGCCGAGACCATGCTCAACGCTAAGAAGACCACGGCCGACCACTTGGAGATCCCAGAGCTCGAGGCTCCGCGCAAGAACATCAGGTGCAAGGAGCACAAGACGATCCAGCTGGTCGAGGGCGATCCCAGCAAAACGGCCCTCATCGGGGCCGACCTGGATCCCAAATAGGAAGACGCGCTCGTCAGGTTCTTGAGGGGCAACGTGGATGTGTTTGCATGGAAACCTTCCGACATGCCCGGTGTACCTCGGGACTTGATTGAGCACTCCTTGAATGTCAACAGCAAAGCCAAACCAATCAAGCAGAAGCTACGACGGTTCGCTCGCGACAAAAAGGAGGCGATTAGGGTAGAAGTTACACGGCTTTTGGCAGCCGGATTTATCAAAGAAGTGTATCATCCGGAATGGTTAGCCAACCCGGTTCTTGTACGCAAAAAGAATAATGAATGGAGAATGTGCGTTGATTACACTGATCTCAACAAACACTGCCCTAAGGACCCCTTTGGCTTGCCTCGCATAGACGAGGTCGTAGATTCAACCGCCGGTTGCGAGCTGCTTTCCTTTCTCGATTGCTACTCTGGTTATCACCAGATCGCTCTCAAAAAGGACGACCAGATCAAGACATCTTTCATCACGCCTTTCGGCGCCTACTGCTACACGACTATGTCGTTCGGACTCAAAAACGCCGGTGCTACCTACCAACGCGCTATACAGGCCTGCCTCAACGACGAGATAAAAGACGGCCTCGTCGAGGCTTACGTCGACGATGTAGTTGTCAAAACCAAGGAAGCACATACCCTTGTTGACAATCTGGAACGCACCTTCGTAGCCCTTAATACGTTCCAATGGAAATTAAACCCAAAGAAGTGCATCTTTGGTGTCCCTTCTGGCATACTGCTCGGCAACGTCGTCAGTTACGACGGCATACGCCCTAACCCGGAGAAAGTCAAAGCTGTCTTAGACATGAAGCCCCCAAAAAAGGTGAAGGATGTCCAGAAGCTCACCGGCTGCATGGCTGCTCTAAGCCGTTTCATATCAAGATTAGGAGAAAAAGGACTACCATTCTTCAAACTGCTCAAATCGTCCGAGAAGTTCGAGTGGTCGGAGGAAGCAGACGCTGCCTTCACGCAGCTGAAACAATACCTCACGTCACCTCCGGTACTTACTGCTCCCAGAGAAGACGAAACTCTCCTGCTTTACATTGCGGCAACCGATCGGGTGGTTTCCACTACAATGGTGGTCGAGCGCGACGAGCCGGGCCACGCCTACAAGGTACAGCGGCCAATCTATTTCATTAGTGAGGTACTCAACGAATCCAAGACCAGGTACCCACAGATTCAGAAACTGCTCTACGCCATACTGATAACATCCCGAAAGTTGAGACATTACTTCGACGGATATCGTGTGGTGGTCATGACCGAGTATCCTTTGGGGGACATCATTCGCAATAAGGATGCGAACGGGCGCATCGTCAAATGGGCAATGGAGCTATGCCCCTTTTCCTTGGAATTTGCAAGCCGTACTACAATCAAGTCTCAGGCACTCGTCGATTTCATCGTCGAGTGGACAGACTTAAGCACGCCTGCTTCTCCGGGATCCGACGAATATTGGACGATGTACTTTGACGGTTCTCTCAACATTGACGGTGCAGGGAGCAGGAATTCTTTTCATATCACCATCCAAGGAGCAGCTCCGGTACGTCCTCAGGATTTATTTCCCAGCATCTAATAATGCCGCCGAGTATGAAGCATGCTTGCATGGTCTACGCATTGCGGTTGAGCTTGGAGTTAAACGTCTCTATGTTTACGGAGATTCGGCTTTGGTCATCAACCAACTCAACAAGGACTGGGACACGACCAGTGAAAAGATGGACGCATATTGCAAATCGATAAGAAAGCTGGAAGGCAGGTTCTATGGCATCGAGTACATACACGTGGTCCGGGACAAGAACCAGGCAGCGGATGCGTTGTCAAAGTTAGGATCATCCCGAGCCAAAATCCCACATGGCGTATTCGTCCAAGACCTGCTCACGCCCTCCATTGAAGACGAAGATTCAACGACCGACAAAGTCTCAGACCAGCAATTAGTGGCTACGGTTCCGGCGCCGAGCACAACCGAGCCGCTTCCGACCACTCATGAGCCAGACTGGAGAACACCTTTCATCAAGTACTTAACAGACGGTAGCGGTTATATCGATCGAACAGAAAATGAACGCCTGATGCGTCGTAGTAAGCAGTATCTGCTCGTCGATGGCAAGTTATGGCGCAAAAACGCTAAGGAGGAAATCTTGATGAAGTGTATAACCCAGGAGGAAGGCAAGCATCTCCTAGACCAAATCCACTCTGGCTCCTGCGGCAACCACGCGGCCTCAAGAACACTGGTCGGTAAGGCTTTCCGAGCAGGGTTCTATTGGCCGTCAGCAGTGGCCGACGCAGAGAAGCTAGTCCGCCGCTGTGAAGGTTGTCAGTTCTTCTCCAAGAGAATCCATGTACCGGCACATGAGATCCAGACGATTCCAGCCTCTTGGCCCTTCGCATGCTGGGGACTGGACATGATCGGGCCTTTCAAACCAGCTCCTGGGAAATTTACATGCGTCTTCGTGCTAATTGATAAGTTTTCTAAGTGGATAGAATACATGCCTCTGGTACAGGCATCCTCAGAGAAAGCCGTCACATTCCTCGACCAGGTCATCCACCGTTTCGGCGTGCCCAACAGCATCATTACTGATCTGGGTACTCAGTTCACCGGGAACGCTTTTTGGGACTTCTGCGATGAAAGGAGCATAGTTGTAAAATACGTCTCGGTGGCGCATCCTAGAGCTAATGGACAAGTCGAGCGAGCAAATGGCATGATCTTGGACGCATTGAAAAAGAGGATGTACAGAGAAAACGATAAAGCTCCTGGAAGATGGCTCAAGGAGTTACCAGCCGTTGTCTGGGGCCTCCGAACTCAGCCCAGTCGTAACACTGGCGTCTCACCATACTTTATGGTTTACGGCGCTGAAGCAGTCCTCCCACCAGATATAGCTTTCCGATCAGCACGGGTAGAGAACTTCGACGAAGGCAAGGTCGACGAAGTACGGGAGCTAGAAGTCAACAGCGCAGAAGAGAAAAGGCTTGATTCTTGCGTACGCACGGCCAAGTACCTTGCTGTTTTGCGCAGGTACTACAACAAGAACGTTAAAGAGCGTTTCTTCGTGGTCGGGGACTTAGTCTTGAAGTGGAAGACGAACCAGGCTGGTGTCCACAAACTCGCAACCCCATGGGAGGGACCCTTCATGATCAAGGAAGTCACACGTCCAACGTCTTACAGGTTAGCTCATCTAGACGGCACGGACGTACCGAACTCATGGCACATCGACAAGCTTAGACGTTTCTATGCTTAACTACTGAGATATGTACTCTACTTGTATTTTCGATTTACTTTACTAAAGCAACTATGATTTCTCCGACCACTCTAATGTGTCACTCCAAATTTTATGGTTATTCTAACTTAAGCCAGTACAAGCCGACCACCACTCCTTCTACGGTTTTCGGAGCAGGCCCTGTCTCCGGTTCCTCCCAACACGTGCACGGGATCCGCTCTCTATGTTGCGGGTGATCGGCAGGTCCCCCCTGGTTTGGCTTGTCTGCGTTCACGTGTGCACAGGTCATAGTACCTCATACTCCGACCACATGCCAGACTAGGGCCGCACAAACTTTTCAGGATGACTGTGTCGAGCAAAACGGTACAACTAAACAGAACGTTAACACGTTCCCACTTAGTTACACCAACACAAAATTTCAAGCTTAAAGTACGTTTTGTATAAAACAAACAAGCTTATAATGATATACAGTTACGTTATTACAAGCTTGCCTGAAAAGGCTCAAGTTTACAATAACACAACTATGTCCTCCTTCTACAGCTTTAAGCCTATTACATTGGCTGGTCGGGGCGCATGGCATTTACTGCTCGCCGCCTCTGATACCCTACTCGAGTCTCGGGGACTCTGGAGCTAGTCAAGCTGAAGGGGATGGCCCCACCGGTGCCTGGCTGGTCGAGACCGCAGGCTTCGTTGGTTGGCTTGTAGCTGATGGCATTTCCAGCTGGCTTGTCGATGGCATACCCTGCACAGGTGCTGTCCCACCTCCGCACAGGTTAATATCGCCAATTATCTTTGACGACAAGTCCAGCTGGGCCGTCCGAAGCTCTTCGGCCTGGTCTGGGTCTATCTCCTTCGGGTACCCAGCCTCCAAGCGTTTGAGATCGATCAGGGGGATAGTGAGCACGCACCATGCTTAGCACATGGGCACCCGTGTACTCACCCGCCTCCTTCACGAAGTCTTGGAACCATCCCCATGCTTGCTTGCATCTCTCGACCAGTCCGAGCTGAGGTGTCCTTAGCTCTTCCTCTGTGAGCGCCGGGTCGATAAGGTCGAGGACGGGCACAATGCCAGTTGCCATTTCTTGGCACCGCTTGCTCCACGTGTCCCGCTCCTCGGAGGCCTTAAGGCATTGTGCTTTCCAGTCGTCGCGCTCCTTGATCACGGCCTCAAGGTGCCTCTTGGCATTGACTTTCAAAACTGAAAACAGTACAAGACATCAAACGTGATGACACGACAAGGCGATGCGGGCAATTGAACGAGAAAGGTGGTCTGGAGTGCTTACTTTTCAGGTCGTCCTTCATTTTGTTAGTGTGGTCTTGGAGTTCCGACTGGCGGCGTGCCAGTTTCTCGTTGTCCTCCTTCAGGCGACCACATTCTGCACGCGCGCGGCTGTTCTCCCCCTGGAGGCGGGTCACTTCAGCTTCTAAACCTGCATTACAGCTATTGCTGTCAAGAACAAAATAACGCAAGTCCTGCACTTGCTATGATACGGTGAACACTTACTTATTTTCTCCTGCTCTTTGTTTTCGAGCTGGCCGACCAGGTTTTGGTTCTGTGTTTCTTGGTCTGTCCTCTCCTGGTCGGCGGCTTCAAGGTGGCGCCGTAGGCGTTCCACTTCAGCCGTCAGCTCCTTATTGGTCATCATGGTTCCTTCTATCTGGTCGAAGCACCTTTTTCGGTATCTTGCAGTTTTCATCAAGTCCTGCACACAGACAAGCTACGTCAGACAGCTCGACTACACAACAGGGTCAAGGACTAAAGCCAAATATACCTGGACTTCAGTCACCAGACGCTTGGCCGCCCGTTCGACTCTTAAGGTCTCTTCGACCTCTGGGATTTCCTCGTGCATGACCCATTCGTCGTTCCGATAGCGCGACACATATACATGTTGTCGCCTATCTTGGGGACGGCCCAGGACTTCTTCCACTTCATCCTCTTCAGCCTCCTGTTCGGGAGGTGGCACTGGTCCGAAGTTTGCAGACTCCACGACCATCAGGGCTTTCCCACGAGCCGTCGCGTCGGCAACCATGTTCCGGGCAACTTCTGGCTGCTGCCCCTCGGCTAGATCCAGCTCCCTTGGCGCCATGGTATCCGCCTCATCAGGTTTCGTGCTTGGAGCACTTGTATTCTGCTCGGGGACTGGCATCTGGTCGTCCGCCTGCTGAGGCCCAGGACGGAGTCCCTGCCATGGGCTCCTCCACGGTTGGTTGCTGAGCAGTTTGTCCAGCCGTTGTTGGTAAGGACGTTCCGCACCCAGCTAGCTGGTCGGGGTTTTCGGTGGACGCCGATCTAATACATTCAGAGACAAATTCAGAAGATAATAGCATCCAATGCAAAATGCAAAGCTTACATCAAAAGTATAGATACTTACAGTTTTGATTTGCGGAAGGATGTGAGGAAGGAACGTCTCCTCGACCGCCCCTGCTCCGCTTGCTCGGCAGTTTCCACCGGGACTTGTTCAACCTCCGGTACGGGCGTCGGAGCTTGATGCGGCATGTTCTCTTCGTTCGTGCTCTGTGTTGCAGTGGTCGGTGCTGTGACCACTGCTGGCACTAGAGGAGCCACCTTGCTCCGACGGTCCCACCTGCCTTCTCCTTTTTCGGGGGACGAGCCGGAAGATGTCCGCATCCTCTGCTTCGTCGTCCGACGGGGGGAAGATGGCTTGACGTCGTTTGCTGGCAGCCGGACGCTTGCCAGCGGCTCTGGTCGAGGCGTCCTCTACGGTCTCGAGTACCGCCCAGTGAACGTCGTCGGTCCTGGCGCTGGTCTGGGCGGCTGGCCCAGTAGCTTGTGGCCATTCTACACCAGGGGGAGGCAACACAAATACTCCTGCCCGGTCATGGCCATTACACTGAGACACAAAATGAAGGAAAAGATAGTTATTTTCTTGATGCGACATGACTATACAGTGAAATGGAGGCGTCATTTACCTTTGGGGGAGGGCGAGCCAGTTTGAAGGCGTGTTCGATGGCGTTCAGTGCAACATAATTGGGATCGGCCAGGTTGAACAGCTCTCCAATCCTGGCCTTGATTTCCATCTTGTCGAGCGGCTCCTTCCTGGTCCTCGTCGGATCAGTGCCTCCTTGGTACTCGAAGCCGGGGTGAACCCTTTTCTGGCAGGGCTGAATTCTTCGGCTGATGAAGTTGCCGACAACGCTCGGGCCATCAAGCCTTCCCCACGGGATCATCCCGAGCAGTTCGGTGATCTGCTCCAAGTTCTCGGGCCTCTCCGACCAGCTGCTTTTCTTCTCTGGAATCAGTCCCACATCGCACAGAGTGATGGTGTTCGGCTCTTCGCGGATGTAGAACCACTTCTTGTACCACTCGTCCAATGAGGTGTTCTAGGGGCAGTGCAGGTATTGAGCCTTCATGCCGTCACGCAGGTTCAGGTAAACGCCTCCGGCGATCTTCGAGCCACCGCTCCCTTTCTTCCGAAGACAGAATAGGTGGCGAAAGAGGTCGAAATGGGGCTGGAAGCCACCATAAGCCTCGCAGAGATGGATAAAGGTGGAAACAAGAAGAATCGAGTTGGGATGCAGATTGCAAATCCCAATCTCGTAGTACAAGCAGAGACCCTGAAGGAAAGGGTGCACTGGAATCCCAAAACCCCGTTTGAAGAAATCTTCAAAGACCACAATCTCACCTGGTTGTGGATCGGGGAAGCTTTCTCCTTCCGGTGCACGCCATCCTGCAAGTGCCTTGTTGTGGAGCACTCCCATGGCGACGAGGTCCTCGATGGTCTGCTCGTTGCTCCGCGACTTCCACCATTCTTTCGCCATGACCCCGCCTTTCTTCTGGGCGTCTCTCTTCGCCATTAGTTCGTCCTTACTAAGTGGATGGATGCGGGAGACCGGAGGGATTGGTGATTATTTTTGGGGGAATAGGGTTCGGCAGGAGGAAGAAGAAGGTGGCGGCGGCGGATACCAATGGGGAATGGTATGAGTAACTTACCAGATCTGCATTATATAAAACAAAGAACACCGTCGCTTCGTCCGCCCGAGAATATTGGGCGTCGTGCGCACGCGCCGCGGACGGTTGTTCACACAACCTCGAAATCTGCGCCAATAAACGCGCTCCTTCGTTAACAGTGTACGCGCCTCTTCGTTGATGGTGTAAGGGGGGTCCACACTGACACACCTCAATACAGGTGTCAACCGACTGTTAAAAAAAAAGAGAAGAAGAAGACGGAATGACGTATTGTATCTCTTTACTTTTTTGACCAGACGTGTCAGACTGGCCTTGGCAGAGAATAGAGAAAAGTACACAAAACAATAGTATAAGCAGCGCAAGTGATCGTGGATTTGCCTTGACCACTACTGTGCTCGGGGACTGCCCAGACCACTAATGTGCTCGGGGACTGCCCAGACCACTAATGTGCTCGGGGACCGCCCAGACCACTAATGTGCTCGGGGACTGCACAGACCACTACTGTGTTTGGATACTGCCCAGGCCACTTTTGTGCTCGGGGATCGCTCCGACCACGGCCGTGCTCGGGGACTGCCCCGACCACTGCTTGCATAATGGTTCTCCTTGGCTACATGTGATCTGTACTCACATACAGTTAAGAGACTTTTCTTTAGACCTCGCTACAAGGCTCATACTTCGCCTTCCAGCAAGCTCGGGGACTACGTCGATACGATGCACCTGCCGGTGTATCTTGTTTTGCCTGTACGGTAATTGGATTCTTAATCTGAGCGGAATTTCTTTGATAGACCCTGGCACCATGTACCTGCGTCACCTACTACCAGGCTCGGGGACTAAGTGGGCACACTTCACCTTGCGGTGAATGTGTTTGTTTAAATCGACCCCTGTGTTTTGAATGATTATTAGGATTATTAGTATGCTCGGGGACTGTCCCGACCACTGCTTGAATAGTGGTTCTCCTTGGCTACATGTGATTTGTACTCACATACAGTTAAGAGACTTTTCTTTTAGACCTTGCTACAAGGCTCATACTTTGCCTTCCAGCAATCTCGGGGACTAAGTGGGCACACTTCACCTTGCGGTGAATGTGTTTGTTTTTCGACCCCTACGCTTCTGATGTTTAAGGATGCTATACTTCAAGACCACTTACATTTCTTTTCAGAAATACAAGTGGGCACACTTCTCAGGACAGAAATCTTTTTCTTTTTTCTTAAGAGCACCATGCATTCTTCGGACAACCTACTTCTCCGGTGATGACGGTGGTCGGAGGCGTCAAGAATTCAAGCCTCGCTTGTCGGAGAAGGTTCAAATGGCGTGTCGCAGCATAATACATGATGCTCGGGGACTAGCTGTGGGGGTATTAACCCCTATACCCTTACGGCTAAGCTTGGGCTGGCCCGGATTGATGGTTTCAGTCCACCCGAAAGATGACGTGCGGCCCGGTTAACCTGATCGGAGTCCCGCACAAGGAATCAAGACGGATTTGGCGACCAAGCAGGATCCTGGTCGGTTAGAATAGGAATCCTTATCCGGCCAGATATGGCAATTGTAACTGACTAGGATTAGTTTCCAGATCTGTAACCCTGCCCCCCGGACTATATAAGGCGGGCAGGGGACCCCTCTAAAAAATATCTCTCATTGACATACAGCAATACAAATCAGACGCAGGACGTAGGTATTACGCCTTCTTGGCGGCCGAACCTGGATAAAACCTCGTGTCTGTCTTGCGTCACCGTCTTGTTTGGGGCTTGCGCATCTGTCTGCCGATAATCTACTACCTTGGGCATACCCCTAGGTAGACTGCCGACCATATTTCGTCGACAGATTGCATGGATGCTTGTGTGGTGTTTTATGATCATGTTCAGTCGGTGAGCTATACGTGGTGAATCCAGAAGCAGATCTTTTAAGTTTTGTACCTGAAGAAGGATCTGAGTTTAAGGCAAATATAGCATGGGACCATCCTTGTTACATATTCACCTTTAATCACTTAATTCATATTGCATGTGTCTACCTTGTTACCAATAAGGATATCCTAGATATTTGATATCTTTGACCTTGACACCATGGGTGATTATGCATTGGGTAATATGATGCTAGTGCTCAATTAAAGATCATGATCTTATAACTTGACTAATGGAATATGCAATAAATACTAAAAGATGTTTTTAGTAACATGGAACAAGGGGGCTAGAGCATTGGGTTGTTTTTATGGTGCTCTAGATTCCTCTCTCTAAGGACTTATCTATAAGTGATTATCCGGGGCTACAGTACAGCTATGAGGGCTGCATGACTCTAGCTTTAGCTCAGTATGAGAACTTTTTGTAGCTTGTTAGTGGTTACCTTTATTGGCGTAAGAATGGTTTGACGAATCAGGTATAGGATAATCTCTACTCTTATGTGTATAGCCGTGATGGAATTGTGCCATTCGACAGAGGGTTTCCTATATCTGTTTGCCAAGTGAATCTAATAAACCTAACTTGTTAGACGAACCTTTGAAAGGCTTCATAGTAAACCCTGCCGACCTTACTTGGTAGTCGGTCAAGAGGCTGATCACCTCGGGCGAAAGGGTAAATCACGACTCACAGTGAAAAGTGTACGACCTCTGTAGAGTGTAAAATTGGTATATCAGCCGTGCTCACGGGCACGAGCGGTCTTGGAACCCTTACGGAATAGATGATGGACACTGATGATACTGATGATAAAGATGGTCACTAATGATTACTGTTTATGCTATTCATTATTCATGGTTACATGATCATGTATTTACATGGGCTTGTGATAAACTTGTTGCCACCCAATTGCTAAAAGATGACTCATTAAAAGCTAATCGCAGTTAAACCAGTGTCAGCCTTTTGAGCCTCATGAACCCCATGTTATATTTGTTGAGTACGATATGTACTTATGCTTGCTTTATTTTTTAATTATTTGGATATCCCGGATGGGTACCAGATTGCTAGAGTTTGGAGGAATTAGGCTTGTGATCAACCAGTCAGTTGTCCTTGTGGATTTGGAGTCTTCGCCTGAAGATCGGAGTTGTCTTTCCGTTGTTTATACTCTGAGGTTATATTCTTTATATTAATACGCTATGTATTTAAGCATTGTCTGTTGATATTACCCTTATTTGTAGCTATATGTGAGATTTGACTTTCTGGGCTAACATATGGTGCGTATCTGGTTTTGTTCTTAAAACCGGGCGCTACATAATATAAGTACTAATTGTTTGATAAAAAACAATGGATATTCAATTGAATACCCTTGACTCAAAGCAGACCCCGCATTGTAGCCCGGTAGTTAGGGATAGATCTGGATGTCAAAAGTATTCATCCGATTTAATATGGATGCTAAATGGATGTATTCGAATTCGCTTTCAATGCTTCTTCTCTATCTGATTTCAAATTCATATTCAAAAAAATGTGAAATATTTGACACTATCCGTACGTGAAGAACAAAATACCATCTAAAACTTATATTTATGGCTGATTAACATTGTAAAAGATAATTATTTTAATATAACTCTTTTAAACTATTTAAAAGTTATCTCTATGACTAATTAGGCCGATCATAAAGGGTAATTTTAATTTATGATAATTTTAAAACTTATATTTATGATAATTATAATATTATAATTAACGATATATAAAGGTTAAGTTTAATTAACTTTAATATGACTACATATTAATTTTAAGTACTTTATTTTATTATAGATGAATATTATGTGTATTGAAACATTTTATCTAACCCTTTGTTGATTTTTTGTACATTTGATTATAATAGAAATATTTGTTTATATGTGTTATCTACGCTATCTTAAAAATGTTCCCAAAAAAATACACTATCTTAAAAACATAGTACATATCCAAATGCGAAACTAAATTTGGGATATCCATTTTGTATCTGTATTCAGATTCAAAATAAAATATGGTAAATAATGCTATCTATATTCGATTCCATACCAAACCAATGTGAATCCATCCATATCAGGATAGGTAGCCTCGACCTCGAGTACCGTCAGGCACGAACACAGATCCTATGCGGTCACTGCTGCTACTGCAAGATAAGAGCATCTACAAGAGTTTGTTATCTCAACTTGGCATCTATATAATTTTGGCAAAACAAGAAAAAATAGCCTCCAACAGTTTGGCAAAACAACTTGGCACCAATAGCAACTTGGCAAATCTTCCCTCTGCGTGTGCAAATATACGCGCGCGTATACGGCTTGGCATCCGAGGCTCTTCGTTTTGTTAATGGGTTTTTTTATTTTACCAAGTCAAAAATGCCAAACTCTTGGAGATTGATTGGTTTTTTACTTGACATATAATTTTGGGAGTTGACAAATCACAAGATTTGCCAAGTAAAATTTGACGAACTCTTGTAGACGCTCTAAGCAATCATTGCATCTAAGCCATCCGCGAGAAGGAACGGCTTCGGTGAAAGCTCACCTTTTCCCTGTTTCTTGTATCATTTTATATTCAACCTCTATTGTCAGCCGGTTTTATTGAGTCAAAAAAACAGAAAAAAAATGAGAAGGCATAAATATTACGGTAAAATATTCAGTGCAAACCACATCTTCGGTGTAATCCATGAAAACCCCATTAAAACCATACTCAGGAGTTTTTAAAAAATTTGAAACTATGCACACCAATAGTGCATCTATAGATGTGCACTGTCACAAAATTTGAGATTCAAACTCCGATTTGCAAAAATTCATATGAAAATAACAAATTTCATTCACATTAACAAATTTCATTCGCATATGCACTAGAGGACAAAAATCCAGATGCGAATGAAATTTGTTATTTTCATATGAATTTTTGCAAATCGGGTTTGAATCTCAAATTTTATGACAGTGCACATCTATAGATGCACTATTGGTGTGCATAGTTTCAAGTTTTTTTAAAAAATCCTAAGTATGGTTTTCACGATTGCACCGAAGATGTGGTTTGCACCGAATATTTTGCCAAATATTACAATAATGAAATTAACACATGACTAGAATTGTAAATGAGTTGCAGCATTACATCAAGTTTATTTGACATGACTCACATTTGTGATTGCTCTTGTACACTAACAGAAAGACGAGACCATGTGAACCAGCATGCTACTTGAAAGAGTTCTCGATGTCAATTACAAAGCGGTATTTCACATCTCGATTAACAAGCCTCGCCAAAGCCTCATTGATATAATCTATCTTAATGATCTCAATCTTTGGAAAGATTTTGTTCGCTGCACAGAAGTTAACCATTTCTTGGATGTCTTTTGTACCTCCAACAACACTACCCGACAAGGTCCGCGCACCTAAAAAAGCAGTTCAGGTTAAATTTAAATAATTTATTTCTGTTACCATGTTTTTTTTCAGTACAGTGTCAAAACAGAGAATTACCAAGATTAAGGCTTGCAGGATGCATTTTGATCTCACTGGGAAAGCCCACTAGTGTCATCACACCACCAACCTTAAGGAGAGAGAGATATGGATCAAATGGATGGTCACCAGAAGCGGTGTCAACTATGAAGTGCAGGGAGTTTTTCAGGGACTGCAAAAGCAAGAGATCATATATTCACGGTCAGTTTTCACGTAAAGCAGAACAAACATCACTTAGCAACATATCTTTATTCTCAGCATAACAAAACTATCCAATGTCATATACAGAACTGTCTGCCTGGAACTTTAAAGTCAAGTAGCAAAATAATGAGAAAGATAGTGATCTGCTATCTGTTCCTTCCATGTGAAAACAATGTGATGTGCTTGTATCTTTGGCAATATAAAAAGAACCCCACCAAAAGGGGTGTCATATTATCAAGAAGGCAAACGTGGTATATTCCCTCCCTTTCAAAATGTAAGATGTTTTAGTTTTATCCTAAGTCAATTTTCTCTAGCTTTGACCAAGTTTATAGAAAAATATATCGACATCTACAAGACCAAACACATTCCACAGTAGATTCAACAGAATAAATTTGGTGTTGTAGATACTAGTGCTTTTTTTCTATAAACTAGGTCAAAGATAGAGTTTTTAGACTTACGACAAAGATAAAACATCTCATATTTTGGAACAGATGAAGTACGAGGTGCCTAGGTACGTTCAGATTATGCAATATCCAGGGCAGTACCTCCATCTGTTGTGTGTCTGATGATATAACAAAATTATCGGCACCAAGGAGGCTGATGGCTTCATGTCTCTTTGATTCACTTGTACTCAAAACTGTGACCTTAAGACCAAATGCTTTACCAAATTTCACTGCCATGTGACCGAGACCACCGAGTCCAATGACCCCAAGTGACTTTCCAGGTTGGTTCATGTTGTGTCGCATCATTGGAGTATACACAGTTATTCCAGCACATAGAAGAGGCGCTGCCTTTGCCAAAGGGTAGCCATCGGGTATTTGGAAGCAATACCTAAAGTTTTAATTTATCAACAGAAAATGTGATTACTTATCTGACAAGCTTTATTGAACCAGCATCATGGTGTCAATAGCGACTTATATGGACCTATATATTATTCTTTCATGATGTATTGATTTTGATGAAAATGAATGGATAACAATGACCCAAATTTTACTCACTCTCATAAGAAAGTACATAGCATCTTGAATACGACACAGTGTGATCAAATAGGCAAATGAAATTACAGTGGAACCTGTTTTCATCCCTATACTAGCTTTTATCAATATAAAAAAAAATCTTGTTTGAACAGCCAAGTAAAACAGTACTGCCATACCTTTCATGGACTACAATGTGAGTGGAGTAACCCCCCTTGGTGACAGTTCCATCTGTATCAATGCCATTGAAAGTATAAACTCCTTTTGGGCAGTGGTTCTCTAGAGAGCTATTGCAGTGCTCACAATCTCGGCATGAGTTCACATATGTTCCAACACCTACATGGTCACCCACTTTAAAGCCTTTGACATCTGCACCAACCTGAGTTACAACTCCAGCTATCTCATGCCTGCACCAATGAATAATATCATTGACAAATATATAATACAGACACCATTTTTGGACAACGGGCAACACTTAATCGGCACTCCTGACTATGATGTTTTGTTTCCTCTAGAGGGGTTCAATGTATTGTTCTGAAAACGCTTACCCAGGAACCACAGGATATTTTGAATCATGGTGCATATTCCGTGTCCAGACAACGTCAGCATAACAGACTCCACAGTATATGATCTTCAGCGCAACATCGCTGCTTTGCACTGCTCTGAAAATTATTATACACATAGTAGCTCTCATAAGAAGAAGTTATAAAAAATGAAACCAATAAGCTAGCTGAACAAAAAGACAAGCACGTTGTTATTTGTACTCAAATTTCTGTAATCAATTTGTATAATTGTTGGCTTAGGCCGCTTCCCCTATTTTTTAATAAACGGCAGATCCTGCCCATTTACGTTAAACAAAATTCTGCAATCCCATCAGATCTAAAATGTTCACCCAATGCCCATCGTAAGCATCAGTTTCATGATTTATCTTGATAGACCACGAGCAGAAATAGCTGCACTACTTGTTCCACACTGGAAGTGCTCATTTGATAACAGGTACCAAACACACTGAAAACCAAACGTAACCTGCATAGAAAGGCATGGAAACAATACGGTCCATAGATATCCCAAAGAAATAGGTCTAGCATAGCAAGAAGACAGTATTCAGAGTGCTAAACATGACGCAACTTTTCTCCAAATCAGGAGAGGGGGAAGCCACCTGCGGTTAAAGCTGTATGGTGAGAGAACTCCAGAAGGATCTCTCGCTGCCCAAGCATCGCAGTTGCCGTTCTCTGATTTAGCAGCCATTTGAACTGAACTGCAGAATGAATTCGTGCCAAGTCAGTAAATCGAAAGACTCGGCTCTAACAGAAGCAGGGGGGATTTCAGATAGCCTATGCTAAACAAAGTCATCGCAGTGAAATCGTTGACCCTTGGGAGTCGAATCGAGGCGGGCAGTACAGGGCAGGGGAGGGGAGGGAAAAAAAAAAAGACTCACCTCCGTGTCGATTCCTTCCGCACCGGCCGGTCCCCGAAGTCTCCTCGATGCAAGCGCGGCAAGCAGGCTGTCGGCTGTCGCCGGGATGCAGGTAGCCGCCGACGGCGAGTGAGCGTAAAGGGAAGAAGATGCAGTTGCTTGGAAGGGCGGAGGCCGTATCATGTCCCGCTGACGGCTGACCGGTGGATGGATTCGATTGGAGAGGGTTCCGGCCTACGGAGTTACGGGGCTTCTCGCCAGCCATGAGTTCATCGCTGATTGGACGGGCTGGGCCCCCGAGGGCCCATCAACGATTGAGCGCACGCGTCAAACCCTTTCCCTTTCTTTGACGCCTTCAGGTAATAGGAATGGGATCAGGGTACCGTCGGGATATTCAGAATATTAAAGGTAAAAAAAAACTAGTAATTAGACCCGTGCCTTGTAACAGGAGAGATAAAAGTACTTGTACATTTTTATAGTGTAACAAACATGGCAAAAAAAAAACCTCAAGTAAACCCTCATGAACGCTTGTGTTTGGCGGGGCTCCTCCTGGCTTCGACTCTAGCTTCTCTAGAGGAGCCCTACCAAATGTTTTGTCGCAAGAGCCGTTTTTAAAAACAGAGGAGCCGGGGTCGTTTTGGAGGAGCCATAAAGCTCCTCTAGAGGAGCCTCTCACGAAGAGCCCTGCCAAACAACCCCTTAACGTGGATCCTCTTTTGATTGGCCAAATAGTAAGATAATAGATTTTTTTCTTACAACATAAATTTTAGTGTTTCATATTGTACTAATTTTATTTTATAATAAATAGAAAATTAACATATAATTGAACATTATATCTGGATTTATAGATCTAATCATAACTTGAAAGTGTTCAACATTATAATATAAGTACTAATTGTTTGATAAAAAACAATGAATATTCAATTGAATACCCTTGACTCAAAGCAGACCCCGCATTGTAGCCCGGTAGTTAGGAATAGATCTGGATGTCAAAAGTATTCATTCGGTTTAATATGGATGCTAAATGGATGTATTCGAATTCGCTTTCTATGCTTCTTCTCTATCCGATTTCAAATTCATATTTTAAAAAATGTGAAATATTTGACACTATCCGTATGTGAAGAACAAAGTACCATCTAAAACTTATATTTATGGTTGATTAACATTGTAAATGATAATTATTTTAATATAACTCTTCTAAACTATTTAAAAGTTATCTCTATGACTAATTAGGCCGATCATAAAGGGTAATTTTAATTTATGATAATTTTAAAACTTATATTTATGATAATTATAATATTATAATTAACGATATATAAAGGTTAAGTTTAATTAACTTTAATATGACTACATATTAATTTTAAGTACTTTATTTTATTATAGATGAATATTATGTGTATTGAAACATTTTATCTAACCCTTTGTTGATTTTTTATACATTTGCTTATAATAGAAATATTTGTTTATATGTGTTATCTACGCTATCTTAAAAATGTTCCAAAAAAAATACACTATCTTAAAAACATAGTACATATCCGAATGCGAAACTAAATTTGGGATATCCATTTTGTATCTGTATTCAGATTCGAAATAAAATATGGTAAATAATGCTATCTAGATTCGATTCCATACCAAACCATATCAGGATAGGTAGCCTCGACCTCGAGTACCGTCAGGCGCGAAATAAAAATGTTCCTATGCAGTCACTGCTGCTACTGCAAGATAAGCAATCATTGCATCTAAGCCATCCGCGAGAAGGAACGGCTTCGGTGAAAGCTCACCTTTTCCCTGTTTCTTGTATCATTTTATATTCAAACTCTATTGTCAGCCGGTTTTATTGAGTCAAAAAACAGAAAAAAAAAGAGAAGGCATAAATAATACGGTAAAATATTTCAGTGCAAACCACATCTTCGGTGCAATCCGTGAAAACCCCATTAAAACCATACTCAGGAGTTTTTAAAAAAATTGAAATTATGCACACCAATAGTGCATCTATAGATGTGCATTGTCACAAAATTTGAGATTCAAACTCGATTTGCAAAAATTCATATGAAAATAACAAATTTCATTCGCATATGCACCAGAGGACAAAAATCCAGATGCGAATGAAATTTGTTATTTTCATATGAATTTTTGCAAATCGAGTTTGAATCTCAAATTTTGTGACAGTGCACATCTATAGATGCACTATTGGTGTGCATAGTTTCAAGTTTTTTCAAATATCCTAAGTATGGTTTTGCAAAGGGTTTTCATAATTGCACCGAAGATATAGTTTGCACCGAATATTTTGCCAAATATTACAATAATGAAATTAACACATGACTAGAATTGTAAATGAGTTGCAGCATTACATCAAGTTTATTTGACATGACTCACAATTGTGATTGCTCTTGTACACTAACAGAAAGACGAGACCATGTGAACCAGCATGCTACTTGAAAGAGTTCTCGATGTCAATTACAAAGCGGTATTTCACATCTCGATTAACAAGCCTCGCCAAGGCCTCATTGATATAATATATCTTAATGATCTCAATCTCTGGATAGATTTTGTTCGCTGCACAGAAGTTAACCATTTCTTGGATGTCTTTTGTACCTCCAACAGCACTACCCGACAAGGTCCGCGCACCTAAAAAGCAGTTCAGGTTAAATTTAAATAATTTATTTCTGTTACCATGTTTTTTTCAGTACAGTGTCAAAACAGAGAATTACCAAGATTAAGGCTTGCAGGATGCATTTTGATCTCACTGGGAAAGCCCACTAGTGTCATCACACCACCAACCTTAAGGAGAGAGAGATATGGATCAAACGGATGGTCACCAGAAGCGGTATCAACTATGAAGTGCAGGGAGTTTTTCAGGGACTGCAAAAGCAAGAGATCATATATTCACGATCAGTTTTCAGGTAAAGCAGAACAAACAATACTTAGCTGTTATCTTTATTCTCAGCATAAGAAAACTATCCATGGTCATATACAGAACTGGCTGCCTGAAACTTTAAAGTAAAATAGCAAAACAATGAGAAAGATAGTGGGCCTCTTCGGCTGGCTGCACTGCTGGCTGCTGCTGCAAAACGAAAGTAGTAAATACTGTTCATCGCAGTTAAGAAACAAGCCAGCCGCAGCGTGCTGTAGCGTAAAGCCAGCAAAAAGAATAGGCAAACAGATGGTGTGATGTGCTTGTATCTTTGGTAATACAATGAAGAAATAAAAAGAACCCCACCAAAAGATGGTGTCATATTATCAAGAAGGCAAACAGGGTATATTCCCTCCATTTCAAAATTTAAGATGTTTTAATTTTGTCCTAAGTCAATTTTCTCTAATTTTGACCAAGTTTATAGAAAAATATATTAACATTGACAATACCAAATAAATGCACCATAAAGACACATTTCACGGTAGATTTAATGAAATAAATTTTGTGTTATAGATACTCGTGCATTTTTTCTATTAACTTTGTAAAAAATAGAGAATTTTGACTTAGGACAAAAATGAAACGTCTCATATTTTGAAACAGATAAAGTACAAGTACTAGGTGTCTAGGTATGTTGAAATTATGCAATGTGCAGGTTAGTACCTCCATCTGCTGTGTGTCTGATGATATAACAAAATTATCTGCTCCAAGGAGGTTGATGGCTTCATCTCTCTTTGATTCACTTGTACTGAAAACTGTGACCTTAAGACCAAAGGCTTTACCAAATTTCACAGCCATGTGACCCAGACCACCGAGTCCAATGACCCCAAGTGACTTTCCAGGTTGGTTCATGTTGTGTCGCATCATTGGAGTATACACAGTTATTCCAGCACATAGAAGAGGCGCTGCCTTTGCCAAAGGGTAGCCATTGGGTATTTGGAAGCAATACCTAAAGTTTTAATTTATCAACAGAAAATGTGATTACTTATCTGACAAGCTGTATTGAACCAGCATCATGGTGTCAATAGTGACTTATATGGACCTATATATTATTCTTTCATGATGTATTGATTTTGATGAAAATGAATGGATAACAATGACCCAAATTTTACTCACTCTCATAAGAAATTACATAGCATCTTGAATAGGACACAGTGTGATCAAATAGGCAAATGAAATTACAGTGGAACAAAATACAACGGGACGTATTTTCATGCCTAAAAATAGTTTTTATCAATATAAAAAAACTTGTTTGAATAGCCAATTAAAAGGTACTACCATACCTTTCATGGACTACAATGTGCGTGGAGTACCCCCCCATTGTGACAGTTCCATCTGTATCAATGCGATTGAAAGTACCAACTCTTTCTGGGCAGTGGTTCTCTAGAGAGCTATTGCAATTCTCACAATCTCGGCATGAGTTCACATATGTTCCAACACCTACATGGTCACCCACTTTAAAGCCTTTGACATCTGCACCAACCTGAGTTACAACTCCAGCTATCTCATGCCTGCACAAATTAATACCATTGACAAATATGATGTTTCGACTGTGATGTTTTGTTTCCTCTGAAGGATTCAATCTATTGATCTGAAAACACGCTTACCCAGGAACCAAAGGATATTTTGAATCATTGTGCATGTTCCGTGTCCAAATAACATCAGCATAACAGACTCCACTGTATATGATCTTCAGCGCAACATCGCTGCTTTGCACTGCTCTGAAAATTATTATACATATAGTAGCTCTCATAAGAAGACGTTATGAAAATGAAACCAATAGGCTAGCTGAACAGAGAGACAAGCACGTTGCTGTTTGCACTCAAATTTCTGCAAATCCCATCAGACCTAAAATGCTCACTCAATGCCCCATAGTAAGCATCAATTTCATAATTTAGTTTAACAGACCACGAGCAGAAATAGCTGCACTAGTTGGCTAGTTGCTCCACACTAGACATGCTAGTTTGAAAACAGCTATGAAACAGGCATGGAAACAATACGGTCCATAAATATCCCAAAGAAATAGGTTAGTAGGCGTATAGCATAGCAACAAGACACAGAGTGATAAAAAATGATGCAACTTTTCACCAAATCAGGAGGGGGAAGTCACCTGCGGTTAAACTTGTATGGTGAGAGAACTCCAGAAGGATCTCTCGCTGCCCAAGCATTGCAGTTGCCGTTCTCTGACTCAGCAGCCATTTGAACTGAACTGCAGGATCAATTCGTGCCAAGTCAGTAAATCGAAATAATCGGCTCTAACAGAAGCAGGGGAAATTTCAGATAGCCTATGCTAAATAAACTTATCGCAGTGAAATCGTTGCCCTTTTTGAATCGAGGCGGGCAGTACAGGGGAGGGGAGGAAAAAAGACTCACCTCCTGTCGATTCCTTCCGCACCGGCCGGTCCCCGAACTCTCCTCGATGCAAGCTCGGCAAGCAGGCTGCCGGGTATCGCCGGGATGCAACGATTTATAATGGGTTAGCGGCCGACGGAGAGGGTGGCGAGAGCAGTGACGTTGTAGACCTGGCTAAAAAAGAGTTGATTATGGGGCTTCTCGCGAGCCATGAGTTCATCGATGATTAAACGGGTTGGCCTGCATCAGCGCATGCGTCAATCAATCCCTTCCCTTTCTTTGACACCTTCAGCTAACGGGAATGGGAATATGGGATGACATCCCATCTCATAAACTCGCTTGAGGCGCATGTATTTGTCTTAATCTATGGGCCTTAAAGCGGATTGGCGTATGTATTTGTCTCAATCTATATACATTAAAGCGGATTAGAGTATAATTAAAATAAATTTCATTTTATTCTACTTCAACGCACGTGTGTATGTGTGTATATATATATATATATATATATATATATATATATATATATATATATATATATATGGGATTAGGATCGTATGAGTACAGTCGGGATATTCAGAATTTTAAGGTATATAATAAAACTAGTAATTATACCGGTGCCTTGTAATAGGAGAGATAAAAATACTTGTACATTTATATAGTGCAGTAACAAACATGCCAAAAAAAACTCAAGTAAACGCTCATGAGCGCTTCTATCTTTTTCACAATATATAGATAGATCATTATGCTCTTATATTAGATTTATATTATTCTTTGTTTTATTTACTAGTATGTCTTTATTCTTTTTCTAAAAAAACTCAGGAATGTTTGTCTTTTATTATAGAGGAGTATCATATTATTTGGATTGCCACCTTAAATTTAGTATGTGGTTGGCTTCATGCTATTGTTTCTTTTTTTTATTGGTTTTATGTTTTTCTTAATGATAATGATGGTACATTAGGTAATAACAGAATAGGCAAGAGGCTATTTTGGACAAATTTTGGCTAATGATAGTAGTGGGCAATTTATTAGATGTCTACTGAAATTTTGATTTTATTTTCTTCAATTAATGTAGTAATTTCTAGACCTTGAGATTTAATATGGACCCTCTTTTTATTGACCAAATACTAAGATAATAGATTTGTCCTTTATTACAACATATAAAGCCTAGTGTTTCATATAGCACTAATTTTATCTGTATAATAAATAGAAAATGAAAGATATAATTGCACATTATATCTAGATTTATAGATTTGATCGTAACTTGAAAGTCTTCAACGTATATAATATAATTACTACTTGTTTGATAAAATAATATAGATATTTAATTGAATATCCTTGACTCAAAGCAGGCCAGCCTGGTAGTTAGGCATTAATTTGGATGTCTAAATATCTAAAACGCATGATATTAATATCTGTATTTCAGTATTTGCATCCAATTTTAATAAGAACGCTAAATAGATATATTCGAATTCGTTTTGTGTGTTTCTTTTCTATCCGATTCTAGATTTGTATTTAGACAAATGTGAAATAATCGACATTATGAACGGTCAACGGTGGGAAGGCATGCTGTTTCGTTACAGTAGTACATACAATGCGACCATCTGATGCTCGTTTGGGTAAGGTTTCTAACAGGGGCGATGCCAGGTATTCCTTGCCGAGTGCACTCGCACCATGGAAAAAAACTAGCATTCCGATGGTTAGGTGCTATTTTAATTTGATCCGGCCCATATAGACGGCTTAACAGTCTTTATCTGACATATTTCTCTTCCACACAGCTGCTTTTCTTCCCGACGCGGCACTGGGGCGGGGCACTTGTAGCTGGCGACGCCGTGCTCGCCTTTCTCCTTCGCCGATGTCCGCCCTGCATCACTCCATCCTCCTCCCTCGTGGCTCTGCCTACCCATGCCCACCAGCAGCAGCCACGCAGACGCCGGTTGCCGCGTATGGCTAGGGTAACACCCCTGGTGTTACGAACTTGTTTAGCACCATGATTTAGGCCTAAGAAAAATTTCCGAATCGAGTTTTATCGGGTTTTTAATTTAAACGTACTTGAGGCGATAAGCGAATCATGTGTGACTTAGTTTCGTGGACTTAAATAAACGCTCAAGTTAAATTACGTAGTGCGTAGAAATATTTAGGAATATTCGATAACGATTCTAACAAGTAAATGGCTAATGGCTTTTCTGTTGGATTAAACATGAAACCATTTTTTATAACCAAAAATACGATTTGACTGGTATAGAGTTCTTAAGTAAAATTCGGAGTATGATTTTGGTTACAGTTAAAATATCGAGTAACAAAATTTAGTGCTTTTAGTCGTGTTTAAAAATATAAATAGTTGGCTAGATGAATATTTGAGAGCTGAAATAATAACGATAGTGCTGCCGACCATAGCAACAGCATCGCACACGCTACGCATTAATCTCACAAGCTCGGCCCGCTGAGCACGCCGCTCGTTCGCTGCTCTGCAAACGCAGAGATTCTTCTGTGATCACTCTGTTTAATGCCGTGGTACATGCGATCCAAGAAAAGATGAGCTTTAGAAAGTTTATTAACGTTGCAATGCTGCAGTTTATAAGCTACGTATAGTATATAAACACTCGTCGCGGACACCTAGATGGATAGCCGAAAGCAAAAGCTGAGCTCATCAGGCTCACACACTCACATACGTTTCGTGCAAGTCTAGTTCTGTCTCTCTGATCAATTATTTGTGTACTAGTATTTCGCGGTAGCTGAGCACTATAGCCAGCCATGTGAGCAGCAGCAGCCCCTCATGCAGCCCTGACGATATGAATTCCTAGGGTTGTGTTGTGTTGTTCTGCACCTGGTTTGGTAGCAACTAGCTTGGCGACGATGACCGGTCGGATGACGAACCGTGTACTGGATTGGATTGGTGGAAGGGATGACCCATGGCCATGGCATATATACCCAGTCAATCGTCGTGTTGGTCGGGGGGCGCCCATCAAACACGCACTTGAATTAATAGCAGAGGCAAGTAATAGCTTGTTACGCTTCACGTACTCTACTTAAGCCACAAAAGGCAAGCTTGAACTAACACGGCTATTACTAAAACAACAATAATGAGGTATTTGGTACAACACTTCTTTACTGATTAATCATCCCTTTCTTGTACTTTTTCTGTTGGCTTCTTTCCAACTTGCCCATTCATTGCTTCTCCTATTGCTGCTTGAATCTCCACGGCTTGCTTCTGTTCGTGCATGTACTTTTTCCAAGCATGGTCAGCTTCTTCCCATGGAACACTGTAGCATGCAGAAAACACTGCTTTTCTACAGAGAACCATGACTTCCATGACCTCTTGCAGCTCTTGACCATCCTTGGTATGCACCTGCAAACTAAGTCATGCCTTCCTGCTATAGTGTACTAGCTCAAGCACCAAAGTCTCACATGGATTAATTAGATGTCCCCTGTATACATGCATGCATTATATACCGTGCCGTACACGACGACAAAAGTCAAGTCTATGACGTGTTATTAGGAAAAGAATGTGATGCATGTGCAGCACGCCACACACACACAAGCAAGCTGTGTGGGAGCTGGGGACTGTCAATGCAAGCAGTTAGTTGTCCAGCCTAGCTAGCTTCTCTCACTATCCGACGACGACTACTGTCAAGGCAGTCACCATCTGCTGTAATAAGCCCGGTAAAACACGGTAGCTGTAGCTGAGAAACACTGTTCACCGTAGGCAGCGACTGGGCAATGTCACATCTTTTTTTCTCCCTTCTCTCGTAGCCAGAGTCGGTCGTCATAAATGTGCTCGTACAACTTGTCACACACGACACGTCCATCGCCTGGATTGTTTGCCTCGCTGTTAACCATACTTGTAGATATATAATATAGTATTATAAAACTATTTCCTTCCTCCATATCCGAAGCAAGATTGTTTTTCACGGACTCTTGCATCTCGCTAAATCAAGCTTGCCGACGGTTCACAGCTTCTCTTCGCGGCCTATCAAATGCGAGCCTGCGCCGTCTAGTAGCCGAGCCTCTGCTCTCCATAGCTCCAGCTCTCTTCTCACTCTCTCGACTTCCTTGCTCTGTCCGCAAGCTGCACGCGGGCCAGAGTCGACATTACTCGCCGGACGAGGAACGATGATGGGTCATGGGATCGATAGGAGTAGCTGAAAGATGATGCCATGGTGATCATGTCACGGAGATAGAATGCTAACTTTTGGTTATATTTTACCAAGGCAAGCCCCGGTGCATAACCCCTACTTTTCTATAGTTTAAATTATATTTGTGCATTAAGTTTTAAGGAGTTGAATGAAACCCACTTGCATATATATCTTTATCCAATGAGTCTTACTAGCATGACAGGATCGTGTAGATTGCTATGCTACAGGACACCGGTAGAAGTCGAGTGATTGCCTGTCACTCGCGAGAAATAGTAAATATGTTACTGTATTATTATCACTTAAAAAATATAAATGGTGGAAAAGAAAAATGGTGACCGAGCAGGGATATGGTTTGGGTATTGGTGGGTGTAAGAGGTTGTGTCGCCGCGGATGCGGGGCATGGCTTGGTTACACTGCTTTCCCTGTCTTGTCGGTTAAGGACCGATCATTGCATAAGGCTCTAGGCAGGTCACAGACTTATTATCCCGAGCACATACTTATGTATGGGCGCTTGGAAGACTTGTTGCTCTCTTGTCGCGGATCCGGCTCTTTCCGGACCGACTGTTAGGGTTTTATTTTGGTGGAGGAGGTCCTTGCACCGCACTGAGTCCGGGACTCAGGGGCGGGGGCTTGGAGTCCCAGTTTAGACGGGGACCTGGACACCCGGGACAGGAGAGTGACGGGTTAGTCTTGCTTGTGCCTAGGGTACAAGCGGGGCGTGTGTTTTCGGGGTACCCAGCTGGGGGCATTGATTCGCGAATCGTCGGGAAATCTGGTACGGCTTGTCTACGGTTTAGCATCGTAGTAAGAACTGAAAGATGGAAGATGGAAAAAGGAAATCTGATTGCTTACCACCTACTTGAAAGTAGCACAGGTGCTTACATAGAATGGTTAGTTAATGAACCAATGCGGCCATTAATAAAAATCGAATATAAGGACGCACGCTTAGTAATGCTTCCTGCAAATGCAATAACCCACAAGCCAGATAGCCTTGCATATCCTTGGAGTCTTTTCTTTCCTCCTGTCGGGTAAGACTTGCTGAGTACAATTGAGTACTTAGGGTTTTATTTTCCCTGTTGCAGGTGATAGGTGGATGCTAAGGCTGACTCTTGTGTGTGGATTCCTCCTGGTGGGCTCAGCGAGAATTCCTTTACGTCGCGATCGTAGTTTTTTATTTATAACTCTCACCAAATGTTTTTATAAATGAAAGTTTCATAATCTGTTGTAGTAGTTTATGTATCAATACTTCATCATGTCATTAATAGATGTTTATTTCCGCTGTAATTCTGATCACATATTTATATTTCGCTATACATTAAATTATTCATAACTCTGATAATATGATTACATTCCGCTGTTATACAATAACTATTATACTCTGATGTTGTACTAAAAGTGATGTAGAAATGGTTAAGAATGATGTAAGCTTTGTTCTCTCATTTATGATCCTGATGGCAAAAATGTGGATTTTCGGGTTCTCCCTTGGGGTGTGCCCGACGGAACCAAGTAATTTAGTGTTCTCCCTTGAGTGCTTAGTGTCTAATGGAAGACAAGCACTCCTATGAGGCATTAGATTAGGCGGTTCTGCCACAGGTGGTATCAGAGCGCAAATGAGGAAATAAGGCTCCGAAAACCTTTTCTAAACTAAAATTTGACAACCTGTTTTTGCAAAAAGTTAGGACGTTTACATGCGAAGTTATATAAGTAGCCCTATTACTATGGTGATGTATTCAGGATAGATGGCACTCTGCTGACTTAGATAGGATTAATCAAGTTTTTTCTATAGGTACACTGACTCGTGCATAGTCCGATAGTATCGACTAGTTACAGGAAGAGAATGATGTGCCAAAAATCTGAGACCGGTTGCCCTATATGTTGGCAACAGTGAAAGGACGTATATGACGTGCATTCATGCATATCCTATTTGTGCATCGTAGCGCTCGTATTGCTGGTAGATACACCATCCATCGGTGTCACACGTGTCGCATTGTGCACGACTGACTCGTTCCTGTTCTTGAGTTAGGTCTGCACTATGGCTTCGTGCTCCGTGTTCACCTGTGGTTCATGCCTATCATGACCCACGTCTGCCCGCACCCCTTTTCTGCACTCTTGTCGGACCCTTGCCCTACAGTCGTACTAGTCAGTAATGGCATCGCAAGTCGCTCGCCTCGAATGTGCGGAATTTGGTCGATTCGTCGTAGTGATCTCGCGCGGGAACCCTGGTGAACCGTGCCAGGACCACTGAGCGCTCTGCT